>NC_092036.1:4034512-4346884 GCF_003086295.3 Arachis hypogaea | reverse complement strand
TTCAAGAGCATTGTTGTAAAGAAGAAACAAGAAAACTTTTAACAAAGGAGCTAGATAGGTCAATTAATTAGTTGATTACACTTATTGATGACATCTAAAACAAATTAAATAGGCATACTCTAAATCCAGAAATAAAAACCATGCATGCATGTAATGTAACTTGGTAGAATAACATCAATAATAAAACCTTATTTTACTATATTTAATTTTAATTACATGAATCAAATAATATCATTATACTTTAACATACATTATATTTACATTGAGAATGATTATACATAAATAATATTTTAATAATATACATAGAGAATATAAAAAATATAATTATGTTATACTTAAATATTTTTATTTTTTGTAATATTTTATTTATCTTTTTTTTTACGTATCTAAACCACTTAAAATAAGATTTTATCATTTTTTTAAGGTTTAATTACTCTGTTAGTCCTATAGTTTCGTGAAATTTTTAATTAGATCTCTATACTTTTTTTCTTTTTAATTGAGTCCATGCACTAAATATTTTTTTCAATTAAGTCTTTCTTAGTAGTAATTAGCTTAATTTTATAGGGATCCAACTAAAAAAAAAATAATTGGTATAAGGATCTAAATAAAAGGAAAAAAAGTGTAAGGGCCCAATTAAAAAAAATTTGTGCAAAGACTTAATTAAAAAGAAAAAAGTATAAGGACCTAATTAAAATTTTTGCAAAATTATAGAGACTAATAGTGTAATTAAATCTTTTTTAAACTATAAACGCTATTTCGATCAAACTTTTTTTTTCGATATTTTCGTTCTTTGTTCTGCATATACAAAATGAAAAAGCAAGAATAATACTGATTTATTTATAGAAAAATGATATAAATAGGGATATTTGATGATAAAATAGAATTAGTTGTGTTATTAAGTAATGAGTTGATATGATCAGCTTCAAGGAGAAACCAAGCATCAGAATGGGTTCGAGAAATGGATGAAGCAGCAAAAGCATTGCTCCCAAAAGAACCTTCAGAAGAAGAATTCCGCAATGCGCTTCGGAATGGACTCATTCTTTGCAATGTCCTCAACAAAGTCCACCCTCGTGCTGTTTACAAAGTACTCTCTCACCTCTTCTAATCAAATATTTTTTAGAGATCAAAAACTTATCCAACCATTAAAGGTTTTGTTATTCTAACATGGATTTCTTTTCTCGTATAATTTTCTTATTTACATGCATTTTCTAAAAAATTATTGTTGTTTTTTTTTAAGTTTAATTATTCGATTGATATTTATAATTTTATTAAATTTATAATTAAATATATATATATTTATTAATTAAATTTTTATATTATTTTTAATTTTATAATTAAGTCATTTTTAAGTATAAAAATATTAAAATTAATTAAATATTTTTTATAAATTAAAAATATTTTTAATTAAAAATTTGATTACATTTTTAACTATATATTTTTTATTAAAATATTTTGATAATTTTAATATTTTTGATAAAAAATTTTAATTATTAAATTAAGAATAGTATAAAAGTTTAACTAAAAAAATATAAAAATTTAATTATAAATTTAATAAAATTATATAGATCAATTGAATAATTAAATTTTTTTAATATAAATTACTGTAATTATAAGCTAAAGATATTAATGTTGCATTGGATTTTGAAGGTGGTGGAGAATGGTGGGGTTGCGGTCCCAAGCGCAGAGGGCGCAGCACACTCTGCAATTCAATATTTTGAGAATGTCAGAAACTTTTTGGAGGCTGTCAGAGATATGCAGCTTCTCACTTTTGAAGCTTCTGATTTGGAGAAGGTTCCAGTTTCCAGCTTATCTTTTATATATATATATTTATTAAAAATCATTCACATACATCATTAATTTGATTCTTCAGTTTCTATTTCACCGAATATATATTTCTTCTTTTAGTATATAATACTTAAAACTATTGACATGAATTCATTTAGTTTGATTGAAAACTTAATTATATTGTTATTATTTAAAAATTCAATAAATATATAAATTAAAAATTTAGTGTTTTTGATCCACAGTTAGTTATTAATGTTTAAAAATATAAATTAAAAATATATTATTAATTTATTAGACTAAAAAAATTAAATTAATAATTAAAAATAATAACAAAAAATAATAAATTCTATTAATGCATGGATCCAGGGTGGTTCATCAAACAAAGTAGTAGACTGCATTCTATGTTTGAAAGGGTACCATGAATGGAAGTTATCCGGTGGAGAGGGAGTATGGAAGTATGGTGGGACTGTGAGAATTACTTCATTTCCAAAGAGATCTTCTCCTTCTTCATTATCCACAAATGGAAGTGATCAAAGTAGTGGTGATGATCAATCATTGTTGGATGAACAAATAGAGGCATCACAATATGAACACTTGTTAGAGTTTCTTCAGCTTTCTCAAGAGTTGTTGATTCAAGAAGCAAGAACTGCAAACACTCTCTCTTTCCTTTTTGATCACTTTGGACTCAGGCTTCTTCAGGCATACCTTAGAGAAACTGATCACATTCAAGATCTGCCTTTCAATGCAATGGTCGGTAAGATTTTTTTTTTTATTTCATCTTTGAGATTGTAAGAATAATTAAATTTAGGGAATGAATATTATCACTCCAATTTTGATAATAATTTTTTTATAAATATAGAGTGCGAAAAAAATATATGTAAAATGGCGATATCATTTTTCTTAAATTTAACTCTTGACTTTCTATGATATTATTTTGTGATTTAGTTCATTCTCTAGATAAAATTTTCCTTTAAAAATTAAGTTGACTATTATACTAAAAGGCCACAATTTATGTTAGATCATATTTAATTACAATTTTAAAGATGAAATTGAAGTTTTTGAATAAATAAACAAAAATATATAAAAAAAATATGACATGACACTTTTGTCTATCGAAAATAATTTTTCGAATATACTTTTAATATTTGCGATATTTTGTGTATATTTTTTTTACCATTTCAAACTATTTCATATATATTTTTGTCTATTTACTCTAAAGTTTTTAATTTGTTTTATTTTGTACAACAAACATTTCTTAGTTTGTATGATTTATAAATATTGTTATGGTTCATGCAATGTTATTGGTGATAATACGGGTAACAATTTGTAGGTAATTGATACCCTTCTTAGCAAGGTAGTCAAAGATTTCTCATCCTTGCTTACTTCCCAAGGCACTCAGGTACTTCTTAATTTCTCCATGTATATCCCTTTTTAACAACTTATTTTATTCTCATATCATGTTAATTTTCTTTTCTTAACAATTAAAATATTGTTGACAATATATATATCTCAATTTTTAAAAATTTGGCAGCTTGGACTTTTCCTGAAGAAGATACTGAAAGGTGATATTGGGTGCCTATCAAAGAGAGAGTTCATAGAAGCTATCTCACTATATCTTAATCAAAGAAGTAATTTGGCATCAAATGATTTCTCCAAATTCTGCATTTGTGGTGGTAAACGTGAAAATATTCGGCATAACAACAATAATAATGGCAATTATTCCTCCAAGCATATTGAAGTAATCAATAACCAACAGAAGCAACTTGAGGTATATATAATTGTGGAACTTACTATAATTATTCATTTAACGTGATTTAACATTGTTAGCACCATTCACTGAAATAAGGGTTATTCTCTTGCTTCAGGAAATGAAATACTTTTTTGAAGAGACAAAAATGGAGGTCAAACAAATTCAGTCAGAATGGGAGCAAGAAAGTAGTAGGCTAGGTAATCAAATTTTTTTTAATTTTTTATTCTATTTTATTTTACTTTTAAGTCTAACTAGATTTTAATTATAAAAATAGAATATAAAAACAAAGATAAATATTGTACTTGTTTGCGCCATTAAATCGATAAAAAAAAATTTTAATGTATGTTTGACAAATTTCTAATGTAAAAATAAAAGTATTAGAAAAATAAATTTTTTTTTTAGAAGTTACAACATATATTTGTTTTAAAAGATTTTTTTCTTAAAAAAATATGTTTTTCACATAATAAATAAACAAAAATTTTTTTATCTTATTTTATCTAAATATAATTGATAAATAAATTTTTTTTACATGAAATATCCAAATATAAAATCATTTTTACTTTTGTAAAATATCTTCTAAAAAAATATCATTTAAAAAAAAATTTTTTAAGAATGGTGTCCAAATAAGTCAATTGTCAAAAAAAATTTTAGAAATAGACATAGACAGAAACAATATATTTTAAATGATACAGTAAAAAAAATAAAATATGTGACATAAAATAAAATATTAAATTAATTGCCTTATTGAATTGCCACCAAGGAATTTTCTTCCAAGGGTATAAATGTCCAATTAGTGTATATATCAACTTTTAGTATGCATTCTAGCTTTGTTAGTTATTGACATTATGTTGCATACTCAGAGGAACATATCAAGAGTCTTGAAGTGGCCTCCTCTTCCTATCAGAAAGTTTTGGAGGAGAATCGTAATCTTTATAATCAAATACAAGACCTCAAAGGTACACAATCCATAATCATCAATTTTATGATCAATATCTATGTTTTTACTTATAACATAATTATTATTATTATTATTATTTTTTATATAGGAACCATTAGGGTGTATTGTAGAGTGAGGCCATTCTTACAAGGACAATCAAATGGAGAGTGTACAGTAGATTATATTGGAGAAAATGGAGACATGATGATTGTGAACCCCCTTAAGCAAGGCAAAGATTCTAGAAGGGTATTTTCATTCAATAAGGTGTTTGGAACAACCATAACACAAGGTATATATTTTTTATATTGTGATTTTATTATATACAGGTTTTTTATTTTTCCTTAAATTTTGGATTTATTTATTATTTTTATGATTTGCAGAGCAAATATATGGTGACACTCAACCACTAGTGAGGTCTGTTTTAGATGGTTATAATGTGTGCATATTTGCATATGGACAGACTGGCTCAGGAAAGACCTATACAATGGTATTTGATTTTGGTTTAATTATTCTATTAGTCCGTATAGTTTTATTGAATTTTCAATTAGATTCCTATATATATATATATATTTAATTGGGTTCTTATATCATATCAGATTTTGTAGTTAAATGACTTAAATTCTTGGCGTGACAAAAATATTGGAATTAATGAAATATTTTGTTAAATAAAACAAATATGCCTAATATTTAACTGAAATATTCGATCTATTTTATTTAATAGAATATTAAGTTGATTTCAATATTTTTGAGACAGATAGAGATTTAGTTATACAATCTAATATGATATATGGACCTAATTGAAAAGAAAAAAAAGTATAAAAATCTAATTAAAAATTAGGTAAAACTATAAGGATCAGAAAAATAATTAAACTTTTAATTTGTTAATTTACTTTTTGCTTATGATTTATCTAGGCACAACTATAATTAAGTTTTGAATATCTCATGACATGTCTTATATTTGTTGTTGTATAGAGTGGTCCTGATCTGACAAATGAAGAGACATGGGGTGTAAACTATAGGGCTTTGCGTGACTTATTTGATATATCGAAGGAAAGAACAAATGCCATAAAATATGAAGTTTATGTTCAGATGATTGAGATATACAATGAACAAGTCAGAGACTTGTTAGTCATTGATGCCTCTAATAGAAGATATCCTTCAACAAATTTATATATTAATTATACTACTTATCATTTTTTACCATAATAATCTATTCTTAATTACTTGCTTCAATATTATTAGCAGCAACCATATTAAGTATACACAAAAAATCAACTCCAAATTAACTATTTGTATAAAATAAATAAAAAAAAATATTTTCAAAAAACTCCTCTATTGGAGTTTGATAAATTATAAAAATTTAATTATAAAATTTTTAAATTATAAAGACTTACTGCGTTTGCTTACAAAGATAGGACATTAAGACATGAACACAGAAACACAAAATCATGTTTGGCGGAGACACGGACAAAAACAGTGTCCAGAGACACTGAATTAGTGTATTTTGTGTCCATCCTAACAGGAAGGACACAGAGACACTAACAAGGGACACAACTTATTTTTCATTTTTTTCATTATTTTTGTTCATTTTTCATAATTATATTTTTTATTATTATATTTTTCATCTCAAATTTTTTGAATGAAAAAAAATGAGAATAAATTAGATTTTCATAATTTGTTCTAGTTAATCACCAAACAGAATAAAAAAATACAAAATTTTATGTCTTTGTCCATCAGTGTCTTGTCATGTTCTTAATGTCCTGTTCTGTTCTCAGAAACAAACGCAGACCGAATCATTTCAAATAAATTTAATCAGTAAGATTCAAAATATAAGAGTTTAATTACAAAATATTAAATTACAGAGATTTATAAAAAAATATTTGAAATTCTACTTGCAATTTGTTTACTTGCTTAACAAGATTCACATTAGATATACGAAACAACTCTCAACTAAATGGTCTAAATGTCCCCGATGCATTCATAGTTCCAGTCACTTGTACCCAAGATGTTCTTGACTTGATGAGAATCGGTCAGAAAAATCGCGCCGTGGGTGCTACTGCGCTAAATGTTCGAAGCAGCCGTTCTCACAGGTACAAATTTTCATAACCATCTAATTATGTATCGTCACATCAGAACAAAAAAAAACTTTTCACATGTATTACTTGATGATTGTTGCAGTGTTCTAACCGTTCATGTTAGAGGGGTGGAAGTGGTTTCGAATTCGATTCTTCGGGGTTGTCTCCACCTAGTTGATCTGGCCGGAAGTGAAAGAGTTGATAAATCTGAAGCTGTTGGTGAAAGACTAAAAGAGGCTCAATATATAAATAGGTCACTCTCTGCACTTGGAGATGTTATCTCTGCTCTTGCACAAAAAAGTCCTCATATTC
Organism: Arachis hypogaea; assembly: GCF_003086295.3. Lineage (NCBI taxonomy): Eukaryota > Viridiplantae > Streptophyta > Magnoliopsida > Fabales > Fabaceae > Arachis > Arachis hypogaea. The sequence continues at coordinate 4,340,025 of NC_092036.1, read as the reverse complement.
CTTATAGAAATAGCAAGCTCACACAAGTCTTACAAGATTCTTTAGGTAACAAATAGAGTGAATATCTCGTTCGACTCCTGATAATTATTTCGAAAAGACAACGAGACTCCCAAGAAAAAAAAATATCTAATTCAGCCTGTGATTTTTTTTATGACTGATTAGCTTCTGTGCAAAAAAAAAACAACATTGACTTTTTTGACACAGGAGCTAATCCGTCCCATAAAAGTAAAGCTCAGGAGTTGGGTTGATATCTTTTTTTTGTCAAGGACCTTGTTATCTTTTGAGGTAATTGTTAGAGGCTGTTTTGAATTTTTCTCTAACAAGTATATACATTGTTATTTGTGTTTTTATTCAGGTGTTAAGAGTGTTTAGTGTACTAATAGTATTATTGGTTTATTGTTGTTGTTGTATGAATAGGTTATAAGAATGGGAACAATGGAAGAATGGGAACAACTCTAGAAATGCCATTGAATCACAGAAAGGAAGAGCTATTTCACCTTATCGCTTGCCCAAATATGGAAACACTAGTGCCACCATGAAATCAGAGACTTGTCAGAGACCAACACCAACAGATGATAAAACTTTTGAGGTTATCCAATGCATATATATATATATATATGTATAAAGTTGAATAACTTATACGTATGAAAAATTCAATTTTAAAAAGTGAATATTTTCAGGGGAGGAGTTGCTCATCGGGTAAGCAAAGAAGGTCAAGGTTCCCTTCAGCATTGGACTCACCAATGGCAAAAATGGAAAATATTAATTCCCATAAAGGAAGATCTCCATCACCTCCAGTTATAAGGAGATCACAATCCACAGAAAGAGGTTCATCAGTGATTAAAATCAAGGTCAAAATCGACACAGCAGATAACAATAACAATAATAACCACCAAACCCAACCAATCATCAAGCATCCATTCCCATCTAGTAGGAAACTTCATCAAGAAATTAACGAAGAAGAACAATTCAAGCAAGCACTTAGTGTAGTAAGGCAAGGTGGTATTAGAAAAATCACTAAGCTTGATGGTAACAATAATTATTATTATAATAAGGGTAAGGCTAAGAATAATAATTGTCAATTATTATCACCCTTTAAGATGAATCAAAAGCATGATATGGTGGTGCCTACTACTACATTTGGTGAAATTGCTTTGGATTCACCAAGAACAAGTGATTATTCAGATCAGTCAGAAAATAGCCTTGGCTTTACTGAATCTGTTACAGATTGTGGCGGTTTAAATCTAACCAAGATGCGTGATAACTTTCCAAGGACTTCTCATAATCTTTTTGGTTCAAGGTATGCTTATTAGAACTTTCTATTTTATATTATTTTGTTTATTTATTTTTTAACTTCAAAAATTAGAAACAAAAAGAATTACCTTATTGTCCAGTCAAATTACCATTGTATCCTACCATCTATAGTGATTTAATTTGACAAGGATAACAAATATTTATATATTTGTCTAACTAAAAATAGAGATAAAATAAATAAATAAATATCCCTCGTTCTCAAGTTTATGTTCTAATTATTAATTTATTAGTTTAACCAATTCAACACTAGTTCAACCGATGAATTTTCGACCGATTTTTTTATTTAGTGGCAGTTTTGTTCTACAATAGTTTTTATACGGATCCAATTAGATTTTTCACCGATTTTTTGTTCGACCCGACCATTTTGAATCGGTTTTTAGAACCATGTTCTTTCTATCTCTTTATTTTTTTGTTATTATCTGTCTCTATATATGTTTAATAAATCCAAACATCGCTTTTTTTTTTCTCTATCAGTTTAAATACACAATCAAAACAGTACCTAGATTTTCATTTTAAGAAATATTATGTTCATAACTAGTCTCAATGTTAATAATATAACCCTCTTTTTTTTCCTTTTTGTCATATGCAGAGGAATGGTGCAAGGAGGAGAACCATTATCAGCAGCTAGCAGAGTTGAGAACAAATTTTTGAGTGGTTCAGGAGGTAGTAATACTAAAGAATCAAGTAAAACAGTAACCATGCCTGAATTTAGAAGGAGCAGATCTACCCCACGTGGAAAGTTTCTTGGTTTATCATGAAGATTTCATCTTAATCAGTTATATTATACACCTTTTTATATATTTATTTACTTTTGTACAGAAGATACCACTCCAGCAATTTTATATCACATAATTTCATACAGACTTTGAAGGTTTTTTGAGACTAATTAATTAATTTGTGTCACCTATATATCTATATTATTGTGTCTTGAGCATGCATTGTAATTTTAACCATATATATAAAGGAAGTATTCTGGTACGGTGGCATGATTTACATTTTTCAACTTCTTGCTACTTTAATTTTCTACCCGAGGATTTACATTATTTGAGGGAGGGACACTGAAGTTATTGGTTTGGGAGTAGTTACCAACTATGAACTATCTCGCCATTATTATTATTATCATCATCATCCTCATCATTATGAATGTCATCTTTCATTGTTGGGCCAATTACTATGCATATTGGTCCTGCAGATGCATGTGCTTTTTTACACCTTTACTAGATATAGATACAGCTAATTTTAGTTTAAATGAATATGTAAGAGTGACACATTTAATTTCCGCTTTCCCTTTAAAAGTTATTACAAGACCCCATGTAGTTGAATAGTCGAAATTTGTTCTTTTTACCCTCTTAAAAGATCCTATGTATGTATGTCAAGCTAAAGAATTATTATTAGGTGAAAATTCAGTGTAGTCGACTTTAATAGGTTAGATGAAAATTTAGTCAAATTATCTAACAGCTCTCAGTTATCAACTTCATGTGAAGTCGACTGCACCTGACTTTCTATCTTATTAGGGAGAGAATGGCTTATTGCTTAAATTGATTTTCGGGTTCACCAATAATTGAACTCTTGACCTTTCGGATTTAGAGCTCTAATACCATGTCATGATACCACTCATCCCAAAAGTTTCAGCTGATGAAAAAATGTAACACTAATGGTTATATCTCTAATACTCTATAAACCTCCATTGTACATATTGTACAAATATTTCATTAGCTCCTCATACTTTCTCTTATACTAAATATACATTAAAACCAGTTATCAATGTTAAATATATATTAAAATATAAAAATATATATTAAAATAAGTTAAATTACATATATATTTTTTATACATAAATATATAATAGCTGATATTAATTTGTTCATAGCATTTTTGATAAAAAAAATTTATATTTTTCAAACTCTAATTTTTTTATAAAGAAAAATAGGGTCTTATATAGGTATGAAAGCTTGATGTGTTCATGTAGCTAGAATGAGAAAGAAGACTATACTATTCTAAACTTTTTTATAAGCTAATTTTTTATTTTTTTAATTAGTCACAATAATAATATCATAGCACTACTATATATGTTCCCGCCCTTAAAAGTATTTTTTTGATTGAGTTAATGATGAGATAACATCTAATTACTTTTAAATCATCTGGTGATATAAATAGGACAAAAAACACCTTAGGGAACAACATTAATATTTATTTATTCTATCAAATGTTTGACACAAAAACAATATTTTATCAAAAAAATTATTGTTGTATACATAATTTCTTTTGAGCCATGCTATACGAGTATTAGAAATCTTCATGCCTTGGTCATCTGTATAGGAATATGAATATATAGGAAATGGTTTTTAGCTTAAAATTATATTATAATCAAGTTCTTAATATTATATCATAATTAAATACAATAATAATATAAATAAACACGATTTACATTTATAATTAAAACACAAAAATACATGGTAGTATATATTATATATTGTTTATGAAAAATTTGATTATTTTATTATAAAATAAAAGTTTAATTTCTCTGCTGTAAAATATTTAATTATGACAGAAATAAAATATATAATTTTCTACTTGTAAGAATTAGAGGAGTAATAATACTTACTCACAACAAATATTAAAAGCAACACAATAATATTCTGTAATAGCAAAAAATCACATAAACCAGAAATTAGAAACAAACTAACACACTAAGATTTTTAACGTGGAAAATATTCTCAATGCGAGAAGTAAAAATCATGAGTCACCAAGATTAGGAAATAGCTTTACTATGATAAAAAATAGGGTATAAGATAATCACAAATTACTGCACAAAATATGCATACAACAAGCCAAATAACCCAAACTTCAAAGTTTACAAAACATGAACAAAAATAGATAAAAATATCACAAAAACAAAGTCACTGTGTGTGACCAATATCTCTCTTTACATACATTAAATTGAAGATCCGAACGATGAAAATAAAGAATCAGGTGTATGGAACATACTGTTCAAATTTAAACTCGATCCAACGGTTAACAAATGTACAGCGACCAATTTACAGAAACAGTTTTGTATATATATGAAAATAACTTTCTCTTGTCTCTTCTCTCTAGTGTTTTGGTGTTCTTCTTATAAATAAGACCTCTCTCATTCAACTCTAACTCACCTCAACTATTTCAACTATTTATAAATTTGGATACTAATATTTAGATTTTTTTTTCCACATAAAAAGAGAGTAAAAAAAACTCAACCGTTATTTTAATAGTTAATTATTTTGTTAGAAAATATATAGAACACGCAGGTACATACGCGTACACATACATAGATTATTCTACTGAAAAATATATGGAACACGAGTAGATATATACACGTATATAAATACACATTGGTTATTCTGTTGAAAATATATAGCACACATATATAAAATGACTTATTTAATTTCTAGTGTTGATAAATAATAAGACAAACTACACTAATATGTTTTAACAGTCATCTACTGTAATATTATTATACAATTAACTTTTTATGAGATTTAGAGGTTACATATACGTCTAGATATTTCGGATTTTTTTTTCTTTTTGATAATTAAATTATTCTTTTTCACAATTTAAAACTGTCTTTCTTTATTATCATCATCATTATTGAATATGTATAAGTTTTTTTTAAGATGAAATATTATATTTTTGTTAATTGTAATTTTTATTAACTAAGTTACAAGCTTGTATAAAATATAGAAATTTAATTAAAAATTTGGAACATAATTTTAATTTGTGTCACATGATCATGTAAGGCGGTGAACATGGGACCATGTGGGTAGTGTTTGAAAGCCTGGCTTGGCCATGTTTGTGTTTGAGGATTAAAGAGAGTACATGCAAGAATCTTTTATTCCTCTATATCAATAAATTCTAAATAGATATATCCAAAATATGCCAATCATTGTTTCAGCTTCCACAAGCCTTAAGGTCCCTTTCTTTTCCATGGCCATGGACAGATAACCTTCACTATCTCCTAGAAATCCCCCTAGCTGGCATTAACAACAAAGTAATTTTCTCTAACATTCACACAATACAACCCCAACAAATAAATGTTATTAATTAATTAATTTGTTAATATATAGTCATTGATTCAACACTAGTAATTAATTGCTTGGTCAAAATATACAAAGGTTTCAATTTGCAAAGCAACTCAATTGATACAAAAATGCTAAATTTATTTGCTATGTACGATGTAAATGGCTACGAAATTATTTATATTTCTAAGTAGGGATTCACGTCATCCGTTCCGGTCTAAAATTAAATATTTTGGAACTAATTTAGTGTGATTTTGTCGAATTTAAAGTTAGGCAAAAATTTTGAAAATAGACTCAGTCATTATTTAGGGTCGATTTTGGATCATGAAAAATCCGACTTCACCTGATCCATATAAGGATTAAAAAAAGTATATATATTTTAAATTAATTTTAATATTGTGTTATATTAATTATAAGCTTATGGTTTTATTTTTAATCACATTTGTTGAATTAGGAAATAAATTAAAGAAACATAAAATTAAAATTTATGGACAAATTCAAATTTAAGTATGGTTATCAACTTCTTTACAACAAATATTTTTTTCTTCTTTATAAATTAGTTCATCATAATTTTTTGACATAAAATTTATCAAGACCTAAACTTCATTCAATAAAAAACTAATTTTAATATGATTCGAAAGTAAGTAGTGTAATTTTATCGAATTTAAAACTAAATGAATATAAAAATCTCAAAAATAAATTCAGTCATTATTTAACAATAGATCTATATCGAAACAAATTCCGTTTCACCCAATTCTATTCCTAAGTTCATTATACTGACTTCATAGACGTGTATTATTGCCGATTGATATAAAATTACACCAAAAGCATTTTATAGATGTTTTTGCCCCTATAAAATTTAGATTTTATTACTGGAACTTTGATTGATTTAATGCATTTCATCTTGTTACGGTCTAGTATTTTCAAAACAAAAATTTCTGGAAGATAAAAAAAATTAATCAAAATAATTTAAATTTATTTTATTTAATATTTATTAATTATCACTACAATTAATAAATACTAAATAAAATAAGACAAGTTTGGATTGTTTTTTTTTAAGTATTATCGTTTTAAAACAGGACATTTAGCATCAAGTCAATCTAAATGCTCGTCTTTGAAAGTATAATTGGACTACGAAATACTCATGTTATATCCGGTTAAATTCGGCAAGAATCTAACATAAATCTTTTTTTTTTTTCCAAAGATAATAGGTTATATTTTATTAATTATTAAAAAATGAAATATAAAGATGTCTAAAAGTAGGACAGCATAATAAAAGGTGGGGATTTCTCAAAAACACTATACTGAAGGTATTCATCCAACGGTGCGTGGTCGAAAAATGAAGAAAAATTTTAAAGAAGAAATAATGATAAATCAAATTGAATGCATTTAAGAGCTTGTCTCATGGAGATGGCGACTTAAACTGGGAGTTCTTTGAATTTCACGGAGCAACTTGACAGAGCTTGCTAGAATGGCAGACGGCATAGAAGTAGAACCTTCAAAAATCAACTGGTTGCGAGCTTTCCAGCAGTTCCAGCAAATGATGGCAAGCAATTGAGGATTACGGTCAGCATTCTTCAACGGGTTAAGTATCTCTGTTGATGCAGTCCACCATGTCCAAAAGTCGTTAGAACTCTGGAAGACAGTCACGAAGATAACTCTGAGACCATACGTCTTTAATTCTAGAGCAATCGATCAAACAATGAGTGACTGTTTCCGTTGCTTCATGACAGCAAGGGCATATTGGTGATATAGATGGGATGCGGTGATGAATCTGAGCAAGCACCGGAAGTCGGCCATGGAGAGCTTTCCAGATAAATAGCTTAATTTTGTGAGGCAAGTTCAACTTCCATAGATCAATCCACGGCTTTTTCTGTTGCATATAATTAGGGCAAAGCTCCAGAGGCGGATGGTAAAATAAATAGCCAATTCTGTAACCTGAAGCTGTATCATATTGCTTGGATTTGTTCAAATCCCATTGCAATTTGTCCCGTTCAAATCCCATTGCAATTTGTCCCTACTCTGCTGAATTTTAACTGACAAAATCCTGTTTGCAACGTCTTGGGGAAATAGTTCTTGAATGAGATTCTTATTCCAATTTCTATCTTCAGTAATTAGATCTTTAACTCTTGGAAACAACTCAGAAATAGCCTGTCTATTTGGCATGTCAGAAATCATTAAAGGATACGGAGGAGGCAGCCAAGGATCCTCAAAGGTTCGGATATCCTCACCAGTACCCACAGCCCAATTAAGACCTTTTTCAACAATTTTTCGGCCTTCCAGTATGCTCCTCCATCCCCAAGAAGGTAAGACTCCAATTTCTGCCGTTATAGCATTACCATTGCTAAAGTATTTACCTCTTAAGATTTTGGATAATAAGGAAGTAGGCTGTGTTACAAGTCGCCAAAACTGTTTGCCTAAAAGCGCCAGATTTTGGATTCTGAGATCTTTAAATCCATAATAAATATATTATAAATATTGCGTGGAAAATCCACTCTAAAATATACTATTTTTTCTAATCTTTATACTTATTGAACTTGAGTGACTTGGTTGTGAAAATCCCTTGGCTCTCTATCCAACTTAGAAATTATGGCTAATTGAAAATCTCCAGCCTCTCAAAGGATTACTGCTGAACAAATTTCTTTAAAGAGAGAACTCTACTAGCACTGGCACATCATAATATTACAATAGACTATATACAATTGAGCAAAAATTACAACTTTTCCATGATAAATTGAGTTAACTGCTTAACTGTTTGACTCATCAGAGAAATTATAGGAACAATTAGAAGATCCATGAGAAACAACAGCATTCCTAGGAGGTAGTGATGGTGATGGTGATGGTGATGGTGGTCTAATTGGTGAAGAACTATGTGATGCTAAGCTCAAACCTCCTTTTTTATTCTTCAGCACATCATAATCAGGCCTTGATGTTTCAATAGGCCTAATTTCCTTTAACATTGCAACAACATCCTTCATTGTTGGCCTATCATTTGCTCTTGTGCTAACACACAGAAATGACACTGCCAAAGTTTGTATCATCTCATGCATGGTAGGGTCAGATCTCCCTTTGAGCTTTGAGTCAAGGATGTCTGATGGGTCACCTTTGTTGGCTAAGTGGTTCCTAACCCATTGAACCAAGGGTGCACCCATTGGTAGGGTTGGGTCTAATGGGTGCCTTCCTGTTAGAACCTCAAGTAGAACCATTCCGAAACTGTATACATCACTCTTTTCAGTTATTGGTTGCATAGATGCATGCTCTGTGCATAAACCAGGAACAAAATGAAATTAGTACCTTTATTTTGGAGATTAAAACAAGTTAAGCCCCAAAGTAATCGTTCAGATTGGTCTTGTGTATTAAAATAGTCTTTAAAATTTCAATTGCACTAACTACATTCTGTAAAAGTGATAACATTTGCGCAAGGTTTAGCCTCTAACTAAGTAATTCAAAATGGAGACTCACGTACAATTATTTTTTCGTGAAATTGATGGTTAAGAATCATTAAATAATTTGACATATTCGACTAAATTGTCATCAAATAGTTTTCAACTATCAACTTCAGAGTGAACTTTTACCTTAATTCAGTTCAAATTTAGAGAAAAGAAAAGGAAAATTTACCAGGAGCCATGTATCCATATGAACCAGCAAGGTAGTGTCTTTGTACTTGCATAGAATTTTCAGTATCAGTAGCAATTCTTGCAAGCCCAAAATCAGCAAGGTAAGGTTGAAATCCAGGTCCTAACAAGACATTCATGGCCTTAACATCTCCATGGATTATAGAAGGAACACAATCATGGTGCAAATATGAAAGTGCATGAGCTACACCCAACACAACATCATATCTTGTTTCCCATTCAGCTTTTCCCTTCCCTGAACCATGAAGCAAAGAACTCAAACTTCCATTAGGGAGATAATCATAGAAAAGGAGTTTCAAGTTCCTGTTGGATCCCCAACCAAGGAGCCTTATGATATTCTTGTGCCTAATTGATCCAAGTGTTCGAATCTCGTTATCAAATGCTCTAGATTCTTCCGATGACGTGGACAACCACATCTTCTTAACGGCTAGTATTTCGCCGTTGGGAATCAATACCTTGTACACCACTCCAGAGCTTCCGGTTCCAATCACATTCGATGAGGTCAAATTCAAGACAATTTCATCAATGGATAGTTCAAATTTTTGATATAATGTCAATTCCCAGCTATCGGCCTGCGTCCGTGATTCGTTCAATCGTGAACGAATCAGGACGCAGACCGTTAGGAGCACCAGTGCAGTACTGGTGCTAAGGAGAATTGACATAACAAACTTCATAACTGATTTTTTGTGACTCTTTGACTCTGTTTTCAAAGAAGAGTTTATAGCAGTTCCAGAAATATAGAGACCTTGATTTTCGGCGAGATCACTGAGAGGGAGCTTATGGAAGAATGGTGTGTTTGGTAATTCACCAGAGAAGCCATTGAAGGAAACATTCAAGGAAACAAGATTTTGAAGGCTAGAAAGAGCATCTAAGTTCCCTGTGAGATTGTTGTGTGAGAGATCAAGTACTCCTAGCTTTCCCAGGCTCGAAAACTCGGTCGGAATCTCGCCGGAGAGTCGGTTATGGCTGAGATTCAGCGAGATTTCGAGCGAAGAAAGTAGGCCAAGTTCTTTTGGGATTTCCCCTGAGAAACTGTTGCTTCCTAGATCAAGAAGTTGTAGCTTGGAACAAGAGAGAATCTCTGAAGGTATTCTTCCATTGATTTGGTTCTTTCCAAGGTAGAGTTTTGTTAATTCATTCAGTGAACCAATGGAATGAGTCAATGATCCTGAAAGCATGTTATCTGATATGTCAATTAATTGAAGGCTTTTGGGAAGAGAATCAGGAACAGAACCTGTGATGCTGTTTGAATGAAGATCCAAGAACTCAAGGTTCTGGCACCCACCAAGTGTTTGAGGAAAGTCCCCACTGAGATGGTTGTTGCTCAAATCCAAGAAATTCAGATTTTTTAAGTTTCCAATCTTTTGTGGAATGTTACCTGCTAGTCTATTGTGATTCAACCGGAGCCGGTATAGGCTAGTGCAGTTACCTATATCCGGCGGAATAACGCCGGATAAATCATTGGCAAGAAGCAAGAGTTTGGTGAGATTTTTCAATTCGAATAGTTGGTTTGGAATTGGACCTATCAAATTGTTGTATGAAAGATCAAGTGCCTCAAGTTCTTGGCACTCAGAAAGACTATCTGGGAGTTTTCCTGTTAGATTGTTCTGCCAAGCATAGAACAGAGTTAGGCTTCTCAAGTCGCCGATGCGTGCCGGAATCTCGCCGGAGAGAGCGTTGTTGTCGAGCTGCAGCTGAACCAGAGAGGTGCAGTTTGAGATTTCAGGAGGTATGGAGCCTGAGACCTGGTTGACACTAAGCTGAAGCTCTTCAAGATTAGAAAGCTGACCAAAACTCCTTGGAATGTTACCTGTCAGAAGGTTTTCGGAGAAATCTATGACCTTGATCTCTCTGCATCTTCCAAGGTCTTCTGGGATTCTACCAACTATGTTGTTCTGCCATAAAAGAAGATTCTGAAGCTTGCTGAGTTCTCCAATTTGGTTTGGGATTGAATCTGAGAGAGAGTTCTGGTACAAGTAAATGTTCTGCAACTCACTGCAGTTGCCAATCTCTTCTGGAATAGGACCTGACAATAGTGTTGTGTAAATTGCCATGGTTTGAATCCTTTTCAGCATTCCAATTGATGAAGGGATTCTCCCAGAAATGCTGGTTTCTGTAAGACCTAACATGACCAAGTTGGTGCAGTTTCCAATCTCCCATGGAAGCTCACCTGCTTTGCACAATGACAAATACAAATATACAAATATTGAATCCGATACAGTGTGATACATAAATTTAAGAAATTGAAGGTAGCAGTATTTGAGTATTTGTGCATCATAGAAGCTCACCCTTAAGATTCTTGTTGCCACCAGCTCTAAACACTTGAAGCTTGTTTAAGGATCCAATGCTCTTTGGAATCACACCACTGAGATGATTATCATAGAGTGTCAAGTTCACAAGGCTTGATAGATTCCCAATGCTGAATGGAATGTTTCCTTCAAGTGAGTTTCTGTGAAGGGACAAACTAACTAGTTTTCTTAGCCTACAAATCTCTTCTGGGATTTCGCCAAACAGAGAATTGCCACTAAGATCAAGAAACATGAGTTCTTGGTAGTCTCCAATCTCCTTTGGGATCCTTCCTGTGATGTTTGTTGATGAGAGGATAAGAATCTTCAATGACCTTAATGGTTGAAAATTTGAAGGTACCAATGAACCTTCCAAGTTCACTGATTTCAAATTTATTTGGACAACATCCCCTTGTGAGTTGCAACGAACACCAAAAAAGTTGCATGGTGTTGAAGTAGAATTGTTCCATGATGCTAATGAATCTGAAGTGCTGTTTAAACTGTTCTTCCATGATAAAAGAGCTTGGCCTTGTTCATTAAGTGAGAAACAACAACATGGAAAGAGGAGAATGATGTTTAATGAAAGAAGCAAGGTGAAGAAGAAGATTTTGGGAGAAAGTGAAAGATTCCTTAAGCTTTCAGGCATTGTTGTTGAGAGAAGATAATGGTTGATATGTTTTGGGATTGTAGAGGGGGAAACCCCATGTTTTTATTTTTGTTTATAGAGAAGGAAGAACAGGAGAAGATCTGGATCCAAGTGCCACCTTCTTCTTCTTTATTCTTTTATTATTATTTCAATGTTTTCTTTTTTCTTCTTTCTTCTTTCTTTATTATTAATAATAACAGAGAGAAGGTCATGCTCATATCATCATACCCCATTTTAGTTGTTTCATTCTGGTAAAACTTTTCAGTATTCTTCACTTTTTAACATCTCAAACTTGTAGTTTGGTATGATGAAATCTTTTGGGATGTTTCACTAAAAATAGTTCACATATTTGGTACTATTTTGTCAGCTATTATTCAGTGATGGTAAAAATATCAGAGAGATGTAAATGTATGGTGGAACTGAAAATCATGAGAAGAAGATTTTCCATGTTCTTGTTGCTCCCCATGTGGACATATGTATTATCTTGTTCCCTGCATTATTTGCTCTTTATTTTTTTATTTTTTCATCTTCTTATATTTATTTGGTATGAAACAGGATATACAGTAAAATGTTGATAGGAAGATTGATAGTGATATCAAATGAGAAAGGACATTAATACATTATGATATTTTGAATTTATAGCTTAAAAGCTCTATTATTCATTTTGGTTAGCAAAGAAGATAAGCAATTCCCTTAATTAGTTTAGAGCATTTTCAATGCTAGTTTTAAGTTTTGTTTCATTTTGAATCCCATAAAATGACATATCACTATTTGTGGAACTATATTATAAATAATAATTTAAAACTAAAAGTAAAATTTGTCGCTCCAATACTTGATTTAATTTAATTAAAATTTTTATTATTTTTAATTATTTTATCAATATAATTATACAAATAACAAAATTATTTTATTAATTTTCCATCAAAGTGATACATTGTTTCTAAAATTTTATTCCATCTATCAATTTTAATATAAATTTTAATTCTAAATCAATTCAATTCAATCCTTGAAAATAATAGAAGTGATATTCAAAAAAATTTCTATTACAGTTGCTCTTAGCCTGGGTCTTATTCTTATTATTTGTGTGGTCCATTTATTTTATGTGGTTGAAGTTGTTTATGAGCCATTCATGTGGTTCCTACATGATGTGTTTCATAAATATAACTAAGCAGCTAAAACAACACATATTTGGATTTGGATTATTTACAAAGAAATGCAAAGAGGCAAGGCAATTTGGATTTGTTTCCACTTTCCACTGTCAAAATATAAGAAACTAGGATCAAACCATATCAATTCTTCACAATCTATTAGGATCTGATATGAATTTGGTATACATACAGTAATCTTATAATTCTTATAAATAGAAACGCAAATCCAAAGATTTTATTCAAATTAATGATTTCTTAGTCACAAGATAGTGAGGAATTGAAATAAGAGATAGAGACGGAAAGACTGAGACTGGGAGACAGACATTAAAAGAGACAGGATTAAAATAAATTTTCGTATTCTATTTGGTGTAAAATAAGAGACAGAAATTGAAACAAGAATGAAATTTTAATTTAATTTGTACAAAAGGCAAAATCGGAATTAATTAATTGAAATGAAGGTATTTTAGGTATAAAATATTATTAAAGTTTTAGTCTCCATCTCTAAAAATTTTAGTCTCCTGTATCCCCACTTTTTGAGGTACTGAAATACTGAAATTTTGAAGACAGAGACAAAAATTTTAGTACCAGTCTTCAACCCAACAAACATGATACTGAGTCTTAGTCTTCTAATCTCATTACTTCAAAACAAACGCTACATTATTGATATATCTAGATTCACCAATCTCTTGATGAGTATCAAATGACTTTTAGTTGACTCCTTTATTTATTTATTTTATATTTATTCATACACTTTTATAATAAAAATTGGATAATTTACTATTTTAAAATAATTGGGAAAAATCTTTACCAGATTATAACAATTGAAAAGTTCATATATTTATGTCTTGTTTCATTTTATATAGAAACCGTGGGAGCTTAGCACGGTTTCTAAATGAACATAAACCGTGCCTGCTAACCAGGTTTTATATTGAAGAGCATTTGAATGTAAACCATGGGAGGCAGCCACGGTTTATCCTCGGTAAATGCAACACATAAATCGTAGGAGGCAGCCACGGTTTATGAGAAAAATTTTGTGTGCATAAAACTTTGGAGACAGCCACAGTTTATACATGAGCGACTATGTGAAGTAAGGTGGCTAATAGAGAATCCGAGGAGTTTTGTGGTTTATAGAGTCAGCAAACTTATTTACGTTTTAATACGATTTGAATTGTATTAGTATATTTTTATTTTTTAATTAATTTAATTTTATATAAATAATTAGAATTTTAAATTATAAAATTTGTATTAGTTTGTAATTTAAAATTTAAATAGACATAATTTAAATTAATAATTTATAAAATTGTATGTATTTGTGTTATTGTACTCATATGATTTATTTTACTATTGTATTCATATGAATATTTGTAAGTAACTATAACTAACTATAAATTTACAAATATGATACTATAAATTTACAAATATGATACTATATAAATCAATGATATCTGTAAACTTATAGTTAGTTATTGTAATTGTGTAAAGTAAAGTACTTTACAAGGATATTTATTGAAACTAATATGTTAATTATTTATATACTTAATCTGAACACTATAATTTCGCATTAAGATAAAAAAAAATTATTAAAATTATCATGGCTTATTATAATCAACTACTATTAATATTATTGCACATCATTCAGCCACTATATTTATAATTCAATGATTATAATGTAATTTGAAGTATTCCAAAGTCAAAATACATGATATAAGACATCCAACACAATTACATTGTGAACTTTACACATATATATACTAATATCTCAAAAACTCAGTCAAAGATCAATAGACATATTTAACTATTGTCACTGAAGTTATTACATATAATTCAAAAATTAAATTATACCACTCAATGGTATTATCATATGATAATTTAAAATGTTGAGGATAAATAAAAATAAAAGATGAAATTAGATGATAATTAAATACATTCATATTATTTTCAAATTAAAAGAATATACTTATTTAAAATAATATGATTACGTTTATTTAAATTTAAAAAATTTTAAAAAGAATATGTTTATTTAAAATATTAAAATTTTAAATTTTAAATAAACCTACTTATATTAATTTTAAATTTTATTTAAAATAATACGAATATATTTATTTAAATTAAAAATTTAAAATAATAAGAGTATATTTATTTAAAAAATTTTAATTTAAAAATAATATAATTGTATTTATTTGTTAGTTAAAAATTAGCAACCGTTATTTTTTTTAAATCGAATAAATATAATTAATCATATGAATACAATAGTAAAAATAAATCATATGAGTATAATAATACGAATACATACAATTTTATAAATTATTAATTTAAATTATGTCTATTTAAATTTTAAATTACAAACTAATACAAATTTTATAATTTAAAATTCTAATTATTTATATAAAATTAAATTGATTAAAAA
The DNA here is from genome assembly GCF_003086295.3 of Arachis hypogaea. NCBI lineage: Eukaryota > Viridiplantae > Streptophyta > Magnoliopsida > Fabales > Fabaceae > Arachis > Arachis hypogaea. The sequence goes on along the minus strand of NC_092036.1, from coordinate 4,324,538 downwards.
ATAAAAATATACTAATACAATTCAAATCGTATTAAAACATAAATAAGTTTGCTGACTCCATAAACCACAAAGTTCCTCGAATTCTCTCTCAGCCACCCTACTTCACATAGCCGCTCATGCATAAATCATGGCTGCCTCCAAGGTTTTATGCACACAAAATCTTCCCCATAAACTGTGGCTGCCTTCCACGGTTTATGTGTTACATTCACCGAGAGTAAACCGTGGCTGCTTCCCACGGTTTATATTCAAATACTCTTCAACATAAAACCTGGCTAGCAGGCACGGTTTATATTCATTTAGAAACCGTGCTAAGCTCCCACGGTTTCTATATAAAATAAAACAAGACATAAAGATATGAATTTTTCAATTGTTGTAATTTGATAAAGGTTTCTCCCAATTATTTTAAAATGGTAAATTGTCCATAAAAATTGGTATCATATCATCATCACGAGGACTTTATATTTTAATCTATTAAAGTTTTTACAACATGAGCTGTTTGAAGTAGAAACCAAATCATATCAATATTCATATCATTACATATTTCTTTTTATATAATTTTACATCTACCATGTGATAATTTCTATTAAACCACTCTTTCATCTTAATTTAAATAAGTTTAGTGTTTTTGACATATTTTATCCTCTAATTTGGAAGAGCATATTAAACCACTCTTCTACCTTAACCCATGACAATAATAAAAAAGTCTCACGCCCTATAAATTCAATCCAACAGAATACACAAATTCAATTATAATTTTAGTCTTTATTATTATCTTATCTTTATCTTATCTTTATTTGTTTTTATCTTTCATAGATCCATGCTCTGTATATATTTAGTTTTACTTTTATAATTTATAAATTTTAATTAATCAACAATCAATAAATTTTTTTCAAAAAAAAAACAAAAAAAGTACATAAAGAATATGTAACGATAATAAAATTGTGAAAGAATAAAAAAAAAAAAAAATTTCTACAAAATTTTTGAAATTGTCTAAATATAATTTCTGTAAGTGAAAGAATAGTTTAATAATTTCTTTATAAGAATTTTTTTGAGATTGTCTAAATATAATTTCTCTAAGAAAAAATATGTTCACCGTTAAATAATAATAATAATAATAATAATAATAATAATAATAATAATAGCATATATGATTTTTAGTAAAATTAAAAAAAAAAGAAGAATAGAGTGAAATACATTTGATTGGTTTGTTCATATATGGATGGAAGAACTGGTTGAGGAATCTAACGGAGAAGTGAAGTGCACATGGAGGTGTAAAATATATTAAAAGAATAATGATATAATAATATATGAAAGATGAAAGATCTGGTCACAATGTCGGGTACCCTTTGATATAAATAAAGAATGAATTATAAAACAATGAAAGGGCATACTGGCCTTGAGTGAAAGGAACAACATTACAACATCTTAAATATTAAATTCATAAATCAAAAATCCACATTACTCAAGAAAACTACATACATGAATTATTATTATCTGTTTAATTATTATGTACTTCATCTTCTCATCATCCTCTTTGTACCATATAGGGTCATCATGAATCACGGGTTCAAACTAGGAAGAAATAATGACATTGCAAAGAAAATAATTATGTTCCTAAAAAAAATTTTGTTCATTGTTAGTTGAAAAAAATAATTTTTATTCTTTTTCTGTTACATATTAGGGGTAATTTCTATTATTATATAGTAAACTCCCACCCCATTACTTAAAAACATTTTTATAAGTAATAAAGAAGTTGATTTCCTTTTTAGTAGTTTTGATTTAATTAAAAAATTGTCGTAAAAAAATTGTCAAGATGATGATAAAATTTTTTATGTATTTAATGTATTAGAAATATAAAGTATTAATTAGATTTTTTTTATAATGAATTATAGTTCAAATGATATAGTCTTTCCATACTTATTTAGAGGTTGCAGATTCGAGACTCTTTATCTTTAAAACAAAAAATCCTTTTTATATATAATATTGTTAACTATGCCCTAATAGCAATATAGGTACACGAAAAATTCTTATTGTTACTCATAAGTGATAAAAACATTTTAAAATATTTATTATTATTATTATTATTATTAAAGAATATGTGTAGTATACGACTATACGCTCCCTGTTGGATTTGATGGCTAATGTGATAAAGTGATCATGCTTTTCAGTTTAATAAAAGACGGCTTCCAAAGTAAAAAAGAAAAAAGTAAAAAACAAAGGTATAAATTTGCGTTTTATGATTAACCTAGATTTCAAAAGCACTTGGGAAGAGTGCAAAAGTTGTTATTTATTGTGAGTCGAACAACTCACAACTAACCGTAAATAAAGACGATACTCTGATTTCTTTAGCTAATTTAAATTCGTGAAATAGTGAGTTCATTCTTAGTTTAACTACATTTTAAAAATTAAAATTTTATTTGATGCATATAGTAAGTGATGAGCAACTATTCCGTGAAATCCAAAGAATTTCTAATTTAAGTCGTCATTTCTATGAGACAAGCTCTTAGGTGCATTTAATTTAATTTATCATTATTTTTTCTTTAAGATTTTTCTTCGTTTTTCGACCAGACACCGTTGGATGAATACCTTCAGTATAGTATTTTTGAGAAATTCCCACCTTTTATAATGTTGTCCTGTTTTTAGACATCTTTGTATTTCATTTTTTAATAATTAATGAAATATAACTTATTATCTTTAAAAAAAAGTGATGAGCAACTAAAAAAAATTGATGCTTTCTTTGACAATATTTGTCATCTATACGCTAATTAAAAGGTTTAAAATCAATAATTGATTACAAAAGTTGTTAGTTAAAATATTATTATTTAATATCAAACAATGTAAATGATTTTGATTAGTTATACAAGATCAGTGCTTAATCATAAGAAATAATATTTTTTTTGTGTGTATACTTTCTTATACGTTTTACTTTTATGCTATAAAATATTTATCTTCTTTTACTTTTTATCGGTCTCCTTTAATTTAATATCAAAAACAAAAATAATATATATTATATTTCTCTTTCACTATGTGATTCAAGATTCAAAAAGAGTAGTATAAATTTATCAAGGGCCATTAGCTCATTAGACAAGAAATAACAATAATATAACAAGTAATAGCTAGGTACCTTAATGCCAAATATGTAACTGAGCTTGGAACTTGGAAGTAAGGATCTTTTAGTTTATTATATATAATAAGGATTGAAGAAAACTTTGTACGAATTTTGTTTTCAAAATATTTGTTGTCATATATGTTAAATAAAAAATATTTTTTTGCATGCTAGCTAGTTATTATAAGACTTGAACATACACAAAATTTATTTGTAAAAAAGATATTTATTTATTAACTTGATTAATATCATATTTATTATAATTTTATATATTTAATAAATAAAAAACTATATATTAAGACAAAAACATTTCTATTATTAATGAATTATACTAATTTTGTATATTTAATAAATAAAAAACTATATATTAAGACAAACACATAAACTAATTTATATAGTTTCATCGTTGGCTGTAATTAATATTGTAAGGTGGGTGATAGAGAATGCTTCACAAATATTACCTAAAAATGCGAAAATAACATAAATATTGAATTAAGAAAATTGCCTTTAAAGTATTGACTATATTGAACACGAGGAAATATATTATTGTTTATATAAACATCATTAATAATTAACCTTGTATGAAGAAAAAAAAAATCCAACTGTACTGCCCTTAACTAATGATTTGGGGTTGCAATATTCCCTTTAACTGTCTAAACTTATTATTGGGATTGATCTTCTCCATGATAGAGTGCATTATGCAAGTTTTTCATTTCATAATTAGGAGCGACAACATGATCAATCTCTATATATGTTGTTATTTGTCATAAGATACATTAATTGTTAGAAATTGAACTTTTTATCCGTCCTAAGATGCTTGTTTTAAATCCTATTCATGTTTGGAATCTAGTGATTTTTCATTTTTTTTTTAATTTTTAATGATTTATAAGGTTAAATTAGACTAGACTTACATGGCTCTTTAAATAAGGATACGAGTTACAACCTGTTTAAGGTCCAGTTTGGATAAACAGTTTAATTAAATTTCTTTTGAAAAACTTGTTTAAATAATAAATGATTATATTAAAAGTAGTTTATAAATAAGTTATTTTGTGTTTAGATTTTTAATTCTAAAAGTGCTTATTTTATAAAAATATGATAAAAAGTAGTAGTATTATGATAGAAGTAATTTTTTTAACTTCTCTATAAACTTCTAAATAGTTTCTTAGAAAGTCACAATTTTGTTTTAAAAATTATACCAGACATTAATACTACTATTTTTCATAAGTCAAAAGTTCAAACGGACCTTAAGTATATATACAAAATCTTTAAAATGAAAGCCTAACTTAGTTAAAAAAAAATCCGTCGGACATTCACTTTTGTTTTTTTTATTTTTTGTCTAAATGGATAACTTTTAATTAAAAATAAAAAGATAAAATGTTTTGCATTTTTAATAAGTTATTAGGTTGGAAAAGAATAAGAAAAAAATTTAAATGAATTAAACTGGTCAATTTATTTATTTTATGGCCAATTTGTTAATTCACGTGTTAATTGGACCACACTCATTAAATATTCTTATTTTTACGAACTTATTTTTAGAGTAAAAAATCCTTCATGTAAAATAACTAAACGAAACAATCCAATAGACTCGAACCATTTTGTCAATCTTATTTTTGAATGTCTCATTTCCATATTTGACATCACACAAAATATTTGTACATTGAATTATTGTACTAGTGATTTTTTGTTATAGCTCCATTATTTATATATTGAGTACTATTGTTTTTAGTTGTGTGGATTAGTTGAATCATTGTCTAACATTTTTTGGTTCTAGCTACTGCATTCTAGTAGGAGTTTCTAGAAAAAATAAACAAGAACTCAAGCATATATATCCTTCGCCACTAAGTGGAAAGAAGGCAAGAGCTAAGAGGAATTATTTCCTTTGTAAAACTGGTAACCAAATATGGACAGTTTTGTATATTTGAGTTCATAATTTAGTGGTTTTAATTAGCCAACTAATTAACCATAACTTTTCGTTATTTCATGGTAATAAAATAGATCAACGGATCAACTTAAACCAAATAAAAAGACATCATCAACAACCAATTTGAGTTGGTCGAATAATTAATTCACTAGTCTGTTTAAATAAGTGTCGAGATCAGAGTTTAAATTTTGCCTTATATATATAGCAATTTGTTGATAAGTAATAAATTTTTAAATAATATTTTAATACGTGATACATTAGTTCCTTGATATATCAAACTAAAAGATAACGTAAAATAAAAAAAATAAAAAAAACTTTCAATAACATTCAAGAAAAATAAACAAAAGAGACGCTAGAAAAGAATCAAAGAAACAAAAAAATAAAAAACTAGGAAGAGAAGGAAAAAGACAAAAAAGAAGGAAAAGGACAAATGATAGACATAATTTACCTTTAATGATAGAAAATCTTGTATGGTTTGGTATGGTCCCTCATTTAAATTCACTATTAATTGTTGAGTTTGATTGTTTGTTAAAGAACGAGAGAACAGATAAACTCATAAAAGAGAAAAAGAAAAAAAATCGAAGACTTCTGTTTTTTTTTTTTTTTTTTTTTTGAGCATGTGATTGTTTTTTTCAATTTTAAATAAGTGTTTAGAAATAGTATTTATATATTTCATATTGATTTTATAATTCTGTTACATTTACGTCTATTATTGTAGTAAATATTATTTATGGGTTTCTTTGTTAGTGTTTTGAATTATAAAAAAATTCTTTATATTTATTTTTTTAATGACCAATATGTATTTTGTTATTCAATTAATTTAAAAATAATTAAATATATAATTAATTAGTAATAACTATGTTTTTTTACAAATATCAGAAATGTTTAGTATATGAATAATATTATTATTGATTTATTATTAATTTTATTAATATTAAATTAATTTTGTTGTTATAATCAAGTTATATTCTTAAATTGTAAATAAACCTTTCTTGTTATACATTTCTAGTTGCATTTAAAAAAAATGCATGAGAAGGCAGAAATAATAATAGCAGAGCATTTATTATTTTTAAAGTAAAAAATATTATTTGTATATTAAAATTAATCATTAAAAGAGTTGTGTATCCGTAGTGTAGAAACGTATAATATTTCGATGAAGATAAATTTTAACTGTATACTGTATTAATGTTGACCATTAACGACTTTTTTACATAAGGAATGTTATCAGGTTGGTCCACTTATGGTAGAATGACATATTCATTTGTAGGGAAGATACAAAGACATTTTGATTGGCGAATGGTGGTAAGAATTTGTGGTTTGATTGCCATCAAAGATTTCTGTTATAGATCATCCTTTTTGCACAACAAGGACTCATTCAAATAAAATACAAATGAATAATGAGAGGCACCCGTGAGGTTGGGTGGTAGGCAAGTTTGACATTGTGTCAGTAGAATCCCAAGGATCGTCAAAAACAGGGCAGGTGTGAGACCTCCGAGATATGGCAGGAAGCATAATTGGACTAAATAGAATATATTTTAGGAATTGCCTTATTGGAAAGACAACTTAGTTCGACATTATCTTGATGTGATACACATTGAAAAAAATGTGTTTGATAATATCATGCACATAATAATAAATGATGAGTGAACAAAGGATAACGATAAGGTTATGTTAGACTTGATAGACATTTGCAAGCGGTCAGATCTGAACTTAAAGAGATTTAATAACGGGTGGTGGGCTAAACCAAAGACGCTGTTCTCTCTAATGAAGGACTGGAGATAAAAGTTTTTAAGTGGATTAGAAGATTAAGGTTTCTTGATATTTACGCCTCTAACTTAAGTAGGTGTATAAACGTGTCATAGGGTAAGTTTGCTGGGTTGAAGAGTCATGATTGTCAGGTTTTCATGGAGTCTTTGCTTCTTGTCGCGTTCAGAAAACTTTCAACCAACATCTAGAAACCCCTCACAGAAATAAGTGAGTTCTTTAGGAAGTTATGTGCTACAAAGCTTAGCATTAATGATCTCATAGTCATGGACTAGAATATTCCCATCATACTTTGTAAGTTAGAAAGGATATTCCCTCCATCTTTTTTTGATGTTATAGAATACTTAGCAATCCACCTACAGTACGAAGCAATGCCTTGTAGGCCGGTCCAATTTCGATGGATGTACCAATTTAAGAGAATGATAGATTTATTCAAGCGCACCGTGAAGAACAGAGCTCGGATTAAGGACAACATCTGTGAAGCATTCTTAACTAAGAAAACATCCGCATTTTGCTTATTCTATTTTCAGTCTCATGTTGAGTCATGTAGAACAAGGATTGCAGGAACAATGAAAGGGGAGAATCAATTCCAAGTATAACAACATACCCAATCTTTGCTCTAAAAGGAGCTACAATAGGTGCGGACAGTGACTACTTGTTAGAGCAGAAGAAAATCGATGTTGCATATCTGCATGTGTTGCTTAACTGTGACCATATTTCATCCTACCTCATGTAAATTTTTTAAGTCTTCTTAAATATTGCAATCCATGAGATACTAACTTCTTAATATAATCAAAATTTCTTTATCCTATTTAATCATATAGGTTATTCCAAAAGACAAATCCTGATATCTCATTGAATAAATTTACACATTGGTTCAGAGAATACATCAGCGTGCATCTAACTGACACAACAGATTCGGAACTAGTTGCATTTAATTGGGTACCAATGAATAAGGGCACTAGCTACCCGATATATAATATTAATGGATATTGGTTCCATTCTTTACAGTGGTCAATTGAAAAGAAAACAGATAATACCGGAGTTTGGGTTCGTGGGATTCAGGCGAGGGTCATTCTGATTGGTTTGGTGTGTTGCACAACATAATTGAATTAGAGTATTTCTGTCGCACTACGTACAAGTTATGCATGTTTAAATGTGAATGGTATGATCTAAGTTCGCAACAAAGAATATGAAAGCACAAAGACTACAATATCATTGAAGTTAATGTAACTAAGAAATAAAGGCACTACAATCCTTTTATTATACCTCAAAATGCACGACAGGTATACTATTTGCCTTATCCGCCTTCATGCAAGTCTAGTTGGGTGGTTGTGGCTAAGACTAAGCCAAGAGACCGCATCGAGTCTGATAATAGGATAGAGAGTCAGGAACCTTACCAAATTGATGACCTAACTCCATCGAAAACGGTGGTTGATACCGGTGAGCCAATCACCCTAAGATTGGTTGTTACAGATGATGACATAATTGACCTTGGAATAGATATTGACGCACTACCACCAAAGGACAACGATCTTTAAGAAGAATACAGGGTCGAAGGCGATGAAGAAGAGGAAGACGAGTTCGATGATCAGAAAACTACCTCGAAAGAAGAGGATGGTGAACCAGAGGAAGAAGATGATGAATCTGAATAAGGTTAATGTAAATATAGTTCTATGCTATGTATTTCTTTATCAAACTTTGAGAAGAATGTAATATAATTAGCATTGTTTTAAATATTTCAATTACTATGATCCGTATTTTTACTTTGTATGTTTGATACTTCACATCAGGTTAAAGTACTGTTTCAAAATACATTATAAATGGATGAAAAAATTATTAAAAAAATAAAAAAGACTACCGAACTAAAAAAAATCCCGTCGACATTATCCTCAAATTAATCCGTCGGTAAAATGGCGCGGAGACATATGATATGGCACCAACATTACCGTCAAAAAATTTTCGACGATAATGTTCAACAGATTCTATTTTCTTACTATCTATTTCGTCGCTACATCCAATGGAAATTACCATCAAACGCAAGAAATCTGTCGGTAATATGTTACCAGTGAGGTTTATTCCGTCGAATTTTATTCATTTTTTTACGGTTATTCTGACTTCAGCATTTTTTTATAGTGTAACTCCTCAAAAGATGACGTACACTCACTGCTCCTTATAATAAAATTCTAATTTCTACTTTTGCGTCTTCGCCTTTTGATTCTTTTCTTGATTGCACTGTCAATTATGTTGATATTTTCTTTCTAAGTTGCCTAAATGTTCTACCACGGCTTTTTCATCACTACATTATAAATTGAGTTCGGAACCCAATTTTCAGGTTCTTCTTGCTTCCTCCTCTGAGTTATATCTATATCAGTTTCATCACTTCTTCTAGAATTATTCTTTTCCTCCTCTATGTGAATCTTAAACGCTTTTCTTCTTCTTTATTTGATAATTTTCTCTTGTTTCTTTCTTATACTTTTCTGTTTTTAATAGATGTGTGCTTGCTCCCCTATGTTTTGTGAGCTCTCTTTTTTTTTCTCTTAGTTTTGTTTTTTTCTTTTTTAAAATTATTTTATCTACTTTAACCACCCTTTTATCATTGAAATTTTTTACTTATCTTTCTTCTTTCTTTTATCCTGACTTGTGCCTATTTTTCTCAATAATATCTTTAACATTAGACAAAAATAAAGGTCCTAAAAATATTCATCTTTTTTGTCTTTATTTGCTTTTAAAAGATTAGCTTTTTTCTGATCCCCTACAAAATCTAAATGCATCTCTTGTATTATTTCTTTAAAATTTTTACATAATAGATACACCTAATTGATATTGAACCTAATTGATATTGAACCTTCTGTGAAAGTTATATTTTTCATTATTTATAAGTCGAAAGGATCTCGTCTCTCTACGTGTTTGTCCACTTCTCTGAGTTCATAAATAATCTTCATATATATGTAATGTCTGTCTTATTGATCTTATTATTCTTTGTGCACATCATAGATGTTGGCACATCGTTGTCTTCTTCTTCCAAATTAAGATATTTATCTTTCATGCTCTATATTTTTTTTCTCAGAATAACTCAGAGAAATTATGAGAGACTTATGTGTTAGCTAACAACGCCAGGCCACCACTTCGTAAAAAAAAATCATGAGTTTAGATAACTTTTTTAATATGTAAATTTAAAAATCATTCACTTTTAATAATATCACTATTGAATGTTTATTTATTTTTTTTATATTATTAGGGCAAAAAATTTAAATTTACTAAGAATAAATACTTATTATTTTGCATATCCAACTCTTGAGAAACACGAATGTCATGATGTCATTCTTCACTACTTAATAGTAATGAAAAACAAGAAGGTCCTTTTGCATCATTACTTGGTAATTCCGAGGCAAAATGAATTGTATACTCTAAACTGAAAAAGGAAGATTAGACAACAAAACCTGAAAAAAGAAGAAAAAGGTATGGTCTTCGTTCTCATCTACAACAATTGTTTCTTCATCTTCAATTAACTAAACACCTTAATAAATTAATACTAGAGATAATAATTATTATTAGCTCCACAAAACTTTAATTAACCAAAAGATTCAAATACGAAGCCACTTAGCACTTGCATCTACAAAGACAAAATTCTGTTGACTCCTTTCGGTATTGATGATAACATAGTTAATAAATTCATGAGCTATATTAAAATTAAAAAAAAATAAAAAAGAGAATACTTTACCTTCGTCATTCTTTCATTTCTCTTTTTCCGTTTTTGTTTTGTTGTGCTTTCCTTGCTCACAAGTATTTGAACTTCCTTGATCTAATAGTAAACAAAATAAAATAAATTATGAAAAATCTATCTCATTAAGGTTTATGACAAACATATGTGAGAATTTTCATTGGTATGATTGGATCTATGTCACATTATATTTCAAAATAATGTTGCAATAACAAGCACAAACTAGTCACTACCAAATTATTAATATTAAAAACATTAGAGGTCACATGCTACCAAGCATTATTGAATATAGATTTTCTTAAATATTAAAAATTAAGTACTGTACCTTACTTCACGATTTAGTTATTTTCTTTAGTTTCTCTGTCCTTTTCCTTGTCTTCATCCTTAGTTTGTCTATGTAATAATAATAATAAAAAATTCCTCATTGTAACGAAATTATATATAGGTTATTAATACTTACTTAAATAAATTAGAGGTTAATTATTAAATTAATTTAAATTAATTATAATGGTGTTATTGCGTGTGTGCTTTGTTAGACATTCTAATTTGGACACAATAGTCCAAGTAGACTACTATCCACTTATGTATGAAATCTCATGATAATGATAAGTATCTAAAAATATTTAATTATATTTGGTGTATATTAAAATTAATTATCAAAATTTTTTATTAGTATAAAATATACGTTAAAATATAAATATATATTAAAAATAAATTAAATAATATATATTTATATAAAAATATATTAATAATTAATTTTAGTAGTTAATTTTAATATATAAATAATATTTTTGTATAATTATATTACTCAATTTCATGTGATATGACCCCATCTCCGAACACCCTTAAAAGTTGTGGCTAATAAGCTACAAAGCTAGGGACACAACCATCATGAATTGAAGACCAATAATTACCGTTATCAAATGGATAGGAGTGGAGCTAATATGTGTACGATTAACTATTGATTCTTGGTTACACCCACTTATTAATTTGCATCATTCTATATATAAATTAAATTATAATAAGAAAAATCTGGAATTTTCTTTCGGTAATTGTCTTTTTTCTCTCAAGTGTTATTGCCAAATGTAATTTTTTTATCATATTTAAAAAGTTAAAAATATTATTTATATATTAAAATTAGCTATTATATATTTGCATATATTATATGTGTAATGTAATTTATTTTTAATATATATTTTATATTTTAATATATATTCTATATATTTTAATAATGACTAAATTTAATATATACATAACATGATTGATGATTATAATATTCTTTAATGGAGAATGTATTTGTTCATGGCAATGGCAATGCCAATAAATGGTTCCACTAAATAATAATATACAGCAAACAAGCATACACTTTTGAAATTTTGGTAACATTTATTTGTTGAATTTTTATAACTAAAATTTTTTATTTTGAGTGCCAAAATAATAATAGTTCATTCTTAATCATTAGTACCATTCATTTGAAATTAAACGGCTTTGCATGGATCAAAATATTATACGAACAACCCATATAAGAATAAAATGGAAACAAAGGGGTGAGAAACTTGATGGCTTCATTGGCTTGCATCATTGCATCATTTTTTTTATCAAAGATAAAAGACACAAATTTATAATTTTTTAATTGAGTATAGAAAGACTATACCATCTGAGATATTATTTATTGGATGCATCATTGCATCATTGCATGTATATATTGATGGCGGTTCATGTGGTTGGTGGTCCCTTTGGTTATAGTAGTTCATTATTGTACCATCTTATGAGAACTTTTGTCATTTGATAAATGCCACACGTGCACTGCAAAATTGGCAATTGGAATTTGGATATACATAAACTGAACTTCAATTTGATTTAATTTAAAATTTCCCAATCACATTAACCCTGACTAATAATGGATCATTGCCATAATGAAATCATCCCATCATATTACAATTCGGTCCTCCTAGACATTTAAACACTTTTATCAACTAAATTTAATTAAATTAATCTAAATCAAACAAAATCACTTACAAAATACGTGCCTAAATTACCACACTTTTTTCTTCTTTTTTTTTCTGTATTTTTTTCTAATCATCATTCTTTTATTATTATTGATATTGCTGTATTTTTTTATTTTTTCTCTTCCTTCTCCAAATAATTATTGTAATCTTTTTTATATCTTTTTTTTTTATTTAATTTTTTTATTTGTATTCTTGTTAAAAAGATTAAATAAAAAGAATTATGAAAAAGTAAAATAAAAAGAAAAAAAGACGATAATAATAAAGAAGAGAAGAAAGAAAGAGTTTTAAATTATGCAGATTTTATCAAAAAGAAAAGAGAGAGAGTTTTTTAAACAAGTCAATTTTTTAATTTGTCTATATTTTTTTGAGTTAATTAGATTGGCACGATAGATTTTAACCTATTTTGTCACTTCAAATTCTAATGCTCTTACATGATAATCACATGTTTGATCTTATGCTAATCGAAAAATTCAAGAGAAGTAGTGTTAAGTGAATCCAGAATAAAAGAAAAATGATGGCGTACACACTTAGCTTATATATTAAGTTAGGTTTTAAATAGCACTCCTTAATTAAATTGAAAGCTTATTAATTTTGTCATATTTATAACATTATAACACCACCCATTTGCAGCAATGTAGCTTGCCAAATCTTAACAAAGAAGATAATAAAATAGTCCTATCATATCATACAAAAAAAAAAGTTTTTAAATATGGTAGTACACTGTGTTTTAGTAATTTTGAACTGTTGATCTTAATTATATCGGTACAACAATAACAATAAAGTCTTGTCCCACTAAGTGACGTCGGCTACATGAATCAAACGAAGTCATTGTGTTCTGTCATGTATCATATCTACAGAGAGACTGTTTACATGTAGATCTCATTTGACCACCTCATGAATGGTCTTCTTAGATCTTTTTCTGCCTTTCGCCCCTTATCCATCTTCCATCTCATCCACCCTCCTGATTGGATGTTCTATCTTTCTTCTTCTCACATGTCCAAATCAACTGAGACGCAATTCAACCATCTTTTTCACAATGGGTGCTACTCCAAATCTCTCCCTTATATCTTCGTTCCTTATTTTATCTAATCGCGTATGACTACTCATCTATCTTAACATCTTTATCTCTTTCACACTCAGCTTATATTCGTGCTCCCCTTTAGCCGCCCAACACTCCGCACCATAAAATATAACCAGTCTTATAGCGGTGCGATAGAATTTACCTTTAAGTTTTAAAGGCACTTAATTATGTTATGACACATTTAATTAAGCTATGACAATGTATCATTGCAATTTGCAACTCCTTCAATGTGTGACTCCTAAGTTTTCAGTTTAGTTTTGTAGACCGTTCATGGTGCTCCGCTGAGGTAAGCTTTTTGTTTTTATGTCAATGAAGAAGATGATATATGACTTACAATAATTCAATGATTAAAATATAGAAACAAAACACCTCTTGGTTACACATAATCTTCATCATGTTAATTAAAAGGTCAAATCACTGCGTTTATCCCATTATTTGGTGTCCAAATATTTCCTTAAAATCTGGGTCTATGCTCCCTAATCACCAATCACTACTTTCCAAATTCCAATAGCAATAAATTATTAAAAAGGAGAGAGAGTTAAGGGATACAAATGAGAGTTTAAAAAAGATATTGTTTGCACCTAAACCTCACTAAGTTGAAGTTGTCCAATCATGTCCACCAGTCAATATATGTATGTATACCAATTTCCAAGTCAATTTTGCTTTCTCAATTTGTCATATTTGATTAAAATTAAAAAAGGTTTACTGGTTTTGGGGCTTGAGGATGTTAATTGGCTTGCCTTTTCACTTTGACCTTTTTCTCTTTCGTTGTTAGTAAGGAAAAAAGGAATATCCACGGTTTAGTCACGACGAAACACTCTTAGGTAGCGTTTGGTTAAAAAGATTGAAATTGAAATTGGAAAACCGAGATTCATATTATGTTTGATAGTCAAAAATTGAAACTAAAATTATAATTTTTGCCTCTAAAATTTCAATTTTTAGTATCTCTAGAAAGTAAGAATATGAAAGACTGAAATTTTAAAAATAAAGACTAAAATTTTAATAATATTCTTTATTAAAAATATCTTTATTTAGTTTTTCAAATTCTAAATCTACTATTCAATCTCCATATTTATTTTAAATTAAATATAATACTGAAACATAATTCAATTCAGTATATTTTATACCAAACACAATAGAAAAACTTAATTCAATCTCATCTCTCAATCTCTATCTTCTACTATAGAGGTCCATTTAAATGTCTGGCCATATTTAAGATGTTTGTCTTTCATTTGTTGGGGTAATGAATTCCAATGGCCAGGTCAAAAAGTAGCACGGAAACATACATTGGTCCTTTAAACCCGGAAATGGGTCTCTTTGTAGTAATGGGGTTAGGCAAAAGGAAAAAAAATGGTTATACACTTATTCCATCTTTCACCAATGCACATCACAGTCCAACGAGGATCAAGTTCCAATCTTTTCTTGTTTGTGGAAGGTTTACCTCTGAATGATGATGGCTTAAAGTTACTTTGGGGGGCAAATTTTAGGATCCTTGACCACAACTTTGGACCACCATTGATTTGAAGCTCCCATGATGTAACTAAAAAAGGATAGTTGGAAGCTTGTTAATCTCCAACTGCTAAAGGAATTTTCAAACAATCATTCATTCTGCATTTGGATATGATTTGGATACATCAACTATATGAAATGTCTAATTGATATTATTTGGATTTAATTTTCTGTCAACATGTGCTCTACTAAAAGTGTAAGAAGGATACAATTAAATTCCAGTCTGCATAAAAGTGGGAAGAGGAAGAAAAAGCAATATTATCAGCTGAAGTTAATTTGCAATATGAAAGTTGAGGCTAATTAAGAGGAAAATCAATTTTTTTCCCCCATTCAGAGGGAAAATGTTAGATGATGCTTCATATGTTAGATGATACTTCATCTCAGCAGTATTCTTAGTTCAGTTTAAACTTCAAAGCTTTAACCTCTAGATCTCAAGAGACAATTTACAAGTCAGCTAACCATATAGACAATGATCTTTCACCTCACTCACTCAATCACTACCATTTAACCAAAACAGTGTCACCTCCCAAAACATCTCATTATTGAAGAGGTAAAAGCAGAAGTCAGAAATCTCATTCCAGCAGATCCACCAGGAAAATATGATATAGCGTAGTATCCAAGTGACAGAACCTGCAAGTATAATTAAAATTTCAATGCAATACTGATCCTGATGGTTTGTGTGTGAGAGAGATAGAGATAGAGAGAGATCATATTACAATGAATATACTCCAATACTATACTTTTTATTGGTGAATTATTATCAAAAGAAATTTAAGCATAAATGGGATAAGTACTAACACGATCCATCACAGCACATAATAATATTATTTGATCCATGTAGACTACCCCCATCAAGTGGGATAAGAGACTAATGTTGAAGATTGGAAGTTGCTATCTTGGAAAAAAATAAAAAAACTTCATAGTCATTTAATATAGTTTTTATATAGCTTGAGATCATCATAATATATATATATATATATCATTGAACTGTATAAAAAAAGAAAATTTGACTAAAAAAGAATAATTATTTCCTCTTTATTTTCAAGGTCAAATATTGATAAAAATGATCTAATAGAGAATCATAATAACAGTTAGAAATAGAAAATATATTTTATAAAAAGCTAAAAAATGGTGTCTGTAATTGCTAAACCTATATGCATACACACACAATAAGAGCCAGTTCTACGGCCATAGTTCTTAGAACCATGTCATGATATTCACACAAATCACAAAAGCTAGAAATAAGGCCATTTAAAGTAAGACTAGCTCTGCGATATTGAAGTTATTGCTGATGATTGCTATGAAAAGTGTCATATACAAGTCAAAAAATTATTTGAGCATACATCAAATCAACATCAATACTGAAGCACATGAAGGGTAATGCTAAAAAGATGTTAAGGATATACCTGTATAACGGAGAACATCACAGAAAGAACATAGCTATGGCGCACCATTGATACATATATGGTACCAATCATACTGCCTATAAAAGCCAATGTGAAAGGAAGCCTCTGAAAAATAATCATGAGTAACGACAGTTAGAACAAAGCAAAAGGTACATGAATCAAAACAACGAGGCTACAATTTTCCAAAAATCCCAACAAATTATTGGTCAAAGTTGTAAATATTACTACACAAGCAAGGAAATGGAACTCTAGTCAGTTACCTCCTTCGACAACATGTGAGCAAGCTGATTCTTTGGACCCTTGAGAGCAAAGAATGATCCAATAATAAATCCACATCCAAGTGTAAAGCAAATAGCAAACTTCTGGGGCATAACCACCATTACGGGCAGGAACAATGTAAATGCTATGAAAATGAAGAATATCCCACTTGCCAGAAACAAACCAAAGTACACGAGCGATTTGCCGGAAGGAACATTACTAGTGGCAGACTGGAAGTTTCCTGGTAAATCTCTCACGCCTTTAGAAACCCTACACAATTATGAGATAGATTAACTACTTGAGGACAGCATGTCCCTTAACCATGACACAAGAAAAATTTCAGGAAATTGCAAATGCCCACTATTAGTTTGTTTGACAGCAAGTTATATCATCACAAGGAAAGAAATTTAAGAACAATAAAAACGATCTCCCACATTTAGATAAGGTAGAAAAATAGTCCATCTTTCCAGTGTCAAAAATGAATACCCATCCAAACATCAATTCACACGAGGACAACATGACACTAGAGTAATTATCATCAAAGACATTAGCAATTTTATGCTTCATAATTTACAATTGGAAAGAGAATCTCAATCACCGCTTCAAATAATAATCTACTCACACAAAGACAGCTAACACCAGCAAAAACAATCTTTTAAATGATCATGAATCAGCTTCTCACTAATACAAGTTAACTGTCAACAACAACTAAGCCTTGTCACACTAGGTGGAATCGTCTACATAGATCAAATGGCATCATATTTAGCCATCTAGTTGACCCAACCTGACTGCACCACATATGGAACAAACAAACTTATTGTTTGGCATGCTTCCTTCCTTCCTTTCCATTTACGATCTCTTGTCCATATTGTTGGCTAGTGTTCCTGTGACCCTGCACTCAGTAGAGAAGGAACATTGGATAGACATTTAAATATCATTATCAACCCACCAACTGCACCACCTCTGTGACACCCTACGCAGGAGAAGGAGCAGGTGCTTGCAGCATGATGCGGTCCTTGAACCCTAAAGCAGAAACCAGCAGATACGATAAAATATCCCTTTTTCCCCCTGATGCACTCTATTTCGTTGTGTAGTGCATAACTGAGAGTGGCAACTCCTTAGTCACTGCACACAACAGCTCCACTTCCCCTAACATCACATTTAAATGGCAGATGACCCATCAATAAGAAGTGTTTGAGCAAGACATCAAAGAGGGATCTGAGACTTGAGCAGTCTTTGTTCAAGTTTTGTTCTCATAAACCAAGATCTTGAGCTCTAATACACGAATCATTTCTACATGTTAGCTATAATTCATGTTGATCTATTTCCTTCTTGTTTAGCTGTGTTGCAAATACTCTTTTACTGTTCTAAAGCATCTAGCAAGAGATAACCTTTTGCCAACATCAACCAATAGCTATCTGCAGCTTTTTCCTGACACTTCAGATTATAGCATGGCCTTGAATGGGTGAATTGGATATCCATACATCGAAATGTGTCAATTGAAGGGTTGACACTTCGAGTTCAATAGTGAAAATCAGCGTTCTTATTTTTGTTCAAAGAATATCTTTGAAGTCTTGGCCCACATTTCTCCAATAAAAAACTATAAACTAAGTTCAGGAGTTAGTATGTTACGCCGTCATTGCAAAGTATTTCAAGGGAAGAAGATGATTCTGGGAAAAGCAATCCAGCTGAAAAGGAATCTCTCAAAAGCTACCAGTTTTATCTTGACTCCAAGCTCAACTAATTCTACATACCAATACCATCTAAACTCTCCATGACATTTCCTCAGTTTTTTCAAGCTATAAATAATTCATGAAGGTTTTCATTCTAAGACAATATAGCATTTTCATTGTAAAAGAGGAAACACAAAATACCTAAGAGAACCCTTTTCTTTTTTGAAGCAACGAGAGTCATCAACAAAATGGGTGGGTGGGGGGAATGTAAAAACAAAACAAAAAAAACCAAATTGTCTACATCTACAACACTTCACACTCTTTCAAGACATCAAGAATTCTAGAAATCTACTCTTCAACAAATGTCTGAAACCCTTCGTAGTTGACATTCTAGCTTTCCATAGTTTTGGAAACTAAACTAACATACTTCAAAGTTTCTTTTTTTTTTTCAAATTCTAATTCCACAGAAACAGTATCACTTACCAACAAACCCTGTAATCCAAGTGCAAAATCTTGCAATTCCTCATCATAACTAGAATGAAATAACTTAAATATCTTCAAATTACAACTATGCCATATCCCATACCGCACTTAGATCGCCAGATCACTAACATAGACAATCAAATGCACAATCCTACGAACCCTAAAATGACATATTTGAACAAGCAGAGAGAGGAGCTTACACGCTAAAGGTTCCTGAAACGGTGTCGTTGGCGGACCTAACGGCGGATTCAATATCAAAGGGCATCAAAGTGGAGGATTCCTGAGAGGCGGCGTATGAGTTCCAATCGGCCAACAAAGACGACGACGTTTGCATCTGATCGTCGCCGCTGCTACTGCTTTGTCCCGAAAACCAACCCTGCATTTTTTTTTTCCTTTTTCCTTTTTCGAACTTGAGAGAGAAATCGAAGAAGATTGTTTATTCTGTAATGTGTTTTTGAGTTTTATTTTCGGATATGTTAAGTGGAATTTGGAATCAATGATCAGGGGTTAACTGATTAATTATTATACGCTGGATTAGCTGCTGAAGAATCATAGTTCGGTCTCTCGATTCCTGCTACGAGAAATTGATTTTTTTTTTTTTTGTGACTGAGAAATTGATTTGATGACGATGATGATCAAGATGGATTTTTATTAAAAAAAAATAAAAATTACTATTTACTTTTATAATTATTTTGTTTTAATTGGTGATCAAAATAGTTTTTCAATTTTTATTATAGATCAAATTAGTTCTTCAATCAAATAGCCATTGCCATTACGAAAATATCTGGGAAATAATAAAAAATTAATTTAAAATAGTCTAAAATTTTTTTATTTTATATTTATTAATTATTATTTATTTTATTTTATATTTTTAATAATTTTATGTTACATACATATACGAACCTCAAATTAAATAAGATAAGTTTGAATGATTGTTTCTTTAGTATTATCGCTAATATTATTAACGAAAAATTGACGTAAATAAAATGTTAACTGTCAATATTATTAACTCGACTTTAATTTAATACTCATTTTTAGTTTGTAATTGAGAATATTATCTGAAAAAATTAGTATCAAGGACCATCAAGAGATTTAAATTAATAAAAAAGCTAAATAAATATTATATTAAAGAAGATCTATCAAATAAGACTTAAAATAATAAAATTATTCTATTATTCTCTTCTTTTCTTTTTATTCATTACTTTGTGTTTCTATTTTTTTCATCTTCTCCATCAATGTTGTGTTTCTTTTTCTTCTTTCTTAACATATTTTTTTTGTCGATTTCATCTTTTTGTGCAGAGATATTTTTGCCATACTTAAGTGGCTATATTCTGTTTTTGCTATTGTTGGGACTCTTTCAATGAGTTTCTCTCCATCTCTTAGTTCTTTATGAATCTACTTTTTTAAATATACCATGTAAATTTTGCCAAAATTATTAACTTCTTTTTTATGTTATGAGATGTGATGGATTCTATATTTTATCATTTATTTAAATTGAATGGAGATACCTAAATTTATTTGTTTATGTATAATGAACAAAAAGAAGTATCACCAAAGACTTATATATGTTCTATTTTCATTTTGCTATTGTAAAAAATAAGTAATTTACTTTGTTAAATACATCATTCATCGCCTTAGTTACAAATTAAAACAAGCACTTGACTCGAAGACAAAGCAGAATTTAGTTAGTATTTCGAAAGGTTCCTTATGTCCTGTGTTATGTTAGGACTTAGAAAAATTTAAAAATTTCAATCTTATAGTTTGTATTTTAATTTTTTTTGCATCGATAATCTCTTACCTAAATTAAAAAATAGTGTTTTACTCATAAAATTTGCATAATTTTGTATGTTATCTGATATGTATAATAGATTGTAACTTCATAATTTTGTTTTTAAAATTTAAAAAATAAAAAATCTTTTAACATAAGAAAATTTTTAAATTGCTTTATGCAATCTAATTAGATATTTTCATGCACTAAATAACCATAAAACAAATTTATCAGTTCATTAAAAATAGCTTGCCAAATTTTCTACTTCTCTCTGTCGAAGCGCTACTTCGTTTCTCTCTCTCTCTCTTTTAAAAACGAGTCTCAAGCTTTGAAGATTTTAAACCGCCTTACGAATCATTTTTTATCTTTGACAAACATGTTAACTTCTATTTTCAAGCAGAAAATGGAAATATGTACAAGTCTTACTTCATACATTTGCTAGATAAACATGAATTTTGATAGATAGCATTTGCTCCATAACATGTTTGTCACACTATTTGTGCCCACAAATAAGACATATATATATATATATAAAGTTTAATTTAATGTATTAATTGTGTAAAATATTTTACACAATCATGTAATCACATTCGTTCTTTTGGATGACCATTCACGTAATCAATATGAAATGTAGTTATTTTTACTGATGTGGAGTTATATAATTGGATGCATGTGTAAATATGCTTTACACTGACAATGAATCAAAATTAAATTCATATATAAATGGAAAAATTTTAAAATTGAATTTATAACAAAAACTGTGTATAATTAAAAACTGGTTTACTTTATACAAGCCAGTTCTAAATTGGTTCTTGAACCACAAAATTATTTTTAATATGGATATATTGTTTGGATTTTATATAATCCAATCCATACACTGCCCTACAAAACTTCCTTTCCATGTCCTTATAAAACTTTCAATCTTCTCCCACCAAGGTTTTCATTTTAAAGAATCAAGACTCCATTGCTTATCGTAAAAGCAATGAAAGCAGGTTGAAACAAGAGAAGGAAAAAGAACTCATTTAGTTGAATGAAGATGTTGATGATGGTGGACTCAAGATTTTCAAGAGCTGAACTTCAAATACCAAGGGCTCTTGTGCATGAGAGAAAAGGCTGCGTCGAGGGCCAAACTGCAATTACCAAAAAAGAATATTTACAAATTCACTATATTCAAATAAAGATATGTTATGTTATGTTATATATATTATTGGAAAATTTTCAAGTGTATCGTCATAGTTTCACTAACCGTAATCACTGAAATACCGATACGACGGTACACTTGAAAACTTTCCTATATTATGTTGTGCGCAACTAACCTCTTCTGGTATTGGTTTCAAGTTCTCATTCACATATCCCATGGAAGGTGGTATTAGTGCCCTTCTCTTCCCTAGAAATGAAATTAAAAAAAAAATGAACAAAAAATTTCCATGACCCAATTACACAAACAAAGATACCAACAATTTCCCTAAGTACTTTTTAGATAGTTAAAAAAGCTATAGATGCGGAACAAAATTGTCATGTAAGAACATTCATGAATAATGATAAGATCTTAAAACATACCATTAGATCTCATGCCAATAAGAACCTCCTTTAAACCCACAATCATCTGTTCAAACATGCAACTTGCAATATCATATATTTCAGTTAATCTCTTTACACAAAGAATAGAAAGCTTGCTTTTGAAAGCCAGATTCGAATCCACTCAGATTTGAAATAACAGGAGTGCTAAGGACCCAGCATGTTTTGTGATTTATAGCCATTAATTAGCCATCATTAATGTTTTAATGGTATGAGATTACATCTAATAGTGTGAGATTACTCACTTTTCTTTTGCTGGTTAAGTGTTGACTAGATTTTAATAAAAATACTGGCCCTAGACTTTCTCTTGAAATAAATATGACAAGGTCATGTTCACATTTCCACTATTGAATTGATTGCTTCGACAAAGAAAAAACAAAATGATAAAAAGATTTTAATCAATATAGGGGTGGCAATATGTACCCTACCCGCGGGTACCCAACCCGATCCCACCCGGTCGGGTAGGATTGCCAACCCGATCCACAGCGGGTAGGGTAGGGTGTGGGTAGGGTTTTCGTGCGGGTCGGGTAGGGTGTGGGTTGAGGTTCAACCCTACCCGACCAACCCACACCCTATATATGTATATATTATATACTTATATAAAAATATATTTTAAGTGGATGTTGAACCAAAAACCTCTCACTAAATGCAAAAGATCCTTAGTTATTAAAAGAAGATCATTAATTGATAATTTAATAATTTTTTTTTTACATAAAAGTCAGTTCTATTTTAAATTATCATCAAGTTATCTAATAATATTGCATCTTTTTTTGTAACCCGCGGATAGGGTCAGGTACCCGCGGGTTAAGAGCGGGTAGGGTTAAGGTTGAGATATTCTCAACCCGCGGGTAGGGTAGGGTTGAGTTTATATAAAAATCTCAACCCGTGGGTAGGGTTAGGGTTGACTCTAAACCCTATCCTACCCTACCCATTGCCACCCCCAAATCAATAGTAGAAATGTGTTTAAGTTTCTGTCCTTGTATATTTGTCCTTCTCTCAAATCAAACACTGCCTAGAACTCCTAACCTCGAATATAGGGAAAAAAAAAATTATAACCGCATGTGAAATGAATACTAAACACATTCAAGAATTAGTTCACTAGCCTTCACTATTGAATGAAGGAAACTAACCTGGTTCTCATCCAAAGGAAGTGTGACAGGTTTACTTTCTCCACTAAATTGGTCCACCGTACTATTATCAATCATCATATACAGCAAGAGAGTAATAGGTCAGATATATATGCTAGCTTAAGTACAAGAAAATGGTAAAATGTGGCATAAACCACCAAAAGTTACACAAGATTTGGCGGAGCAAAATGGACCGCAAAAGAATGAAAGCCGTCGTGGCCCCAAAAGATTGTTGCAACTCTATTCGAGACGAGTTATCAATCTCCAAAGAGTTCTAAGGAATTCACCAATTCATTACTTTTTCCATACTCAATACAATCAATGACTCAATACTCTTATGTATACAGTATACTCCTAACAAATTCTAATGTTCTAACCAACTAATTAAGCAGCTTAATATTAGTTGGGTTGTAACAAAGATTATGAACACAATGGTTGAAATCATGACCATTTACTTCTTAACAGCTGCCTTGAATTTAATCATGATTAGATCGTTTGCTTTCAAGGGACCTTTGTTCTTTCAGGTTTCTTTTTGTCAATGACAGATTCTTTTAAATACTATTTTAGGGGGTTACTTTACTTGTAAGATGTGAAACAAATATTGGGTCATACTCATAAGTTATATAACTCATAACAATGAGCCTAATACCTAACTTTTCTGTGAAATCATTTTAACACAAAATTTTTCATGGTAAGAAATTACCTGTAGACAAAGTAGCCATTTGAACGCCTGCATACATAATTGAATTCAACCAAGTCTCCATCATGTGCCTCTGGTCCTCCTCCTTCAACTATATCTATTTTGGAAACATATAAGAAAATCTGTTTATGCAGAAAAAGTTATATTGATAGCTAAGTTCATTTCAATCCATGAATCAAACTCATTACAGTGAAACCTCAAAGTGTTTCTTCATCAACAATATCTTTCATATGTAGGACAATGCTATAACAGATATTTGTGTCTCCTTTTATGTCCACTACAGTTGGATTATCTATAGTGTATGCTTTGATTTACCTTGAATTATGACTCCACTAGGCAGCTTCAAAGTCCTAGATGCTTCACATAAAGAACAATAAATCACATATCACAATACATTAACAATTTTTGTCAATTCACACAAACAAGAAATTAAGAATCAATATGAAGAGAGACACAAACCTTATAACTTCAGGTTCCTTCATTTCTGGCATAATTGGTGCAGCAAAAGCAAGAGAAGCTTTATAAATCACATGGTTAATACCCAGAAAATGCAGAACTAGCCTTCTGGAAAATCTTCTCTCTGTTATTGCTCTGAGACTATTATTTTCTAAGCCTTTAGGTACAGCACATTTGAGATTTGCATTCTCCATGCACCTGGATTTTTTTTTTTTCAAGGTTTGAAGCAACTAAATGCATAAATTCTTGTATGCCCTAATTTTCATGCACATTTTCATTTGCAAATTTTAAAAATTATATAAAAAAAAAATAGCGGTTGTGAATGTTCTTTGAACACGCATTTAATTATGTAATAATAAAATTGAAGAAATCGGAAAATATTATTACCTTGGAGGTGAAAGCATGAGAAATGTTAAAAGTGCCATGCATGCTGAGTTTGGAAGTTGAGAATAGTTTGTTGTTGTTGACACAATTCAGCAGCAGAGAAGCTTGAAGCTGAGGAAAACATTATCTGCATCCAAAGGACAAAGCTTATCACGTTTGCTTTTCTTTCTTCTTTTATTTTATTATTTAATTATTTTGCCGGGTCAACATCACGCTAGCTTTCTATTAATGAGTCTCGACCCAACAATCCCACTTTAGCCGTAAATATTTATTTGCTAATTAGTAATAAGTGGATTTGGATATTTAAAGTTTGAATTTTACTTTAGAGAGTAAAGTGTAATTTTTTATTTTTGAATAATTTTTTTTTATATTTATTTTTTGTCTTACCTATGAAATTAATAGTAAAAAATCACATTTTATTCTTTAAAATGAAATTCAAATTTTAGAGGATCCAAATCCGTAATCAATAATCCTACATAATAAAAAATTACAAACAATAAATCAATATATATATATATTTAATAATATTTTTATTTATAAAAAATATAATTATTTTTTAATTAATTGATATAATTAATTTTTTTATAAATATTTTTTATTTAATTACACTAAAAATCAATTCAAATTTTATAAAAATCAAATCTCAAAAATTTCTATATTGTTATTATAGTTTATTATATCCATAATTATACAATTTTTATTTTAAATGAAAATCTTAAATCTTTATATTATTATTCTCAACAAATTTTTAAATTACCACAATATATTTTATAAAAAATTCAAAATCTCAAATTGGATTAGTCTTAATTTATTAAAAATAAAAAACATAAAAAATTATTAGTTTATAACCTGGAAAATAAAAACATATATTAATTTTAATTCATGAATATGAATATTATATATTTAAAATTATAAATATTATATATATAAAATTATAGATTTTAAATTATAAATATTTTAATAATTTTTACTATATAACTCATATTTTATATACGAATTATATATTATAAAATAAAAATAAAATATAAAAAATATAAAATAAATTATTAAATATAATTATTAATTGATCATACTAAAATTAATAAATAAATATACATATAAATATTAAGTAAAAAATATTAAAATAATTTAAAATTATAATTTTTTAATTTATATGTGAGATAATTTAAAAAATATATATGTTAAAATTAAATAATATTAATTATAAAAATTTGTTAATTATGAATATTATATATATAAAATATATGGATGTTATGAAAATAAAAAAATTATAGATATTATTTATATAAAATTATAGAGGTTATATATGTAAAATTATGGAGGTTAAGTTAAAATTATTTTTACAAATTATACTATGTAAGTATGCAACTCATAATTTTATATACTGACTATTATAAAATAAAAAATAAAAAATAAATTATATATAAAAAAATATTAACCAAATTTTTAAATATTATTTAATGTGTCTTTAGAACACAAAATAAATAAACCCTTATTATTGTTGTTATTTTCGTACGTCTGTCGAGTTGATTTAGATTTTAATAATAAAAAAAGCTATCTAAACTAATTGAAATGTAGTTGAATCAGCTTGGATTCAGTTTAACATTTTCTTAATTCGATCCGAAGCAGTAATTACGAATTATGAGTATCTAAATGAAATTAAAAAGTGAAAACTATAAAAAAATCACAAAACTACTATAAATATTAAAATAATAAATTAAAACTACAAATTATCATTATAATTAAACATTATAACAAATTAAAATTATCACATATTACCATTACAAATTAACATCAAAGACAATACTATAAATTATTTTTTAATTTAAATATATAAGATATTTGATATTTAGGTTAAATTAGTTTTCACAAATTGTGTGTAAAATAAAATTTATATAAATTTTGCTAGTTTGTCAAAAAATAATCAATTTTGATTTATGAGTTGAAGCAAATATATGTATTAATTGAAAAACCATAAATACTACGTATCTAAGTTTTTTATTTAACAAAATTTAATCGAATTGAAATAATATATCTAAGATCTCATCTACATATATATACACGTCCTGCATTTTGTCTTTTTTCTTTTTTTTCTACGTTTTATTCTTGTTACGGATCTGGCCCACGGATCCCGGATCCGAGGCCAGACCCGAATCCGACTCCTCGGACCAACCCGTCTCCCCCCTCCGGAAGGCCTAAAACCGACCCTATGGAGCTCTTAACCAACTTTCGAATTCAAACACCTCCCTTATCTTAACCAAACAAGATAAGATAAGACGATCCCCATCACCTATAAATAAGAGGACCCAAGTCCTTCCAGGTATTCATTCACTCCTCACACCTTATACCTCTCAGATCCATTCTGACTTGAGCGTCGGAGTGTCTTTGCAGGTACCTCCCCCCATTGCTCCAGTCAAGTGATCCGGCATTCGCCTCAACCCGCAATTTCCCGATCCATCTCTCAACCCGTACCTGAGACATCTTGTACATTGGCGCCGTCTGTGGGGACTTGCGACAGTCGAACCGGATGGAGGGCATCCTGGAGGAGAACCCATCAAGCCAGGATGACTCCCAACCGCGTCGTCCGGCCTCAGAACACCAAGAAGTCACAAACCAAGCAAGAGTAGCAAGTACTATCCACCACACGAACGAACACGTCGTCACGGACCCGCGACATCCCGAGAAAGCCAGGGACAAAGCGGCACAGATCATCCAGGATCTCTGCCTCCGGGTCCAGGAACTTGAAGGCAAACTAACCAACAGAGAAAAACATGACAACGAACACGGAAGCCAGGCAACTTCCAGGTCAAGGTCCCATCGCGGCAGGTCGCCAACCCGACAACACGATATAAGAGATGGTCGCAGCATCTCATGCAACCACCGACACGAGAAGTCGCCGGAACGGCGATACAACAAGAAACACCACCGCAGCGCTTCCCGTGATCTAAGTCGTCAACACGATTCGGACGAGGACCGGAGATACCGAAACACCAAACGCACGAGAAATGACCACACCATAATGGGAGCTACACCCTTCACAGAAAGAATCCTAAGAGCGAAACTCCCCAAAGGTTTCGACAAACCCATCGACATGAAGTATAACGGAACCAAGGACCCTCAGGAACATCTAACGGCCTTCGAGGCCAGAATGAACCTAGAAGGAGCGGCCGACGCAGTCCGGTGCAGAGCCTTCCTGGTAACCCTTGCCGGACCGGCGATCAAATGGTTCAACGCCCTCCCGAACGGATCCATAGCCAGCTTCCACGACATAGCACGAAAATTCATGGCCCAGTTCACGACCAGAATCACCAAGGCCAAACACCCCATCAGCTTGTTAGGGGTCACACAAAAGCAAGAAGAATCCACGAGGAAATACCTCGACCGCTTCAACGATGAATGCCTAACGGTCGACGGACTCACGGACTCCGTTGCAAGCCTTTGCCTAACTAACGGGCTCATGAATGAAGATTTTCGCAAACACCTCACTACTAAACCAGTATGGACCATGCACGAAATCCAGAACGTCGCCAAGGACTACATCAACGACGAAAAAGTCAGCCAGATCGTCGCTGCCAACAAGCGGCAGCACGCCACCGCCCAACAAGGCAATTCGGCTCCCCGTCATAACCCAACACCCAAAGAGAATCAACGGGACCACCCCAGGCCGGCCAACCAACCACCGAGAATAGGCAAATTCTCTAATTACACGCCCCTAACAACACCAATTACGGAGATATACCATCAAATAGTAGATCGAGGCATCATCCCCAAAGCCCGACAACTCAAAGAAAGGACAGGAGGCAACAAAACCCTCTACTGTGACTACCACCGAGGTTACAGCCACAAAACACAAGATTGTTTCGACCTTAAAGACGCTCTCGAACAGGACATACGAGACGGCAAACTTCCAGAATTTGCCAAAATCATCAGAGAACCAAGACGCGCGGAAAGAGACAAGTCGCCGGAAAGAGAAGGGCGTAACCCGAGAACTCAAAAGCTACCCCCTAGGGAGAGCCCAGAGGAAGACCCGACCATCATAGTGAACGTCATCACGGGCAAGGACATACCGAGCAAGTCAAAACTCTCAATGAAAAAAGATCTCAAGGTAATGGCCGTCAGAAACCAAGCCCCAATCACCGCGGCCGACAATACGATAACATTCTTACCAGAGGACTGCCAACACGGCACCTCGGCCGAAGATGCCCCTTTCGTCATCTCAGCCAGAATCAGAACAGGACTAGTACGAAGAATACTGGTAGACACCGGCGCAGACTCCAATATCCTTTTCCGAGGAGCCTTCGACAAACTCGGGCTCCGTAACGACAACCTCCAAACACACCGCCACGACGTCACGGGACTCGGCGACAACTTTCTCAAACCAAATGGCTCAATTACCCTCCCCATCACCATAGGAACGAGCAATCAGAAAAAGACAATCCTATCTGAATTCGTAGTCCTAAAAGACTCCACAACCTATAACGTGATTCTCGGAAGAAAAACAATCAATGACTTCTCTGCAGTCATCTTCACCAAATACCTTCTCATGAAGTTCAGAACCGACGATGGCTCCGTCGGTACCATTCACGGAAACCGAGAGGTCGCAGCCGAATGTGACAACACCAGCCTCGCCCTAAGGAAAAAATCTCGGGATGCGGCCGGAATATTCCTAGCCGACCTAGATGCACGACAAGACGGCCAACCTAGGCCAGAACCAGAAGGAGACATGGAAAAGCTACAAATAGGGCCAACCAAAGAGGAATACACCTTCATTAACAAAAACCTCCCGTACGATCTTAAAGAAGAACTCTCCCAACTCCCGAAACAGAACAGAGACCTGTTCGCATTTACACCAGCCGATATGCCGGGGATAAACCCCGACCTAATGTCCCACCATCTAGCCGTGGACCCCAAAGCTAAGCCAGTGGCACAAAGGAGACGAAAAATGTCACCAGACCGAGCCGCCGAAGTCAAAAATCAAGTCAAAGCCCTACTCGAAGCCAACTTCATCCGGGAACTCCCCTACACGACCTGGCTAGCCAACGTCGTACTAGTAAGGAAATATAACGGGAAATGGCGAATGTGCGTCGACTACACGGACCTCAACAAAGCCTGCCCAAAGGACGCCTTTCCCCTACCAAACATCGACGGATTAGTAGACGCTGCATCCGGCCACCGGTACCTCAGCTTCATGGACGCGTATTC
The DNA here is from genome assembly GCF_003086295.3 of Arachis hypogaea. Lineage (NCBI taxonomy): Eukaryota > Viridiplantae > Streptophyta > Magnoliopsida > Fabales > Fabaceae > Arachis > Arachis hypogaea. The sequence goes on along the minus strand of NC_092036.1, from coordinate 4,294,389 downwards.
CGGCTACAACCAGATCCCGATGCACCGACCAGACGAAGAAAAAACAGCGTTCATCACCCCGGACGGAACTTACTGCTACACAGTGATGCCCTTCGGCTTAAAAAACGCTGGAGCCACCTATCAAAGACTTGTTAACAAGATATTTTGAGACCTGTCCGGAAACAAATTAGAAGTCTACATAGACGATATGCTCGCCAAGACTGAATCCGGTGAGGAACTAACCAACGACCTCAAGGTCATAATGAACACCCTACGAAAGCACCAAATGCGGCTCAACCCGGCAAAATGCGCCTTCGGAATGGAAGCAGGGAAGTTCCTCGGCTTCATGATTACGCAACGCGGAGTCAAAGCAAACCCGGAGAAATGTCGTGCCGTCCTCGAGATGACAAGCCCCAAAAACCTTAAAGACATCCAAAGGCTTACCGGCCGACTGACCGCGTTATCACGCTTTCTCAGGGCATCGGCTCAAAAAGCAATCCCTTTCTTCAAACTAATGAAAAAAGGAGTCCCTTTTAAATGGGAGACGGAGTGCGAAGAAGCATTCCAACACTTCAAGAGGGTTCTAGCGGAACCACCAATCCTCGCCAAACCCCAAATAGGGGAAACGCTTTACCTGTACCTCTCCATAACGGAAGAGGCACTCGCAGCAGCTCTCATCCGAGAAAACGAGAAAAAGGAGCAAAAACCCGTATACTTCATAAGCAAAGTCTTACAGTATGCAGAAGCTCGCTATTCACGCTTAGAAAAGCTAGCTTTCGCACTCCTTACGGCCTCCCGGCGCCTGCGGCAATACTTCCAAGCTCACCCCGTGACGGTCCGAACCGACCAGGCGGTCAAACAAGTATTACAGAAACCCGACCTAGCAGGAAGAATGATAGCATGGTCCATCGAGTTATCCCAATTCCAGATCAAGTTCGAACCCCGAAACGCTATCAAAGCACGAGCCTTGACCGATTTCATCGCCGAAATGACTCCGGGAAAGCTCGCCCCTGAACCATGGAAACTGCACGTCGACGGCTCGTCAAACTCCACTCACGGAGGAGTCGGAATCATACTCGAAAGCCAAAACGGGATCACAATTGAACAGTCAGTACGATACGAATTTCCAGTATCAAATAACCAAGCAGAATACGAGGCCCTCTTAGCAGGACTGACCCTAGCCCGGAAAGTCGGTGCAAAGGCCCTAGAGATAAATACCGATTCCCAGGTAGTCAGTTCCCAAATCAACGGAAGCTACCAGGCACGAGATCCCCTGCTCCAACAATACCTCACCAAGGTAAACAAATTGAAAGAAGGGTTCGAAAGCATTACCATACAGCATGTCCCCAGGGAACGAAACACCAGGGCAGACCTACTTTCCAAGCTAACTAGTACCAAACCGGTACACGGTAACAAATCACTAATTCAGGAGGTCATCAGATCGCCTTCTGTGTCAACAACAATCAACACTCACCTAACATCTTCAAATCGGGAGTCTTGGACGCACCCTATCTTACAATACCTCCTCGACGGAACCCTGCCGCCAGACCCGAAAGAGGGAAAGCGAATAAAAAGGGAAGCCGCCAACTATACCATCGTAGCAGGACAACTATACAAATGTGGATTCTCGCAACCCCTACTCAAATGTATCGAACCCGGGGACACGGAGTACATACTCCGCGAAATCCACGAAGGCTGCTGCGGTCACCATGTCGGAGGAAAAACATTAGCCCAAAAAATCATCAGGGCTGGCTACTTCTGGCCCACAATCATTCGAGACTCCATACAACTAGTAAAAAGCTGTGACAAATGCCAAAGACACGTCAATATCCACCAAGCCGCCCCACACCAACTCAGCACCATATCGGCAGAACGGCCGTTCGGCACTTGGGGGATCGACCTCGTCGGACCCTTCCCTACGGCACCCGGCCAACTCAGATATCTCATTGTCGCCATAGACCACTACACTAAATGGATCGAGGCCGAACCTCTGGCCTCCATAACGACGACCCAATGTCGGAAATTCGTTTGGCGACAGATCATCACCCGATTCGGAATCCCCGAGGTTGTCATCTCGGACAATGGAACCCAGTTTTCCGACAAAAAATTCAGAGAGTTCTTAGAAGGATTACACATATCCCATCGCTTCAGCTCAGTAGAACACCCCCAAACAAACGGACAGGTGGAATCCGCAAACAAAATAATCGTTAAAGGACTCAAGAAACGACTCGACGAAGCCAAAGGAATGTGGGCAGACGAATTAGGGTCGGTTCTATGGTCGTACCGGACAACACCCCAAACGACCACGGGGAAACGCCTTTCCGATTAACATACGGCGTAGAAGCAGTCATCCCAGTAGAAATCGGGGACCCCAGCCCCAGGAAAATGGTCGGGGGTAACGACGAAGAAGCAGAACGAGACCTCATTGACGAAGAAAGAAGCATATCTCACATCAATGAGTTAGCGCTCAAACAAAGAATCAGCCTAAGATACAATCACGGTGTTATCCGACGAGAATTTGTGGCCGACGACCTCGTCCTACGACGAAACGATATCGGTCCCCCGACTCCAGGAGAAGGAAAACTCACCCCCGACTGGGAAGGACCATACAGAATCAAGGCCGTAATCGGAAAAGGAGCATACAAACTCGAACGGCTCAACGGCGACGAAATCCCAAGGACACGGAACGCCGCCAACCTACGACGATACTACACCTATACCGACCTAAACAGGTCGCCCCCCTTTATTTTCGTCTATATCTTTCCTTTATTTATGTTTTTAGTACTCCCCCTCCCAGTTCACGATTCCTAGAATTTTTTAAATTTTCTCATCTCTAAGTTTCAAAATCGGGTACTCTTTCCCGCTGTCAACGGAGGGTTTTAACGAGGCCCGACCATCAATAAAAATTCCATTAAAACAGCTATTTCGATTCTCCTAAACGTCCCAAATATGGAACAAAAACACGGCCACAACTGGGGGACTGATCACCCCCCAGGCCCATGCACGCGAATATCCACAAAACCCGACCAAACGACGGTCCGAGGAAACAAACAGCGTACAAACGAAATAGCTCAAAACGGAACACACGGAACATACAAAAAGGCCCGGACGGCCAACAAACACTACTAAACAAAAGCAAGATGCTCCAAAATATCAAGTACACGGCCCTCGGCCATCCAAAAACACTCAAAAAACAGTTTAAAGAAAAAATCCAAAAAAGGTAAATAATAGAAGCTACTCAAGGTCGACGATCTGGCCATCACGAACAGTCCTGAAGCCCCCATCACGGACACGTCCGCACCCGGAGCCAGCACCAAAGCCTGAGCCCTCATCGTCTCCTCGGTAGCCACAATTGCACCCTTCGCATCGGCCAGTAGCTCCAACTTCTCCTTTTTCAAGGCAGCAACCTCGGCCTTCAAGGTCTCCACCTCACTGAGAAGCACAGCTGCCCGGGAACCCGTATCAGAAGCCCGCTTACGCTCCTCCGCCAACTGGGAAAGAAGTGAAGTCTCAACCTCGGAAAGTTGGAGAATCTCTGCCCCGGCTTCTTCAGAAGACTTCACTGCCTTCTCCTTCGCAACCCCGGCGGCCTCAAGCTCCTCCTTTAGCTTAGCCACCTCAGCCTGAGAAAGACGGAGATTCTTATCCAACAAACCAACCTGAGCCATTACGAGCTCGGCTTTCCGGACAACGACAGCAGATCGAAGAAGCGCACGGTACACCGACTTAGCCTGAAACGATACATCACAGCCATCAAAGAATGGCTCTGTACCAGGCATCAAGTGTTGATCAATAAAACCCGGTGCATCAAAGCGTCGGTCCATCACGCTGAGCGCCAAACCCTCCTCCTCCTCGAAAGTCTCACTACCCGGCTCCTCAGGCCTCTTCCTCTTCCGAGAGGCCTCACCAGCCGTCACCACAACAACTTCAGGCGAAGTTGCAGGACCAGGAGAAGCCCGAGCAACGGCCCGGCCCCCCGAAGAAACTACCTCCTGAGAAACAGCCTGGGACCCCATAACCGGATTCGAAACAGGAGTAGACGGAGACGGCGACCCCTCTTCCTGGGCCATCGCTGCCTTCAGCCGTGCTAAGGAAGTCAAACCACCGGCCATCTCAACTGAAAGATAACAAATAAAAATCCCAAGTTACAAAAACAGGAAACAAATACAAAAAGCAAGGTAAAGGACAGACACACACCAACATACGAACGACAAGCAACAGGATCACCCATCACGTCCCGAGTATTAAGAGGACGCTCCCAAAATAATTGCCATAAGACAAGAGCAACATCCCGCTCCTCCGAAGACAAAAACTCCTGAGAAACCTTTGTAAAAACGGACGGCCCCGCCTTGAAATTCCAGTAAGTGGGGAACCGCCGCTCACCCTCTAACGTCAACCAAAAGGGATGATGCCCCCTTACAGGACGAACCTTAAAGTATTTGCTTTTAAAACCATGAAAAGAGTCTTCATATAACCCGAAGACCCGACGATGAGGCTGAGCTCTAAAAGACACATACCCCTTCTTGTGCTTTCCCTCCTTAGTCGGAAGACTACACAAGAAGAGGAAAAGGAAAACATTTACTGAAGCAGGAAGCTCTAAAAAATCACAAACAAGTTCAAAAGACCGTATCGCCGACCAACTGTTTGGATGTAGCTGGGACGGCGCCACGGAACACCGGTTCAATAACTGCTGGACGAACAGAGAAAAAGGGAGCCGAACACCAAGCCGGGTAAACATCGCCTCATACACCCACATCCAATCTGGCATAGACGGGGAAGCGAGGTTGGTATAACAAACCCTCTCGTCAACCCCAGGAAGGGAAAGCTCATAATGGCGTTCAGCATCGCCACCCCCACAAACAGCCCCTTCATCTCGGAGCCGTTAGAGGTCCGCCTTCGTCATCTGCGACGGCGTCCCCCAAACATCACTAGTGACCCAAGAAAAAAGACCAGGGACACCCCCCGCCGGGGCCACCGGAGCCCTCACACCCTCAGTCCGTCAACGAGCCATACCTAAAATAGTGACGAGCACCACCGTCAGCCAAACACCGCGGCAGAAAACGGCGGATGAAACCAAAAAATAGACACCACCGTACACCACCAGTTGTACGGTGGCACTCACCCCCCTTACAAAATCCACTACCCCAACTAAACCATCTACCACTATATAATACCATCGTATACCATAAAAATAACCCTAAATCCACGCAAAGCAAAGGCAAAGCAAAATGCAGAGAAAGGAAAAACAGAGGAAATAAAAGGAAACAGAAGAACACCAACCTGATAATGCGAAGGAAATAAATCCAAAAAGGAAATGCTGCAGAAGACCAACCAGAGCCACAAAATGTGAAAGGAAAGCAGAAGCTGTTCTTTCGGAAGAAGAGAGCAATAGAGAAATGAAGCGAACGAGGGAACTAAAGGAAGAAAACCAAAACGGTTTTGAAAAAGTTAAATAACGCAAACACCCCTCGAAAGCAAAACAAACGTGAGGGCAAAAAAGGGAAAATACCCTCTCGCAATAAATGCCCCCTTGGAAAAAACAATTAATAAATCACGCCTCGAAGAATGCAACGGGCGCAGCAGGCACGGAAGGGTCACGTCAAGACCAAAAACGGTCAGACAAATCTTCCACAAGATGAAACTGAGACACCGACCTCATCACGAAAAGAACCAAACGAACACTCAAGAAAGACTGAAGACCCATTTCGCGATAAAAACACCTCACCTCCCAGCGACAGACCGACCTTGCTCGCTCTCTCGCTGCGGGGGCAACTGTTACGGATCCGGTCCACGGATCCCGGACCCGAGGCCAGACCCGAACCCGGCTCCTCGGACCAACCCGTCTCCCCCCTCCGGAAGGCCCAAAACCAGCCCTATGGAGCTCTTAATCAACTTTCGAATTCAAACACCTCCCTTATCTTAACCAAACAAGATAAGATAAGACGATCCCCATCACCTATAAATAATAGGACCCAAGTCCCTCCAGGTATTCATTCACTCCTCACACCTTATATCTCTCAGATCCATTCTGACTTGAGCGTCGGAGTGTCTTTGCAGGTACCTCCCCCCATTGCTCCAGTCAAGTGATCCGGCATTCGCCTCAACCCGCAAGTTCCCGATCCATCTCTCAACCCGTACCAGAGACATCTTGTACAATTCTCTTTCTCATTTTTCTTCTTTCGCATCATCAATATCATCATCATTATTTTTTTTATTTTCTTTCTAAAAAAAAAAACCAAAAACAAGAAGAAGAAAATACATAAAAAAAAGAAGTAAGAGCAACAAAATAAAAAAAAAAAGGAGAAGAAGAAGCTAAATAAGTTTTTGGGCAAAACACTAAAATAAGCCAAGGGGAAGAAATTTTTACGTAAATCCGCCAAACCAAAATTTAGTTCATGAATCAACCAATGCATGTTTATATGTAGTTCGAATCAATTAGATTCGAACTCAATCTACACATAATTCGAATCATATTGCTTCGAATTATACACAAAACTCACACACACTAATTCGAATCAACTTGATTCGAATTACACACATAAAATAATTCGAATCAAGTTGATTCGAATTACACCCTGATTTATTAAAAAAATTAATAATTTATTAAAAAATTTATTAAAAAATAATAATTTAAAATTAAAAAATATATATTTTATTTCATGCATTAAAAAAATCTAACAAAATATTTAATTACGAGACTTTTCTTAAATATTAATGAGCTATCAATTCAAATTTCATAAAATACTCTTTTGTCCATTTTTAATAGCTCATGAATATTTTTTAATAAATTTTTTAAAATTATATGGTGAGATATTACATGATTCGAATTACGCATGGGAAGTTCAATCACTCTGATTCGAATTATACGGTGAGCAATTCAAATTCTATACAATACTCTTCTGCTCATTCTTGATAGCTCATGAATATTTTTTAATAAATTTATTTTAATTATATAAACCACAAAAAAATAATGCAAAATAATTTAAAAAATGACTTAAAAAATATTAGGAATACTATAAAAATTTGTAATGTTCTAATGATTTAGGTAAATATATGCATGTACACAAATTTTAAATAAAATACTCTAGATAGTCAATAATAATTTAAAAATTAAAGAAAATATTTTATTCCATCTAAAATAATTAAAAAATATATTTTATTCTATACAAAATAATTTAAAAAAATGGCTTAAAAATGTTACGAGTACTATAAAAGTTTGTAATATTCTAGTGATTTAGGTAAATACATGATAAAAATATATTTTCTTTAATTTCTAAATTATTAATGTCCTAAGTCATCACAAATTTTTATAATACTCCTAACATCTTTTAAGCCATTTTTAAATTATTTTGCATAGAATAAAATATTTTTTTGTGGTATAATTAAAATAAATTTATTAAAAAGTATTAATGAGCTATCAAGAATGGACAGAAGAGTATTGTATAGAATTCGAATTGCTCACCATATAATTCGAATCAGAGTGATTGAACTTTTCATGCGTAATTCGAATCATGTAATATCTCACCATATAATTTAAAAAAATTTATTAAAAAATATTCATGAGCTATTAAAAATGGACAAAAGAGTATTGTATGGAATTTGAATTGATAGCTCATTAATATTTAAAAAAAGTCTCGTAATTAAATATTTTGTTAGATTTTTTTTAATACATGAAATAAAATATATATTTTTTAATTTTAAATTATTATTTTTTAATAAATTTTTTAATAAATTATTAATTTTTTTAATAAATCAGGGTGTAATTCGAATCAACTTGATTCGAATTGTTGTATGTGTGTAATTCGAATCAAGTTGATTCGAATTAGTGTGTGTGTGAGTTTTGTGTATAATTCGAAGCAATATGATTCGAATTATGTTTAGATTGAGTTCGAATCTAGTTGATTCGAACTACATATAAACATGCATTGGTTGATTCATGAAATAAATTTTGGTTTGGCGGATTTGGGTAAAAATTTCTTTCCCTTGGCTTATTTTAGTGTTTTGCCCTAAGTTTTTCTTAAGAAACTCTTGCATCTAGTCTAAACTTTGAGAATTTTAATTAAGAAATTTTAGTCAAAATTAAAAAATTGTAATACTATTTTTTGTTTTATATTTTTTTCAAATAATTCATCTTTTTTTCTTCTTCATATTTTCATAGTTCTTCTTATTTCATATTTTTATTATTTTTTTTGTTTCATCTTCTAAAAAAAAATAAAAAATATATATAATTTTTTATTTTTTTATTTATTCTTTTTGACAATAAATAAAAAAATTGAAAGAAAAATACACAACTTTATAAATAAAAAGTAAAAGCACATATTTTTCAAAAAAAAGAAAAACTACAGCATTAAATTCGGAACTTTTTAAAAAATTTTGATGTTAAAGTTAAGAAATTTCAGTGTCAAATTAAAAGAGTTTTTGTGTCACGTTTAATAAATTCACACACATGTGTATAAACGATTTTTTTTTAGATTTAAACAAATTTAATTAGACAAAGATATTTGAAAGTACAATAAAATTATTGAAAGAAACTATTTAAATTATAAAACATAAATATTATATATATGAAAAATGAAATTATTAAATTAATTACTATACATATGTACATATTTCTATATATATTATTTTATATTTTAATATATATTGGATAAAAAAATTAATCACTAAAATACATCCGTCACAAAATTTATAGTTTTTAATTTTTATACACAACAACTAAGAGTTCCCCAAATCCCAACTAATGAAAGCCAAATGCGTGGCCAACATGACAAGGCAAGAGGGGAAATTACCGAAATTTGAATATTCAATTTGAACCCCACAACTAACCATTATTCTTGCCTCATAGAAGGATCTAGAAACCACCCTTTTTTGTCATATAAAACATAAACCCTCCCCTCGCTCTTCAGACGCCTCCAATCAACACTCACTCTCTCACCGAAAACCCTAAACTCTTTCTTTCTTCACTCCCTCATTTCGCGTCTTCTCTGTGCTTAGATCGGCCATGGCGGAGACTGAGACGTTTGCTTTCCAGGCTGAGATTAACCAGCTTCTCAGCCTTATCATCAACACCTTCTACTCCAACAAGGAGATCTTCCTTCGTGAACTCATCAGTAACGCCTCTGATGTATGTATCCGCTTTCTCTCTCATTTTCCTTTTCCATTTCCTTTTCTTTTTTATTTTTCTCGATCTGCGCTTTTGCTTGTGTATCTCTTATGTTACTTTTTGTTGGTTCAATTCGACTAGTGCTCGTTTTCTTTTTATAGCGTTCTTAAGATCTGCTTATCTGTTAGCTGATTATACCTATTGTTTTTAGTTATTATATTTTGAGGCTCAATGAATTTTTCATTGATATTCGTTTATATTTTTTTCTGCTTATTTATACGTTTATATTCGTTTATATTTTTGCTGTATACCTTCTGCATTGAATTATTTTTATTTAAACTCAAATCATATCGAGTTGCAAGCATGTTTGTACTGCATTTGGTGTTTGGAATATCCCTTGTAATTTTCGTGCAGTTTTGCTTCTGTGTTAATACTAGATTTCATCACGTGTTTGTTTTCGCACACAAATTTACTGTCTGTGCATTTCTGTCATATAGGCATTGGACAAGATTCGATTCGAGAGTTTGACAGATAAGAGCAAGCTCGATGCTCAGCCTGAGTTGTTCATCCACATTATCCCTGACAAGACCAATAACACACTTACCATCGTTGACAGTGGTATAGGCATGACCAAGGCTGGTAAGTAGTTAACATTGGTTATTTAAATTCTTAGTTAAACCTACTTTATTATCAGTGTTTGATTAATCATAAAATGATTCTAATCGATGCTGTGATTTGTATATTATTTCAGATTTGGTTAACAACCTCGGTACCATTGCGAGGTCTGGTACCAAGGAGTTCATGGAGGCTTTGGCTGCTGGTGCTGATGTTAGCATGATTGGTCAGTTTGGAGTCGGGTTCTACTCCGCATACCTTGTTGCTGAGAAGGTTATTGTCACCACCAAGCACAATGATGATGAGCAGTATGTGTGGGAGTCACAAGCTGGTGGATCGTTTACTGTCACCAGGGATACAGCCGGAGAGCCTCTTGGCAGAGGTACTAAGATCACTCTCTTCCTGAAGGAAGACCAGCTAGAGTACCTTGAGGAACGCAGATTGAAGGACTTAATTAAGAAGCACTCTGAGTTCATCAGCTACCCAATTTCTCTCTGGATTGAGAAGACAACCGAGAAGGAAATTTCTGATGACGAGGATGAGGAAGAGAAGAAGGAAGAGGAGGGTAAAGTGGAGGAAGTTGATGAAGAGAAGGAGAAGGAAGAGAAGAAGAAAAAGAAGATAAAGGAGGTATCTCATGAATGGTCCTTGGTGAACAAGCAGAAGCCTATTTGGATGAGGAAGCCAGAGGAGATCTCAAAGGAGGAATATGCTGCTTTCTACAAGAGTTTGACCAATGACTGGGAAGAGCATTTGGCTGTGAAGCACTTCTCTGTTGAGGGTCAATTGGAGTTTAAGGCTATCCTCTTTGTTCCCAAGAGGGCACCCTTTGATCTCTTTGACACAAGGAAAAAGCCAAACAACATCAAGCTCTATGTTCGCCGAGTCTTCATCATGGACAACTGTGAGGAGTTGATTCCTGAATACCTTGGCTTTGTCAAGGGTATCGTAGACTCAGAAGATCTTCCACTTAACATTTCAAGAGAAATGCTTCAGCAGAACAAGATCCTCAAGGTCATCCGCAAAAACTTGGTCAAGAAGTGCATTGAGCTGTTCTTTGAAATTGCTGAGAACAAGGAGGACTACAACAAGTTCTATGAATCTTTCTCCAAGAACCTGAAGCTGGGTATCCACGAGGATTCTCAGAACAAGGGAAAGATTGCTGAACTTCTCAGGTACCATTCCACCAAAAGTGGTGATGAGATGACTAGCCTCAAGGACTATGTAACCAGGATGAAGGAAGGCCAGAATGATATCTACTACATCACTGGTGAAAGCAAAAAAGCTGTTGAAAACTCCCCATTCCTTGAGAAGCTGAAGAAGAAGGGTTATGAGGTTCTCTTCATGGTTGATGCCATTGATGAGTATGCAGTTGGTCAGCTCAAGGAATTCGAGGGCAAGAAGTTGGTGTCTGCCACCAAGGAGGGTCTCAAACTTGACGAGAGTGAGGATGAGAAGAAAAAGAAGGAAGAGCTGAAGGAGAAATTCGATGGTCTTTGCAAGGTCATCAAGGATGTATTGGGTGATAAGGTGGAGAAGGTGGTTGTTTCCGACCGTGTTGTCGACTCACCTTGCTGTCTTGTGACCGGTGAATATGGCTGGACTGCTAACATGGAAAGGATCATGAAGGCTCAGGCCTTGAGGGACAACAGTATGGCAGGGTACATGTCAAGCAAGAAGACAATGGAAATTAACCCAGAGAACCCCATCATGGAAGAGCTGAGGAAGCGCGCAGATGCAGACAAGAACGACAAATCTGTCAAGGATCTTGTTCTCTTGCTCTTTGAAACTGCACTCCTCACATCTGGGTTCAGCCTTGATGATCCCAACACCTTCGGTAACAGGATCCACAGAATGTTGAAGCTTGGTCTGAGCATTGATGAGGATGCTGGTGATGTAGATGCTGACATGCCTCCATTGGAGGAAGCTGATGCTGATGCTGAAGGAAGCAAGATGGAAGAAGTTGACTAAAACTTTTAACCTTTCTCCACTTTTAATTTTAGTAGCTAATTAGTGAAGTTGGACAATCTTTTTATTTTTTCCATTACCTTTTTGTTTTTTTTTTACTATGTTTTTACGTTTCTATTTTGGAATGTTCGGCAGTTATTTATGCAAGTTAGGTACAATTTGCTGAATTAATGTTTGAGCTAAGCTTTTTATCACTTTACCGTGGTAAATTTTGGTATTAGATTCCTGCGTATTTTAAGTTTTGGGACCTATTTTGGGGATCTATCGAGTGCTGTGGAAGTAAATTTGCTAGACCAGATATAGATATACTAGCAGTGGTGCTAGGTGTACATCGTACACGGCATGTTTTACTTTTCAGTTTTCACATTAAACTTTATTAAACATTTCTGCACTGAAACTGCTCTAAATTTCCTGGAAAATGAATCAAGTCCTTAACGCGCGAGCTTCTTGTCAAATTACTTTGCTTGGAATTTGCTGTATTCGCCTCTTTATTCCGTCCTGGGCTATTCCTTTTATCTAATGTAATCTTTCTATCTTTGGCCCTTGCTACTACAACTCATCTTTAGAGTTTTTCTTTGCCTTTTGATGCAATTTTTTGCATGAATTCTCGATTCTCTTCTGTCTCTATCACCACTCCGAGGATCACAATCCGAGCACTTGCACTTGCGTTAATGAAGCTAGGAACAAATAAAAGGATTGGGTAGGCTTGCATACGTTTTCAATATATATAAATGTTGTGCCATTTTTTGGTCTCACCTTTTTCTTTCTTATCATTATCATAATTCCATTTTACATATTTTCAATATATGGAAGAATCATATATTTAATTAATTTAACATATAGTAGAAGTTAGAATAAAAATAAACTTTTGGAATATGTATTAAATATAACATTATGCAAATATTTCTTAAATTTTATATTCTCATAAGAATTAAAACAATACAATAAATTAATTATTTAGGATTTAATTCAAAAAATAGTATTCTGTATTAAAATAAAATATGTAAAAAATTTATTTCATGTGTTAAATATGTGAATGATTAGACTTTTATATATATATATATATATATATATATATATATATATAAAAGTAGCTTATCCTTTAAAATCTAAATAATACTGGAGTAATTATTAACTTAAAATACTTGTTTCAACATATTTATAACGAGAATATAAACATAAAAAAATTATAAATTTTTTTATGTAATAAGGTTTTATGTCATGGTTTACATAAATATAAAAATCATTATTCTTATTGTAATATGGATAACTATTAAACATTTCTCCAATCAAAATCATTTGGCCGGTTCACACCTGTAATGATAAACGATGTAATTTTTATAAGGTTTGAAAAAGTTAACCTTGCACACACACACACATATATATATATATATATATGTATGTATATATATATAAAAATGAATTATTAAGCAATATATAAATGATTTTTGTTATATTGTGATAATAATATTAGTAAATATTAATATTAGAATTTTTTATTTATATTTTTTTATTTTATATATTTATTTATTTATTTATTTATTTTATATGTTATCACGAGATTCTAATCAAAATTTAAAAAAATGTAGGTAATAAATTTTCATTATATCAAAGCTCTCTTATCTTGAATTTAATGCTTTTGATATATCTAAAAATAGCTATTTATCATAGATATTAAATGGCAAAATTTATTTTGATTCAATAGATTTTAGAGATACCATTAAGGCTAAAAATAAAACATTCCAAAAGGATAAAACCAAAGTCATGATCTTCCTTTGTCACAACGAATGATTAAAAAATAAATATCTCACTAAGGCTATGTTTGTTTGAAGGAAAAATAAAAAGAAAGAAAAGAAAAGAAAGAAAATGAGAAGAAAAATGATTATTTTTTTATTGTTTGGTTGAGGAGAAAAATTAGAGAAGAAGGAAAAGAGATAGAAAAAAATTAGCTTGTCTTTTTTATAATATTTCTTTTTTTTTATTTTCCTTCCATCCAAACACATCTAAGAAAAATAAAAATTCACTCGATTTCTTTCTTTTCTATTTTCTTTCTCTCTATTTATTTTCTTCAAACTCAACATAGCCTAAAAGATTATGCAGGTCTGTAGAAGAGCCTTAAAAAAAGGTATAATCATCAAAAGACAATGATACTTTCTCAAGTCTGATATGAGTGGACACATTTGCGTCTACGAGATTTTAAATCAATAAACGAATACAATTGAACAATGTTCCAAATTACTTCAGGAATGAAATTATGTGGAAAAAAGATAACTGGTAAATGACATATTAGAGAAAGATTTCTCGACTTTCCATGCCTCGAATGTGCTCCTACAGTAGCAGTATCAAAAAAAGAATTTAAAAAATATTCTGAGCTAATTTATTGTCTTCTTGTTACCAAACGTAACAATGAATTGCTTTTAAAAAATTATGAACTGCGCCCAGTTGGTGCCGCCTCATTTTCTGAAGCAAATGCGGCAAATTATAACCCCAAAAAAGATAAATGGCAAAACTTTGGTAACAAGATAAATTATAGAAGAAAGAAAAATTATTTTCACAAAAAAGAATCTCACAAAAAATGGGATAAAGAAAGAAATAATGGACAAAATAAATCAATAGAGGATAAATATTTCTGTTGTGGTGAAAAAAACCATTGGTCTCGTACCTGTTTTACTCCAAGGCACTTAGTTGATCTTTATCAAGTATCCTTAAAAAAAAAATGACAAAAGAAAGGAGACAAATTTTGTTTCAAAAAATGTTGCTGAAAATTACACTACTCATTATGAAGTATCTAATTTCTTTGAGGATCTTGAATGAAATATTGGTCATTTAATCATTGATGAAAAAAATTTATTATTAGGGTTTGTTAATACACGACCTGACATATCATTTGTCGTGAATTTACTAGCAAGGTATTATTCTCCAACTAGAAGACATTGTAATGAAATTAAACAAATCTTTCGATATTTTTATGGAACAATTAATATGGGACTGTTCTTGTCTGATCCACACAAAAGAAGATCTCAAATAGGATACGTATTCACATATGGTGATACAGCTATATCATGAAGGTCCATGAAACAGAGGATAGCAGCAACATCTTCTAATTATGCTAAAATACTAGCGATACATGAAGTAAGTCACAAATATTTTTTATTCAGGAGTTTAATCCAATATATTCTATTATCATGTGGACTGACTGATAGAAAAATAGCTCCAACTATTTTGTTTGAAGATAATACAACATGCATTGCTTAAATTAAGAGTAGATACATCAAAGGTGATAGAATAAAACATATTTCTCTCAAATTCTTCTTCGCTGGTGACCTTCAAAATTAAGAAACAATTAATGTCCAACAGATATGCTCAAGCAATAACCTGACAGATTTATTTACAAAGTCACTTCCAAAATCCTTTTTTTGAAAGATTGGTACATCATATTAGGATGCGCCGATTTCGAGATATTAGATAATGTCGACAAAAAAGGGAAGCTGTACTCTTTTCCTTGGTTAGATTTTTGTTTCTTTTGAATTTTTCTTGACAAAATTTTTAACGAGACAGTTTTCATCACAAATGAGATTGTACTCTTTTTCCTTCACTAAAATTTTTTTCTGTTAAATTTATTTTAGTAAGATTAGTAAGATTTTAACGATGCATATTTGTAATGGACATTCAAAAAAGAATATAGTAATATAGATGACTATTAAATATTCCTCTAATTAAAACCATTTTGGTAGTTTACACCTTTGATGATGGACATGTGCAATTTTTTCTAAGACTTGAAAAAATTAACCTTGCATATATATAAATAGGAGGCATAATCTGAAACCAAAAACACACACAAGACTAATAAAATATCTATATATATACACGTTCCAATATATAAAAGTGAATTATCAAGTAATATATGAATTATTTTTGATATATTAAGATAATAATATTAGTGAATATTAATATTAGAATTTTTTATTTATATATTTTTATTTTATATTTATTTTTTTATTTATTTATTTTATAATAATTTTTTATTTTTTATTCTTACATATACTTTTGTTTGAAAGTTTATTTGGATTTTTTATATTTCAACCCTAAATTTAGATGAAGAGACTAAAATTTAATAGTTATGATATTATAAAGAGAGATCAAAATGTACATTTTTTTTTTGGTAATAATGCAATTTGAATACTAAAATTTTTGTTGAATACTTTTTTTTATCAATTAAAAGTTTAGGTAATATGTACATTTAGGACATATCATATATGTTAAAATTATTGAAAATTCAAATTTTTTAATATGTTAAATACATTAAAAAAAATCAAAAGTTATTACCTAATTTCACATTTCGTATTAAAAAAAAATTTTCGGAAGTAGTTGTGGATGCAATTGTTGGTGTGTTGAAAGCAAGTTGCTTGTGCTCTATCATCTTCTTTCTTTCTTCCTCCTTCCTCCTTCCTCCATTTCTTTGGGCTTTTGGGTTCACCGTCTTGAAAGAGTTTCAACAAATCCAATCCCACATCCACCGCCATTCAACACAACTTCCCCAACTCCTACCAACAACTCTGCAAATTCCAATTTCGCTTATCCAAGGTACCATTTTTATGTTCCTCCCCTTCATCTTAAAACCCTAAGCTCCATAGTGTCTTAATTCCTACCACCATGATATCTCTTCGTCTTGAAACTGAAATTTGGAAAGTGAATGCCTAATTGATTGTTATTTTGCATTGCTTCGTAATTGTCGATTAATTAGCAAGTAGATGATATTATTACCTTTTCGTTTTCTTCTTTTTTCTTTATTTATTTATTTCTGATTCGAAATTATTAATTTTCAGCTCTTTTCGCGGCTTCTATCTGGATATCAATGTTGAGCACTTGTGCAGTTTCATCTTCACCTTTGCCCATATTACCACCGGGTAAATTATAGTTTCTAACTGTTTTTCCCCTCTTGCGAGTCGAATTAAGATGACAAGTTGTATATTCATGTAAGAATTAGGAAATATGATTTTGGAAAAATTAGAGTTGCTTTCATGAACCGAAATTCTTGGAACAATAAGAATTAGTGAAACGTGAATTGTACCCTTTCCTTTCCTTCTTGAGGAATTCTGTATTATTGGTTGTGAATGAGTGGCCTTTCTCCATATTTAGATGCTCAATAGAACCATCTGATTTTGTTGTTTTCAATAGCTAAGACATGATATCCTTGGAATGGGGATTGGGCGATCCCTTTGTTGATGGATGTTCCTATTTTACTTGTAGTCTTTGAAGGATGAGAGCCAAATATGTAGCACATGAATCGAGAATTGAAGCTTGTATAAGTCATTAGTCATAGGAAGTGCTGTTAAAGGCATAATAACTTAATAATAAAAGTGTTCATATGTGGTGATGTGAAGTGCTTGATAATTTATTTGATGGATGGATGATTGATTTTCATCTAATCCAAGGTTTGATGTAGTGTTTACGTCTCACAAATTTCTAATGAATCCACATGCGTGTAATGTGTCAATCATTAAATTCTACAGATAAATGCATGTAATTTGTTGATTGCTTTACTAATTGGTTCATTTTGAGGCCAAAGTTTAAACTGTCCAATGTACGTAGAGCTTGCTGCCGCTGGTGAAGAGAGCACAGCTTTCTATTTTTGTCCTTTTTCTTTTGTTTCTCTATGTCTCTCTGTTTGTGTGTGTGTGTGAGAGAGAGAAATTTAGGGAGGAGGGTACTGTTGCTGGGGTACTTGGTTCTGCAAAAATTCTGTCCTTTATTTTTTTTATTACGTAGCATTTGAGTGTAGAAAACGTCTTTTGCATACTTAATTAAAGTTCAATTGTGTTAATGGTGACTTATCTGCTTATTTATGTTATGCGACATGTATATTATGAACATCATGTAATTTGATAGAATCTTACTATCCGCATTACAATTCCGCATTGTACAACTTTGTATTTTCCTTTATAATTCTGCATACGATCTCAACATGGCACTTTAGCGTTCACTGCAAATAAATTTCCTGCTAAGCTGGCTGACAAAATAAGTTTTGTATTATTAACAGAACTTATCAAATGTATAATTCAGAATTTTAACTATTGTGATGATAATAAAATGGTGATTTTGTTTATTATATTGTTTAACAGTGAGAACAGGTGGTCAGCACCACAAGAGGAATATTGTTTCTTCAGATAACTTTCCAGGACGACCACGGACGACTTATAGTTCAAGATCATTGAAGCCTACTTATACACAGTTTCCATTTGGTACGAGAGCATGTTCTGCTCGGACTGCAACTTTTATATGTGCTGCAGCTTTGGTATGTTGTTTACTCTCTCTATGTCCTCTTTCTTTTTATTTATTTTTTAAATTATTTTGATTTATCATCATTGGAGCTTTAGCCATCCCTGCATAGTGAGAAAAAGCTCAAGAAAAAGCTCAATTGTTTATCTTCTTGGTGCTCCCTCTTTACGTGGAAATCATGATATTTTCTAATTCCAATATTCCACTCGTTTATGTGTTTGAAATTGGAGTATAACCACCATGTAAATTATATTTGTTTTCTACTCACCTATAATGCATATAATTGCATTACATTTGGGAGACAGCTTTATTAGATAAGGGTGTTTTAATAGTCATCTCTGACAAATGGTTAAAATGAAATGAATGGCTGAAAATTCATATCTTGTTTGTTGCTTTTGGTTTGTAAGCTTTCTGGTTTGAGGAAGTGTGGCTAGTGTTAAACATCATAGATAAATGGATCCATGTTCATTATTGATAGTGTGTCACTCACCGACAGGACACTTAGAATACTATTGTTTGCTCATTGCAATGACATACCTAATTTGGTGGACTTCTACAAAAAGAGAAATGCACAAATCACTTGGGGTTTAAATATGGTTATTAACTTCTATGCATTGTGCTGAGGCATCCAATTTGAATGCACACTTGATGTCATAATGGGAAGAAAAATATATTTCCACTGATTTCCTTAATATCCTCCTATATATGCAGAATGCAAGATGTGGTGCAGAGCAAACTCAAACTGTTACACGCCAAGCTCCAACAATGACTCACGTTCCTGGTACTGTTTATTCCAAACATAGATTTGCTAAAACTTAGTTTGTGTCCTTTTATTTGCTATTTTGCATTGCTATTAGCATATATTAGCTGTTCCATTTGCACTCTGTTTTCTGTATATATTTCTTTACCAGTAATCATTGACCTGAAAAGCATTTTACAAGAAAAGGCTACGAGATGCTGAATCAAATGTTTGAATAATTAACTATGATTAAAAAAAAATTCTCACTGCTGAATAAATTTAACTTCTTCATTGGAGTTGCTCATTAAAAAAAAATTGCAACTAAATGCATTACTATACTACATCAAAAACTTATTCTAAATGGCTTCTGATTTAACTCAATTTCAGCGAAGGAGAAGTCACCACAACTTGATGATGGAGGAACTGGATTTCCACCTGGCGACGATGATGATGGCGGCGGTGGAGGTGGTGGTGGTGGAGGCAACTGGTCTGGTGGATTTTTCTTTTTCGGGTTTCTTGCTTTTCTTGGATTCTTAAAGGATAAGGAAAGTGAAGGTGACGCATACAAGAGTAGTAGGAGGAGGTGAGGATTAGAATCAGACCAATGCATGCTTTGCTTGAAGGTTTTGGTACTGAATTTCTTGGAATTTCCTTCCTCATAGTGACTGTAGGTTATATTGGTTAGCTGGTGTATTGAGCTTCAATTATATGCTTCATTATGATGATATGATGTATGCTACCAAAATTTTGTATTATTATTACAAATTAAACTCTCCTTAAAACTTCACAATGGTAAGGTCTCTAGTGGTTATGTTTTCAGCGCCAGTAAAAATTTCCCAATTGCTAGCATGCAAATAGGAACGGGGTAGAAGTTTGGCTTTTTAGATGGTATGCTTGGATTGTAGATAAAAGTTGGGTGGAGATTTTTTATGGATTGGAGTCGTCTTCATGTGCAAATTAACACGTCAACTTACTTGCAAAAATTTCTAGTACATTTTTTGATTTAGTTTCTCACTGCTACCAATAAGGGTTGGTGGTTTTTTTCCTAGGGCTACTGTAAAAAGCCACTCTAATTTTTGGTTGAAACCCAACTCAAACCGAATGTGAAGGCAGCACTTTGAATCCAATTACAAGCTAAGCATGCAATATAATTAACAAATATTTCTCGATACTGCAACTTGAACTTTTGTGTTGCCTGCCTCGTCCTTTACCTTCATTGTTTCCCTCCAAAATTTCATAGTGGGTTGAGAATTCAGAATTCGTCTTCATTATTACTCCTATTTTCTTCTCATTCCATGTCGTCTCCTGTATTCATGGTTAAGTCGTCTGCTTTCTGATTAGTAAACAATTGCTTGAATTAATCATATAGCTTTAAGATTGACATAAGTTTGATTTTGTCAATAGATCAAAAACAATTATTGCATATTGGTTATATTTATTGTAAATTATATTAACCCACTAAATACCAGTCCTTGTCTATATAACATACTTGTGACTTTAAATGAGTGTGTATGTTTTGGCATAGTCTATTTTGTGACACCGTAATGAATAAAAAAAGTGGTTGGACTTTTACACTTTTATTATGTGTATATGATGTGTTTAATTTCGATGCACTAACATTGTAAAATGTTTTATACAATCGTGCAATCACATCCGTTTTTTTGAATAATTATTTATGCGGTCAACATAAAAAGTGTTATTTTTAGTGATGTAGCATCGCATAATTAGATAAATTGAATAAAAGGTAGTTAGTTATGTGAAATGTAAACTCTCTTCTTCAATCTCTCTAGGTGAGGAGCTAAATTAATAAAGTATAGGGTGACATTATAAGGTTCTTAGAGAGATGAATAAGAGGGTTTACGCTTAAAGAAGAAGAAAAACTTACAATGAAAAAATGAAGAGCCACTATTGGTATATATAGACTCAATCTAAATTTTTAACCTTTTTTTCCACCGGGTAACAACTAAATTTTGTTACAATATTATCTTATCATTTTGCAGACAAAAAAAAAATAAACTGTCAATTTAATATGAAAAACATATTTCTCGCATCTTGTGAGAAGTTTAATCCGTTACTACAACTTGTTTTTATCCACTCTGCAAAAAGACAAAAAAATATGAGAAAAAAAATTCACTGTAAAAATGAAAAAGAAAAATGATTAGAAGTGTTAATTTTTTTTTTAATTTATAAATGATGATTCTCAATAGCCTAGAGAAGAGGGTTGAACCTATGGTCTCTTTTAAATTTATACACTTTTAAACTTTAAACCATAATTTAATACATTGATGCTACGGAGTTGCAATAATGATTATATAGGAGACAAATTCATCTTATCTCTCATCGAGAGAATCAGAAATAGAACAAAGAAAAAAAAATTAACATTCTGTGTTGATGTGATTTCTATATAGTTGATTAAGTGTTTATTTGGGTGTCATTATCTTGATAATTTTTTTTAATTTTTTAGTGTGTTTGGCAAATTTCTAATAGTAAAAATAAAAGCACTAGAAAAAAAAACATCTTTTTTTGAGAAGCTGTAATTATGTCAATCTTTTTGTAATTGTTTATGTCAATCTCATATAAAATCACTTTTACTTTTACATAAGATCTTTTCTTAAAAGCTTACCCAAACAAGCCTTAAGTAGGAGACAATTTATTTTGTTTCATAACGAGCAAATCAGAAAGAGCAGAGAAGAGAAAATAACACAGTCATATATACTGGTTCAACCACCATGTGTAATGTGGCCTACATCCAGTTTTTCACCATAACTGTGGTGAAATTTTCACTATCTTTTTTAAAGTTTTACAAACACAAATTCTCAGGGATTCAGCCTAATCCTATCAAGGACAAGGTCGAACTTTTACCCAAGTTTGATTTGACTAGGTTCACTTAAGGAAATGGATACTCTCCATTTTTTTAACACTTGAGAGAATAAAGTGTGATCTCTCACCTTTAATTCTATAAGTGGGACCAAAATTAAATAGGAGAGAGAGAACAATGAAGGGTGAAATCCTACACTAGACACCATCCATTTTTTTTCTCACTGGAGAGGATCCACTCCCGTTCACTAAGACTCTCAACACTAAGTGCTTACCCAACTTAGCAAGGAAAACCTCTCAAACTCATGAATACAAAACAGAAACAATTACAAAAAGATTGACATAATTTCTGACTTTTTCTCCAAGATTATTCTCTTTGCATTTTCTCTTAATGGTTTTTATTGATACCTTATAAATTTGTCTTTTTCCATTGATTGAAAACAAAGAAAGATAAAACTGAAGAACAAAAATTTTAATGTAAAATTATGAAGGAGAAGAAGGTATAACTTGAAAGATATGAAGACCCAAACAGTGTACTCACTCTTTTTGCTTCAATTTCTAGTTGTTTACCTTTTTATATAAGAGTAAATCTTTCAAAACTTGAGTTTAGTAGAACACCTTTAACTTTATTTTTCTTTCTCAAAAACCAAAATAAAGACACTCAGAAGAGATGAAATAGTAGCAGAGTTTCATGACTGGTGGAGTTGGCTTGCAATTTCTCTTTCTTTTTTTTTTTTTACTTCAAAGATATGAACTATTGATATATTCTTTGGCTCCAAATTTTAATTATAACATTTAATTTACAGCAGAAAAAAATAACCTCTATTTTCTTCTTCTTACCTAAAAATGTGTAGCAGGAAAATGGTAGATTCAACAAATTAGAGTGATTACACAAAGATAATAACTCATCTTCTTTGATTTTTTTCTGCATCAAATCGGATTTAATTTTACTTTTTAGTTTTAACTTTTGACTTTTTCCTCTTTTTTCCTTTTAGTGCATAAGTTTGGTGATGCACCTTTTTCATTTTGCTTGAAACCCTCTGATCTTACCATTTGACTTGTGAAAGATCTTTTCATTCTTAATTCTTGAATAATCACATGAGTTTTGGGTAAGAAGAGAAAAGAGAGTGTTTGGGTACAGTGGTTACAGGCTAAAAAAGAGAAGAGTGTTGTCAAGAAAATTTTGGGTTATTTATTTTTTTACACAATAACCAAACAAATTACACACATTATTAGGCTAAAAGCCCAAATCACTAGTGTTTGTCATCATAAAATAAATGTATTATTTTTTTTAAACTTAACAATTTTTTTCTTGATGATAAACATTATAAATGAAAATAAATTGTAATTAAAAGAGATGAGAAGAGTTAACATACTTTCCTTTAATGATCCAATTTTTATTGGTCTTCCCATTTCTTTCATTCAGTTAGCTCTCCCTTCATGTGTGCTTTTTTTCAACCTGTAATCAACATTGAAACAGCAATGTATATGCAGAAACTATAATCAATGACAATGCTTAACATAAAAAATTAACCTATCATTCACAAATTCACAAAACAGCTTGGTCCACCTATACAATTGATTCATCAAATATTTATTCAGCCTAATAATATATTCGATTAGAGCTCAATAAGCTATCAATCCTCAAATTCATATATCGGTACCAACCAATCAAATAACCTAATTTATCAATAATATTCATTCAATTCATGTTTCATTTTTATTTTTCCTTTTGTCATCAAGAAAGTAAAAAAAAAATAGTTTTCACAAAATATTTTGTTAGCCATATAAACTGAGCAGTTTAAAGTTTAAGCTTTACTAGTCAAATTACAATCATCCAGACAAAAAAAAAGTGTATCAAAAGATCATAACACACACAGTAGAAATAGTTTTTAAATAGCAGTAATAGAGACAACGGTTTAGACATCAGATCCCTCATTCTTGGTTTCCAAGAGCTCTATCATCCTCTTGGTCAGATTAGATCGATTCTTCTTCCATGGAGTCAATATACTTTAGAAGTACTTCAACTCGATTTTGAGACTTTCTCAAAAAAATTTGATTCTGAATTGCCAATTCCTTTCTTGTTTTCTCGAGTTGATAAGATGTTTGATCATGTTTAAAACTATTTTTTTTAGATTAGTAGTGAAAAACTTGACCCTTTTAGAGAATACAGAGTTCTAATATCAAGTGATTAAATTTAATCCCCTTCGGCATTACTATCAAAGACCAAAATCAACCACAAAGAACAGATTAAACCATAAACGTAAAACTAATAAACAAGTACACAATACACATAGAACCGAATCATATACACAAAGAACCAAATCATTCCTCAAATGTAATACGTTTTTGTTGTATTCTTCCATCACCTGTATTCCATAAGAAGCCAATATACTCACTTTTCCCACTTTATCTATCTATAGTTTTCAATTATTGCTCTTGAGTTTTTTTAGCTTGTATTCACTTTCTCCTTTGAACTCCACATTTGTGTATATTCAAAATATTGTATTTATTGACAATAGCAAAGACACAACCATTTGCATACGTAACAAACTATAATTACTATATGCAATATGTATAAATAAGTCTTTATCCACGGTTTTAAACACATAAGTATTAAGTGTATATTTTACTTAACTATTAAGAGATTTTTTTTGTTCAAGAATTTCTTACTATTCCTAATTAAGAAATTCCTAGGTTTTATTGTATTTGGGAGAGTGTTGTCATCAACCCTACAGCAACTAAGTGTGGAAACAAATATCTCTCTAAAAAAACCAATCTAATCGTGCCTTGAAACCAAAACATAGTTAAAGTTTTATTATCTTTCCATCTTCATATATCCAATAATTTTAGAGAGATATTTATTGAAGATGGCACAAGATCAAAACATCATGTTAAGACCATGAATCAAAAATTTGTCAAGTTAGATTGCTTTGATGGAATAAACTTGTTGATGCACAGTAGAACCTAATGTAGCTGCACGTATCAGATTCTACTCAGTTTGCTGTGAAGTTGAGGGGATAGGAAACAATCTTGCTTCCATGCTTGCAAGGCAATGTAAGCGTTCCTGATGCGCTGCTTCTCGAACTCCAAAGAAAGGTCTATGGTAACATCCTCTCCTCTATCCTGAATTCATCTCTATAGTAGAGCAGCTGTCATTGCTTGATGTATATGATTTTTCCATCTATATTATATATATGGCTTGGACTTGGACGAGTTTGGTGGAAAGCCATTGACTTGTGATAAATGAGAACTTGTTAGAGAAAAAATTTCACATAATTTTAATTTTTCAAGTTTTTTTGTACACATTTATGTATCAATTCTCGTTATAATCAGCAGTTGAAGCAATGATGATTGCCATAACAGAGAGTGAGGAAGAGAAGTTAGGGAAGATAATTTGGGGTTTAAGATTTTAAAAAGTAAAGGGACTAAAAACGAAGGAATTACAGTGCCAGCATGGCAGTCTATCTCAAGTTTCTGATTACAAAAAATGCCTTAAGAATTACTGAGTTCTATAATATAATTTTTCAAACAAATTTGAGTAACTATTAATTTTAAAGACTACTTTACAACTTGAGTACAATTTAAAGAATTACTTTAAAATTTAACTCATGGGTAAGGTTTTGGTTCAGAAGAGAAAAGAGAATATTTGGATACAGTAGTTATGAGTTAGAAAAGTGGTTATGGACTAAAAAAATATAAAGAGTGTGTTGTCAAAAAAATTTCGAACTAATTATTTTTATGCACAATAACCAAATAAATTATACACACTATTGATCTTTTACCCCAAATTATTAATGTATATTATCATCAAATAAATGTATTATTTTTTTTACAAAAAATATATTATTTTTTTAAACTCAACAATAAATAAAAAAATGTTTTTTTATTCTTTTATAGTTTCAAAAAGTAACATGTTTAAATATTTAAATTTTTATTCATTTAACTATTAGAAGTTTAATAATAAAATGAATTATGACTCAAAACCATTACTTAATAAGAAAATAATGTTTCTGACAATCAGCAAGAAGCCCTGAGTTGATGTTCCTGCATTTAATTTGTAGGTCTATTCTAAAGAATTTTATGAAAATAGAATAGAATTTAATTTTAATGCTAACAATACGAAAAGTTTACCAATTATATTTATATATTTAGATAAAGTTTTAAGTAATAAAATTAAAAATTAATTATTTTTATTAATATAATAATACATAATTAATAATTAATATAAAATAATTTTATATTTATATTTAATTATATAAAATTATATTAATAAAAATAATTATTTTTTATTTTAATTACATAAATAATTATTTAAAAGAACGACCTAACAATGAGTGTGTTTTACGCGGATAAATAAATCAAATTAAATTCTAAATTAAATCTAACATTTCAGCCAATTTTGAAGAGCTTGTTACCTTGATCTTATTTTCATTTTATTTTATTTATCCCATCGACTCTGTTTAATTTTACTTTTCCTTACATTCTGAAAGATTCGATTCGAAGTCTCAAAGGCCACAAACCCTAACCCGAAAATCCGAAGCTCCCTTCTTTGGGAGTACCAAATTGCGCACACTACAGAAACAGAAGCACAATAAGGAATTCGAATACGAAACCTACGAATGGGGAAGAGGAAAGAGCGTCGCCTTGCCGCTCTCAGCAACGCTGGTCGCAGAGTCAAACTTGACCTCTTTGCGGAACCCTCTGGTATTCGATCACCATCGCTCGCTCCTTCACGCTTAAATTTCTTTTCAGTTTATTTGTTCCGATTTCTTCGATTTTAGAAATCCTAGTTTTGTTCAATTCCCATATACCTGGCAAACGGACTATACTTGATTTTTGTTTCTGCTGATGTTTGCAAATATGAATCTTCTTCTTGCTGAATTTTATAAAAATATTATTTTTTAATTCGCACATATATATGTTATTTGATGGATTATTGTAATTGTATTGTATACGAGGTTTAATGATCAACAGCTATTTTTGTTCAAATTGAAGTTAATGAGCTTCGTTTATATATCTTTTTGTATGCTATGATAAGATATAACTTGGTGTGAAGTTTAAAATTGTAGATGAAGTTTAGTGCACTTGTTTTATCAAATCAAATGATTTGCATATTATTATTATGACTCGTATTTCATCCTATGTCATTTGTGATTTCTACATTCTAGGGTTTGCTAGATACTTGTTGTAGAACATTGTTGTAGGGTTAATGTATGTCTCTGTATGATTTGGCACAGTACACTTGATTATCAAAACGACTTCTGGTGTACATAAGATATATTTTGCAATTTGAAGCATTACATTTGAGATGATTATTATTATTATTATTATTATTATTATTATTATTATTATTATTATTATTATTATTATTATTATTATTATTATTTTGAACAATGAATATAATGTATCTCGTATATTATTTGTATTTTTATGTCAGCCATTTCACCTTAAAGAAATTAAGGTTGGTAGGGAATACTTAAGGAATCAAATTACGGAGTGATTTTTATGCATTTCTCTTATGTACCGTGTTCTGAATAGTTACTATTCCAGGAGAGTTGGGTGGCTCCAATGTACAAGGTGATGCTGGAGGGGATACTGATTCACAACATCGTGATGGGTTACCCAATTCACCCTCTTCTTCAGGTGGGTTCTGTCAGTTTTCTTCAAAAAGGACTATATTTAGACGACATGAGTGCTCAACATTAAATTGGTGGAAATATGGATCTATTTATACAAGACATATTATGTTGTTTGCCCCAAGAAACTGTTCTCAGACTGTAGGGCTGCTGTGATCTTGGGAACATTCATTTCAGATGCGGTCGGTGCTGCCACATTGAAATATGAATGACTCCCAATTGTTCCCCCCTTTTGTCAGCATCAAGGAATTTTCGAGGTTCAGACGGTAAAAAGTTTTATCGGTTCGAATGTTTCTGGCTTTGCTTGCTTAGTGACTGACTGATATTTTCCCATATCTAACAGGTGAATCAGATGTACAAGATAATTGCTTGTTAATTTATTTTCTTCTTGAAGAATATTTTTGTATTTATTGTCATTTGCAGCACCGCCTTTATAGTTTTTGAAAATTTCTGGCATATTTTTTCAAATTTTCTTGTCTTCATTATCATCGCTATACTATTGATAATCCAGTGTTTGTAGTATCTGATAAGCTGGCGTTTTGTCTCAGGTCAACCACAGAATCCATTGCTGCTGCTTGGGCAATATAGTGATGATGAAATGGATGATGGATCAAGTAAAGTGCCTGGTGATGATAAGGTGCAGAGTCCAGTGTCTAATGAGGAGGTAATCTGCTACCTATTGACTACTCTCATCCAAAATGTTGATTTTGCTAATACCATGGCCTATTAGGTTGGGTTAGCTAAATGAATCGAAAAGTCTCCAGTGACATCACTATCGTGTTTTTTATCCATGTGATTTAGACTCATGAAGTTTATGTTGGTAATCATGGTGTAACACAACCCTTCTTTTCAACCCATCTTTTCTATCTGCGCTTTGATTGTATATGTATAGATTTGGAATAAAGCAGGATGTAATCAGAGTTCATTCGCTCTAACCATTTATACTCCTAATATATATATATATATATATATATATATATATATATATGATGAGAAGGGATGTGGCTATATTGGTCCATGATCAATGCTAATATATTCTTTCAATTCTTCCCTTGATTATTTGATAACGGACTGGGTTCTGCATCTGAGCATCTCTATTATTCATTAATTATAGCATAGTTGTGAAATTATTTTGCTATCGGCCTTTAATTTTCTACGGTCCTTTGCTTTAAAGCCCTTATTTTATGATGTAATATAATAATTTATATGGTAACGACTTTTTGATGGGTGGCTTCTTACTTCCAGAAGTTGATGTATAGTAACTCCTCTCGGACTTAGAGAACATAGTCCGGAATATATTTGTAGGGTACATAATATATAGTAAATATGCTATGTATTTTGGTTACTACTTATACAGAGGTTCTTTATATTTATCAGGCTAAGGATTCTATTGAGGAAAGATCCAAAGACAACATCAGTGTCTCTGTTGATCATGTATCTCAGAATGATGGACAGCAGATTAGAATGGAAAATTCTAGTTCAATTGATCCTGAAGGCAGCAAAGAAAATGCAAGTAATGGTGCTGCTGGTAATTTTCCAAAGGAAATGGTTTCCAATGACCAAATGTCCGCTTCAAGAAGCTTTGATGAACAACTTGGTACTGATATTAATTTTGGATGGAAGATGGTGATGCATGAGGAAAGCCAACGCTATTATTATTGGAATGTTGAAACTGGGGAAACTTCATGGGAAGTGCCCCAGGTTTTGGCGCAAGCAGCTCAGTTATCGAGCGATTCAATGCTTCCTTCTGTTGATGATAAAACAGTCGGCGGTGCTGTTGGTATCGATAATTCCACTTTTCCCTCTTCTGTGATGCAGGACACTTCAGCTACTTTCACACTTGATAGTTCAGCAGAAACCATAGTGGCTTCTCATAATGAGTTGTATGGGCATGGATCCCAAATGAATGGATGTAGTGGTGAACATACAAATGTAACTCATGGAAGGGAATTGATTGGGAATAATGGTAGTATGAGTTTTCCTTATGGAGGTGATCCTTCATATGTTCCAAATTACAGTGCTGAAGAGCAGCAGTCACAAATTGATTTGCCTTCTCATCTTGAAAAACAGTGTGAGATTTTATTAGGGAGGATGAAGTCACTAAAAGAGTAAGTATATAGCTTTAGCTTTTCTGCAGCATTTTTTTTGTTTTAGTTGTTTGGTTAAGTTTTTGTAATCTTTAATCATTGTTTCTTCCCAAATTTAATTACTGTCGACATATTTTACAGGTCAAAGGGCAATTTGCAAGATCAGGATACCTTGTCAAAGTATATGTTAGAGATTGAGATTAGACTTTCTGATATTAGGTCCCTTGCTTCATATGGAGCATCTTTGCTTCCATTCTGGGTGCATTCTGACAATCAGATAAAACTACTTGAAAGTGTGATAAACAATTTCCAAACTGCGGAATCAGCAGAAGTTGAAGCTGAGGATAAAGATGTCCCTGACTCTGAAGCAGTGGGTGAGCAGCAGAATGGCTTGGGACATGATTCTGAATTATATAACAATAACAACAAAGACAGCACTCTTACTTCTGAAGTTTCGAATGGACCTCAGGCTGATGCTTCACCTGTAGTTTTGAAAGATACCTATGATGAAATTCCTACAAATTCTCAGCATTTTTCTTCATCTAATGTTTCTGATAATCATTTGGAAACTGGTATAGATGTTCATACAGAAGTTCAAACAAATACAAATCCTGAGCAATCAACTCTTGGACATGGGTATAATTTTGAAGATGATGATGACATGGATGTGGACATGGAAGTTGAAGATATGAATTCCTCAGGCAATGTAACTGATGCAGATGCATCAGTTGCAAAGGATCTTGGACAAACAGAGCATGAGGTTCAGTTGAATCCACTAGGCGACAGCCATTCTTTGTTGCCAGAACATCAGTTTGTTGTCCCCCCACCTCCAGACGATGAGTGGATCCCTCCACCACCGCCTGATAATGAGCAGGCCCCTCCTCCTCCGCTGCCACCTGATGATGAACAGGCACCCCCTCCTCCACCTGGTGATCCACAACCACCTCCATATCATGCTCTCCCATCTTACGCCGAGACAGGACAGCCTCTTTCTTACACACAATATAGTTTATCTTATGGACAGACAGGGCAGTCACTTTCTTACACACCTGTTGCTGGCTCCGAGTATTATGGACAGACAGCTCCTGAAGTCCCAACAAGTAATATATATGGACAAATTGCTATGCCACCTGGACAGCTCTACTATAGTGCAGTTCCAAACTTGTATAGCGAAAATCCTCAAGTTGTGGTCAATCCATCTGACCCAGTTTCTTATTATGAGCTTCAAGAGGGTATGTTTTTATTTGTAACATGAATCTACTTGTACAAGTTACAACCTTTTTTTTTTGTTCACTCTGGTTTTCTGAATTTTCCAGGAGCTGGATCAACTAACATACCTGTTAACAATTCTAGTGATTCTTGTGTTGGTGGGGTAGACAGGGCATCTGGTGATGTTCCATCGACCTCATCTAGCATGGCGGCACCTGCAACTGTTTCGGTTGATGAGAGTGCCTCATTGCCATCAACTATTGCTGAAGCTGCTGCAGTAAGTGCTGCCTCATCGGCAGTTGCTAAAACCCAAACCAAAGGTAAAGATTCTGAACAAATGCTGCCATTTTACTACTTGATTATTCTGCTTTAAATTTTGTTGTTAAGATTGAGCTGGCCTGATTCATTACCCTTAATGCAATCGAGGGTCATGTTCATATAGATATAATCCTAAGCCTATATGGTCGTATGCTATTATGCTTATCAGAGGTAATCACAACCAGTTACAATTTCTTAGCAATGTTGGGTGAATCTTCACCCCCCCTCCAGCCCTCCTTGTGATGGGTATATTTTAGTATAATGCTATGTTCCCTAGCATTCCTTTCACTGTGTTATGGCATCCATTTATTATGGAATTTTGAATGAGTCTATATGACTATACATCTCATGTCAGTATGTGATCTTAAATCCTACTCGTTTTATTTGTTAATACACCTGATTTTGTAATTGTCATTGTTAAAAAAATTTCATGACTATGTGAGGCTACAATATATTAAGCTGTCCTGCATTGCATGATTCCTATTTCTTTACCTGACTCAATCTTTTCTTCAGTAGTGCGTAAAAAGCGGGCAGTTGCAGTTGGATCTTCCTTAAAGTCTAATAAAAAGGTTTCAAGTTTGGTGAACAAGGTAGAGCTACTTTTGCTACTGTGTGTGTGTTGCGTGTGGTGCTTAAATGCCATCGGTTTTCCAGTTCTATTTTAAACTCATTTCAATTTATATTGCATTGAATTTTCTGTATTATTTATATGTACATTGTAAATATAAGTGGAAGGCGGCTAAAGAGGAGTTGCTTGAAGAAGAGGAAGAGCCTGAAAGTGTGTATGAGGTGTTCGAAAGGAAGCGCCAAAGGGAAATAGAGGTTTGCACATGGAACTTATCCTTTTATGAGATTTGCATCATTCAATCTTTTGTTCCTCTAATTCCTTTGGTTTTAGGAGTGGCATGCAAAGCAAATTGCTAGTGGAGAGGCCAAAGATAATGCTAACTTTCAACCTCTTGGTGGTGATTGGTATGTAACTCCAAAACCCTCCAATTTCTTATCCATGACTTGTGCAACTTTCTAAACATACAATAATGCAATTCTGCAATGTAGGCGGGAGCGGGTCAAGCGCAAAAGGGCACAAAAAGCACGTGAATCTCTTGAGGCGCCGCACGACGCAGTTGAGCCCCGCCAACAGCAGCCTGATATGACTGAACTCTCCAAGGGTCTACCATCTAATTGGCAGGTGTGTACTTAGCGTCTCATCTCCTATCTGCTATCTTCTGTTGGCTGTGTTAAGTACCTAAGGAAAGTGTGGGAAACTACACCCTAAAAGCTAGCTATTAAGGGGGAAGAACCACTTTCCATTCCATACTATCCAATGTGCGACTTTGGGCACCCCATAATACCCAAGTCCCTAACACTTTGCACCTTGTAAGCATGCACTTTGAGGGTGAAATATCATATGAGGAGACTGGATCAAGCATTTCTGAATACACGTATTATATTTCTTCTGCTTTAACGGATCTAACTTGCGTTTGTCTCCTTTTTCTCCTTGTATATTTGTTTTACTTATGTATGCATGGCAATCTTTTGAAACTAAAAGGATCGATATCTTTTGTCTCAATAGGCAATTTGAGCCGTGGTATTGGCTAGTGACTTGTGATATTTTAATTTTAGTGATATGTATCATGTGCATTGTTCTGATCTTTCTCATTGAAATTTTTACTTGCATTCCAGGCATATTGGGATGAGACCTCAAAGCAGGTTTATTATGGTAACACTATCACCTTGGAAACGACATGGGATCGACCGACAAAATGAGCGGTTATCGATTCGCCAGTGGCTAGTGTCGTAGGCTAATAGTTACAAGGACTTTAATGTTTATATATTGCTTAGTAAGCAGTTTTTGATAGATGTGCAAAGATGCGTTGTCCCTGAATTTTAGTTTATTGTTACTGTGCTTATATTTTTAAGCACCGTGTTATATCATTTTGAACCAGTTTTCGGAGAAAGCCAAAGGAGACTCGAGGGAATCTGAAAGGAGAAAGAAAAGGGATTTGGTCCTCTTAATTTATACTCTGCTAATCCACATTACTGGATCTTCCCCATACCAGCAAGTGCTTATAAAATGTGAAAATATACAAGTACACGTGAAGAGCGTTTTGATTAATTGTAGTGTCATACTTCAGAAACTAGATTCCTTCCAAATTTAATTTTTTTTACTACATCGAGTACGTTACTTTCGCGTTGGCATTAATTAGACTCTAGTGGTCGAGTGGTCAGCTCACTCGTCCGCTTAAGCAAGTGTCGGGGGTTCGAATTTCGAATCCCGCCTTGTATATGCAGCAACCCATTGGTCAGCGGCAGACCCTTAAACGGAGTTCAGATCTGCGACAGATTAGTTCTTGACCTGTCGTGTTGGGGGATACTGTGGGAAACAAAAAAAAAAAGAAAAAAATAAAGACTCTAGTATCCAGTATCTTACTTTTTTTTTCCTAGTTAAGTTTCGTTAAAGAATGCAATTGGGGCATATAAAAAATGTAATAATTATATTGAATGAAGTAACCAGTTATGATTAACAGTAAACACTCTCAGACTTAATTTATAAGTTGTTCAAATTGACCGTGATACACGATTTCTAGAAAAATTGAAAATACATGTTCACTTTGCTAATAGATTGCTGTTGCAGTATATATATGATGTTCTTGGCCTCAAAAAGATAATAGAGAAAGATATATATGTGAGGGAGGGTGAGGGGGAGGGTTTGGGGTAGAGAGATAGAGAAAGAGATACAGACAGATAAATCAATTCAATAATCAATTTTCATAATTTATTCTAAATATTGAAATTGTATTTGTAACTCACCATTTCGTCAATTTGAATCAATTCAATTACTTCATTATAACATTCTGTGATTCCAAACACACTCAGAGTTTGCTAGTAGCTATGGACTTTTTCGATGTCCCAACAAGTCAAACACCTTGCCCATCAAATTGCATGAGATCCCAACCATTTTCTCTCTTTTCTCATCACCAACACTATTATTATTATTATTGCTGTTCCCATTTGAATGATCAATACAAGTTAGACATTCCCTCAAAGCACTATTCTGGTTAAGGACAACAACATTTCCTTCAATATTAGTGTCCACAACAACCGAATCTCCTTCTCTTATTTCCTTCATTAACATCTTCTCTGCCAATGTGTCCTCCAACAATCTTGAAATTGTCCTCCTTAAGGGTCTTGCCCCATAAATAGGGTCATACCCATGTTCCACAACACGGTCCCTAAACCTACAAGTCACAGAAAGGTGAATGTCTTTATTGCCCTTCAACCTTTGACTCACATCTCCAAGCATCAGATTTGCAATTTGTTCAACTTCAAATCTTGTTAATGTTTTGAACACAATAATCTCATCAACTCTATTTAGAAACTCTGGTCTAAAATGTTGCTTCACCTCCTCAATCACTAGGCTCTTTCTATGCTCAAAGGAATCATCATCATCATCATTGTTGTTATTAGTAGAATCACACAATTGTTTATGAGATTCAACAATGATGTTGTTACCAATGTTGCAAGTCATTATGATGAGTGTGCTCTTGAAGTCAACTGTTTGACCCTTTCCATCTGTAAGCCTTCCATCTTCAAGAATTTGAAGCAGTAAGTTGAAAACATCTGAATGAGCTTTTTCGATTTCGTCGAAGAGCACCACGGCATGCGACCGGTTCCTAACGGCTTCGGTTAGTTGCCCACCTTCGTCGAAACCGATGTAGCCCGGGGGTGCTCCGATCAATCTCGATGCGGTGGCTCTGTCTATGTATTCACCTATGTTACAAAATATGTCTGAGTTTTTATTTTCTATTTCAATTTATAGAATATTATGTTTTTAAGATTTTATGAAAAAAAAATATTTTTTTTCACAAGCTTAAAAACAGAAAGGTGGCTACTCAGACTTAGTTAATTAACGATTTTTAACTTTATATCTTTACATAAAAACAATTTTATGTGAGTCACCAAACAAAAAACATTGAAAATAAAATCTAAAATATTTAATTATTCTATTAGTTCTTACAATTTTATCAAAATTTTAAATAGGTTTTTATAGTTAAAAAATTTATAATTGAAAATCTCTATATTATATTCTAACTTTTAATTAAGTCTTTTTTAACTAAAAGAATAATTTTTTAAATATTCTTTTTTATGTTTAACATGGGTTGAATCATAGAATATTTTAAAAGCAATATTTTAATATTATTGTTTTTTTTTCCAAATAACAACTAATAAGAATTTAATTACAAATTTTTATCTAATATAAAAATCTATTATAAACTTTTTAAATTGTAAAGACCTCATTAAAAATTTAATAAAATAATAAAGACTAACAGAATAATTACACCAAATAAAAAACAAAAACGCAAACTAAATATATTTTTAATAGTTGGTAAATCAGTAAATGACACAAGGTTTAAGGTAGAATATAAGAGGCATGTATACATGAATGAAATGAAATTGAAATACTTACTCATATCAAACCTAAGCAAGGCATCTTGAGAGCCAAAACAATGAGCAGCAAGTGCTTTTGCTATTTCAGTCTTACCAACACCAGAAGGGCCAGTGAAGATGAAGCTGGCTATGGGCCTTTTCGAGTTTCTAAGGCCAACTCTGGCGCGGCGAATGGCGCGGCAAACGGAGTTTATTGCTTCATTCTGACCAACAACATATTTGTGAAGAGTGTGTTCCAAGTTGAGAAGATTTTCTCCTTCCTCCATTGATACTTCCTTCAATGGGACTCCACTCCAACATGACACTACATGTTGGATGTCATATTTTGTCACTACTTTTTGCCTATTCTTTTCCTGTCTTTGTTCAAAGGATTCAACTTAATTAATTCTCAACTTAATAGCAATGCATATAGCTAGGAATTATATATGTATTTATTTATTTAGTACCAACATGCATTTTAATTTACCTTTGCGTGACAAAGTTGGACATGAGATCCAGCTTCATCAATCAAGTCAATGGCCTTGTCCGGAAGAAACCGATCACTGACATATATTTTTTTTTTGGTAAATGATCACTGACATATATTGTTATAATAATAATAAACTCAAATCAGTCCACGAAATTTTTAAAATAGAACACTTTAGCCCGGCCGGATTTAAAATTTATAAAACAGTTTTGAATCTTTTTGTCTTCTAAATATTAATGGACTTTATTTTATTTTTTTACTTTAAATTAAAAATAAAAAAATAAAAAATTTTATCTTTTGAAATTTTAAATTTTTTTAAGAATATTTTTTTATTTTTTTATTCATCAAAAAATTTTATTTTTCACAAATATAGAATAAATTAATTTTAAAATTTTAATCTTTTTGAATTTTTCAATTATTGGATTTTTTTAAATTCTTTATTTTTTAAATTCTTTATTTCTGTTAAATGATATTATTCTACTCTGTTATTCACTAACAGTGACTGCTGAGGTGTAGAACGTTAACTTACACACGTAACTATTAAATGTTTGTGTGACCATTAAGTATTCATGTGCACGCGTGACTATTAAGTATAGCTATTAAGTGTCCATGTGACCATTAAGTGTTCATGTGCACGCGTGACCATTAAGTATCTACGTGTGCAATATAAACAAATCAGTTCTTAAAATGAAGTATAAATAAATTTTTGAAAAATTTAAAAATCTCAAAACATTCCCAAAAATTTTTAAAAATTTTAAAATAGTTCTTTTGAATTATTTATATATAACTATTTTTAAATTAATTAATTTTAATTTTTAAAATTTTTTATCTATTTATCTCAAATTTAACTATTTTCATACAAAATTTTCTATGTATTTTCTAATAATAATTAAGAATATCTACAGAAGGAAATATACTATATGACAAATGCAAATTAAAACTATAATAATATAATATCATTTTTTAATTTTAAACGCTCAAATTAGTCATCAAATAATTTGAGATCAGATACTTTATTCTAATAAATTTTTATTTTCTAAAATTTGTTGAGAGATTTATTTATCCAATATTTGTATTAAAAATTTATTAAAAACCAAAATATCTTATCTAAAATTCGTTGCGACTAATTTTGGTGTTTACTCTAATAATAATAATAATAATAATAATAATCTACAATTTAAAAAATTACCTTATATATTGTTGAGACAAGTTTGCAGCAGCGGCAAGAGCTTCATCTGTGTATTGTAGTTTATGATGAGACTCATATATTCCACGAAGACCTTTTAGAATTTGTATGGTTTCCTCAACAGATGGCTCAAACACTTTAATTTGTTGAAATAGTCTATTCATCGTTGCATCATTCTCTATGTGCTTCCTATGCTCATTCATTGTTGTAGCAAAAATGCACTATATACATACAAGTTAAACTTTATTAAATGATGTTTAATGAGAGCAAAATGAAATCCTATTTAAAATAAGAATTTAATTTTGATGGACTAATATCTTACGCAATCGTTAATCATTTTGTCATTTTGCATGACAATTTACGCGGTCAATAAAAAAAATATTTTTGCTGATGATATATAATTAAATACCGATAGAATATCAAAATTAAATTCTTAAAATAAATGATCAAATAAAGTTTGAGTGAAATACCAAAATAGCAGGGATATGAGGGAAAATAGAAGAGTACCTGAATAACACCTCTTTCAAGGGCATGTCCCAAATGGTATGCAAAATTTTGGGCCGAAGATGATGTTTCAAAAATGTTTTGAACCTCTTTCACAAAAAGTAGCACATCCCCACTTTGCCCAACTTCCTTAATTATACGCTTAATGATATTCTCAAAATCTCCTTGACTTTGTATCACATACAAAAAATTAGCAACGTCCAATTTGATTACCTGCTCATGAAAAATATGCTAAGTTGAATTCTCTTTTTCTTAAGTAACTGAAAGCACTAATTAAGGGTAAATAGTTATTTTGACATTTAAAAAATTTTGGTTATGATAAAATAGATTTAATATTTGTTTTTTACATAATGAACCTCTAATATCAATTTCTGTTTGACAAAATAGACTAATCATTTTGCCAAATTTTAACTGATATTTAGGAATTTATTCTGTCAAAAACAAATGTTAAAATCTATTTTGTCAAAATTAAAATTTGTTAGGTGTAAAAAGCATGAGTATGACCTTCTTTCCTCTGAGTTTTTGAGGAACAGAGCCACTCAAAATCCTGTGAGCAAGGCCCTCTATGATTGCTGTTTTGCCAACTCCAGGTTCTCCAACAAGACAAGGGTTGTTCTTCGTTAATCTACAAATTATCTTAATCACACGTTCCAATTGCTCTTTCCTTCCCACAAAAGGATGAAGTTTCCCCTATAACAAATTAAATTAAACTACCTTTTCACTTAATATATACAACTACTCTTTTTTTTTCCTTTTTCTTTTAATCTTTTTAATCAATGCAAAAATCTAAGTGTAAATCTTGTTAATTTATACTGTTGAATATGTTAGGAAATGATTATATTTTAATCTATTTATGATAATATATATATTAATTATAATAATAAATTAAATTATTTTATATTATAATAAAATTCTACATCCAAATCATTTAAATCAAGTTGTTATAATCTAATTCATCTCCACACTCTACTATTTCTAACAATCTTTTAACTTAACACGTCTCTATGTTCTTTTTATTCTCTGTGTTCTCTTTCTTCTCTATGTTATCTTCGTTCTCTATATTCTCTTCGTTCACGATCAATGCTCTTTGATCTGATTTGAAAATTTGGATCAATTTTTTTAAATCAAGCTGTGAAATCAGATTTGAACAGGTATTTCATTTTCGAAGACAATGAATGATACAAGTTCATACTGTCAGTTGAGTTAGGGCGAATTGGATTATTGTTTCCAAATGAATCAAGTGGAGGAGGGTTAGTTCGAATCTCGATAGCGTAGTACGTTAGTAGTTGATGCTGGTGTAGTTGTCTTATCTACGAGTTGAATAATTTCATTTTTCTTTGTAAAAATTAGTGTTCATGGTTGAAGGTTTGAATTTGAATAGAATGTTGGAGTTTTGAATTGTTTTTTCAATGAATCTATTTATGTTACGTTTAATGGTAGTTTCGGTGCATTTTGAAACACAATTTGGTGTAATATAAAATTATTTTTGGTATCGTGCTTATAAGTTTTCAGTGTTTTTTGTGCCAGTTTGTCCTAAAGATTGGGATGCCTTTTTTCTTTTTTTCTCATTTTTCTCTTTCATTATCGTTGTTGTCATCATCGTTGTCTTCTTTTTATATGTATAATAGTTTAAATCAAGAATGCATCGAAATTCCTTAACGATGATGACACACAAACAAATTCAGTTTAAAACAAATTCAAACTACAAGTACACCTTATTTAACTCCAGAATGCATCACAATTACTTAATGATGATGACAAACAAACAAATTTAATTCAAAACAAGTTCAGACCAAAAGTGTACTTTATTTAAATCTAGAATGCACCAAAATTATTTAATGATGATGACATACAAACAAACTCAATTCAAACAAGCACAAACCAAAAGTTCATTTTATTTAAATCCATAATGCACCAAAATTACTTACTGATAATTCAAAACTCCTCCTCCTTTTTTTTTTTAATTTTTCTTCTTATTTTACCTTCTCATTTACTCTCTTAACAATAATAAAAACAAAAAAATCAAACAAAAAAAACATATAATGATGCAAAATTACTAAAAAGAAGATGAGAAAAAGAAAAAATACCGTGACAACAATAAAAGAATGATGATGAGAAGGAAACATGCGAAGAAGAAGAAAGAACCCAAAGAAGAAGGAGGAGAAACACGAATAAGAAGGAGAAGGAGAAGGAGAAGGAATGAAACGCAAAAATCGTTTCACATAGTTAGAGTGTGTATTCACGCTCCACTGTGACTTATATAATGATAGTCTCATTGTTGTCATAAATGTTGAATTGAATAAGTCATTATTATTTTTTTTTATTTGGAATTGAATGAGAATAAAATAAGCGATACTAAAAGGATGTCGCATTCAAATATAAATAGTGACTTTTGGGTTTTGGTCCTAATATACCAAAGTCACCTCCATAACTCTTTTTCTATTAAAGAAGTTGTGATTCAACCCTATTAGGTATATAGAAGGCTTTGATTGAGAAAGATCGAAAAATTAAACTTTTTCTGCCATACTTATGAATTGAGGTACGCTTTCAGATTCAAGTATTTCTTTGTTAATGATTTAACATGAATGATTTTGGAGTTAAACAACTCTAAGAATGTCTAACAAGTAGTATCAGAGCTATCTATGTTTGAATCGTCAAAAAATAATAATAAGAAAGAAAAGAAAAAAAAGGGAGATTCGATTCATAATTAACAAAAATTATTCAACTAACATATACTGAAGAATAATAATAAGGACTGAGTTATGTTAGGTAACCAATGATTTTCTTGAACAATATAAACAACATGTTTTAAAATTGACTCAATTCAAATAAAACGCACTAGTACACTACACTCCAAAATACTCATCTAAATCTAAATATTAGAATAATCATTTACACACTTAGTAAATTGAACATCTAATATATTTATTATTCATATTGTTTAATATTTTTATTATCTATCTATACTTTTCTATAAAGATTTCACCTTTTTGTTTATATTATTGTACATGACATGAATATTTATTCTAGATAAAGATATATGATATGGTATGAACATTAACTTGATGTTACCCATATTTATTTTGTTAGAAATTTTTATGGTGAATATTATTTGGACAAACAGAATTTTATTTATTCTTTTTTCTTGTTTGGGTTTAATTTACGAAAAAATGTAATTATTTATTTATTTATTGAAGATAATAGCATGAATATTATTTCATGATTTATTTTGTTATATAAGAAAAATTATTGTAATTTTTTTGTTATTTGAATTTTTTTGTTGTGGATTCAATTTTTATGTTAAATAAAGAAATTAACAATTGATTAATAAGAATTTACAATATTATGGGATTATTATATATTGTGTTTTATTTTATTTTTTTTTGTTATGAAAGCATTTTAAATTTGTTACATAAAAAAATTAGTAATAATTTTAATTATTATATCCAGTTATTTTATAAAATTTAATTTTAGA
Organism: Arachis hypogaea; assembly: GCF_003086295.3. Classification (NCBI taxonomy): domain Eukaryota; kingdom Viridiplantae; phylum Streptophyta; class Magnoliopsida; order Fabales; family Fabaceae; genus Arachis; species Arachis hypogaea. The sequence goes on along the minus strand of NC_092036.1, from coordinate 4,253,556 downwards.
ATAAATTAATTGAATATTACGCTACTAAAGTAGCTCTTTTATAAAAACTGATTTATTTTGGAATATTAAAACTATAATGATATATAATTTATGCGAATAGTGGTAGCCCAAAAAAATATCTATATTTAGCTAAATTGCATACATATATTGATGGTAAATATATGTTTGGGTAATTAGTTAAACTTAAATCAATGCTTATTATTCATGCATATAATAATCGGCTTAAAAAAAGTTTATTATTTGGCCAAATAATAAATATTGAACCTTATATTTATTGTCTATTTAATTATGCAACCACTAGTCGGCCCAAAGAAATATTGATATTTGGCCAATTGATAGAAAATATATGCGGTAATAAATAGGTATAATTATCAAGTTTTCATGTGAACAATGAGTCGATCCAAAGATAGACTTATTATTTGATAGAATTTTGTTGAGAATATTTGTGGTAATAAATATATGATACTTATTTGACTCCATGTGAACAATAAATTTGTCCAAAGATAGACTTATAGTTTGACAGGATTTATTATCAATGTTTGATTAATATATTAAAATATCACTTGCAAATTAATATTTTTGTCCAAAGACTAAATATTAATGTTATGCTAGATATTTATGATGGTCCACTATTATATAAAGGTGTTGAGAAGACACTTATTACTCTTTTTACTAAAACACTTGAATATAAAATATACCTTTTGAAGGCATCTATTTTTGTGACTACAAATACTTGTCATAAATTACGAAAATAAATTTAAAAGATCACTTGAGTTATTTTATGACAATTTATTAAGTAGTCTAATATTTTAAATTTTTGTTAAATAAGAGAGTTCAGAGTGTTTGAACAAGTTAGCACAAACTCCATAAATGCATGCATATTTGATTAGTAAGAAACAAATACCCAAGATCTTTCACGTAAATACTATTTATATGGGTCTCATATCATTTTATAATATATTGTTTCAGTAAAAGTGTGCATTTGGATGTTCATATAGTTTAGACAAATTTACAAAGATAGATATTTCTGCAGAAATAAAATATTCAGTTTTATTTTTACTTTGACTCGTGATTTCCAAAAATTTATTAAAGTTGAACCAGTTGAAAATAGGCATGCATGAGATCACTTTCGCATGTAATTTCTGAATTTTCTCATCTAAATTTGATCTATGTCGTAGAGTATATTAGTATGGTAATCATCATAGTTTCGTCGCGACACTAATATGATAAAAACAACGGTAATTCTATAACTAATGTATAAGACGGACTAAATTGTTAAAGTAATCATGGAAATAATATTCAGATGTAATTATCTTAGGAAAATATATATGTATAGCTCAAGTAGGAGATTGTTAGAAAATTGTTATTTTTTAATCTATTTATGGGCAATACATACATTAATTATACTCACAAATTAAACTATTTCATATTATATGACATATATAAGAGTGATCTCATTTATTGTCATAAATACTTAATTGAATAAGTTATTATTACTTTTTGATTTAGAATAAAATAAAAAATATTATTTTATTTGGGTTTTAGGTTTAATGGGTGTCACACTTAAATATAAATAGTGATTTTAGAGTTTTGATCTCCAACATACCAAAGTCACATCCGTAACTCTTTTTTCATTAAAGGTTAGAGTTATGATTCAACCCTATTAAGAATACAGATGACTTTAGTTGAAAAATATAAAAAAACCAAATTTTTTTTTATCATACTTATAAATTCAGGTACGCTTCCATATTTAAATATTTCTTTTTTAATAATTTAATATTAATAGTTTTAACGTTAAGGAATTTTGAGAACCTTCAATAGAATAAATTTTAATTTGTGATGAATTTTAACAATCGGTCATATAGGGCTTGTTTCCGTATCATTAAACTGATACCAAAAGATATTTTTTAATAAAAAATATATATCTTTTTAATTTTTTAATGTACTTAATAAATTTCTAATAATAAAAATAAAAAATTTAAAAAATATCACAATTTACATCTTTTAAAAAAAATTTAAAAAAATATTTTTTATATAATAAATAAATAAAATATTTTTATATTATTATATTTAAACATAATTAATAAATAAAAATTTATTTTTATATAAAATATTTAAACATAAAATTATTTTTATTTTTTTAAATTTTGAAAACAAATAAATCAAAAAAATAAAAACTCATCAAAACAAACACATAATCATGTCATATTATCTTGATAACAAAGTTTGCAAAATTTAAAAAAAAATCGGACATCAGTAGATTTGTAATCCAATAATTATATTTCGTTGTACTTAAAAATAAAGCGTTATGATGATGTCATGTCAAATCAATTTTAATTTATATAAAATTTTACTAGATTGATCTATAAATATTTGGATTCAACGGTTTGATTAATGAAATTCATTAGTTGAAGTTATTCGATGATATAAGTCAACAAAATAGATGTAAACGAAACCCTACTATATATATATATAATTATATATTTTACCTCTCGTGCCAATTTTGTGACATCAGTTCCATAAATGTCAAGGATGGGCGTTTTAGAATTCTTGTCAAGGTTGATTCTTTGATTGAGATCTTTGTGTTGAGCCACAACAGAAGATGCCATCTCAATATTATTCTTTGGAGAACCTTCATCCATAGTTGGAGGGGCAACAAATATTTCTTTAACTTGGCCTTCCACTAGTCTAATTACCTGCTCAAAATAAGGTGTAGTTTAGGTAAACAGTTTAATTAAATTTTTTTGACAAAATAGCTTAAACAATAAATGGCTATATTAAAAATAACTTATAAATAAATTATTTTATATTTGAATTTTTAGCTCTAAATGTAAATTTCGTTAGATTAGTAAATAATTAGTCAATAAATTAGTTTTTAATAAAAAAAATTAGAAATGCGAATATTATATTAAATTAGGATAGAACTCATCAAAACGAGAATTTTGACACTAATTTTAAAAAAATCGGTTCAAGATTTGATCTAACGGTCGAACCGGATCCAAACCAGGTCCGTGGGTCTAATCGGGCCAACCTTTAAATGAACCCACGTTCCTTCTCTTTCCCATTTAGCTGAAGCAGCATTGAAGCACACAGGGGAGGGAAGGAAGGAAAAACATTTCCTGTAACCCTTACGGTGAATTCCAACCCACGTAACTCCTCCGTTCGAGTTTCGATCGTTGCATTGTTTGCGACCACGCAACCACCGCGTCGAGCTCTACGTTTCTACCGGAACAATTTCATAGGTAACCTGCTATTTCACCTCAGCATCTTCTTCCCCAATTTTTGGAAAATTAAGTAGAGATATTGAATTTCTTTACTCTTTGATGTTTTAGGATCCAATTAGCTTGAGGAAAACGTTTACTCTTGCTTATGTAAAGCTTGAGTAAGGTAAGGATACCATAAATCTATTTTAAGTTTGATGAATTTATGTTTCGGGTATTAAATTGGGTATATATGTGTTATGAATGTGTATTAGGTTATGAATAAATAATTGGAGCTTGAAATTGTGAATACCGGAACTTGGAAGAAGCTATTTAGTTGAGGTTTTGGGGCTGTGTTGGTTTTAATTAAATTGCCTTGATAATTACGTGGGAATTAGCCAATGTATGGTTTAGGTTTCTTGCATTTAATATATAATGTTTTGTGAAAACTTAGGTTAGATGACCATAGGATAAGTTGGAATACAGGTGTATACTTAATGTTTAGTATCTTGACAATGGACATATTTGATTTGGCTTGTTGGATAAATTGAAGATTTGATGAATTATTGTGGTTTGATGCTTGTTGGTTGGTTGGTAATATTTGATGGATTTTAGGAAAATGATTGTGTATTATTGTTAACTTAAGTAATAGATTGTTGTGATGGTTGTTTGATGATAAAGAAGAATTTGTTATGTTGAGAATTGTAGGTATGATAATGAATGGAAATTGGAATTTTGAATGAAATGAGGTTTATGAGTTTTATGGAACTTTGGTTTTGGACTGAATTTCGGCGGGTTATAACTTGGCTTCCGGAATCCCAAATTGATTACAGCTTGTTTTAAATGAAAATTGGGTTCGTGAAATTTATGCCGTTCGAAGAACGGACGATTTAAAACGATTGAGTTATGTCCGTCGAAAAATTTGGTGAGGAATATGTAAATCTGCAGGTGATTTTCCTGATTGTGCAGCTCTCTGGTTGATCCTTTTTTTTTGAAGAACGTACGTCCATGCGTACGCGTGGCCCACGTGCATGCGTGGCATGGGTTTTTGGCGATGCGTACGCGACTGGTCCCATGCGTACGCGCGACAAGGGGACGCGCGCGTGAACTGCACTTTTACATTCCCACGCGTACGCGTGGCCCCTATTCCAGCAAACATGATTTCTGAGTTTTAAACTCTATTTCAGACTTCTAAACCTCTATTTTCATTCTTTTAGTCATAAATAATAGTATTACACCTGATAATCAGATGAAGCTAGGAAATAGGGATAACTTGGAGGTGAAGTAAAACTAAAAAGTGATGAATTGATTATGAAATATTACAGATGATCATGTATGATACTTGACTTGATAATCAAATGAATGATCATGTATGATACTTGGCTTGAATGATTAAATGATCTGAGATACGAGATTTCCTGGATAAAGTGTCGTGGCTTGCCACCACGTGTACTAGGTTGAAAACTCGATACTCCGTTGACCTTACAATGTAAGGGTGACCGGGCACTTATAAATTCCCAGGAATGTTAACCCTCATTGAGCAATATTGATTATTTGAGAAAAAGCTATGCATAGACTCTTGGGGATACACGTCGAAGGACAGTCTAAGATTTTCGGACTTGTCGGGTTGGTTGGATAACCAACAGATGAGCCTCATCAGCCATAGGACAGGCATGCATCATATGCATACTACTTGAATTACTTGTTTGTGCATTAAATGGGTGTGCCTAAGTGCATTTTCCATGTTAAATGTATATTTGTTATCTGTAGTACTTGTAACCTTTTTGTGCTTGCCTTTATCTGTTTATTTATCTGTGAAATGCTGACGGAGATGGAGGTATGGAGGACTGGCAGAATGAGACTTAGATTTAAGATTAAGTTAAGTTAGGTTTAGATACTCTTAGAAAACCACCTTTTATCCCTTCTGTTTAATACTTTAAGCTCTATAATTTGAGTATCGGCGTTCTAGGATTACCTCTGGCATTCCCAGAACCTTATATATTATGTGTGTGACACCTTTACCATACTGAGAACCTTTGGTTCTCACCCCCATACTATGTTGTTATTTTTCAGATGCAGGTCGAGAGGCATCTCGTTAGGCGTCTGGACTCCTGAAACGAAGTGGTTACTGGGTTATTTTGTTGTACAGTGATATATGTGGGCTTAGCTTTCTCTCCGCATAACTCGTTCTTTTTTATCCTCGTAGAGGTTTATGGAAAGACAAGATTTTGTTTATGTACATTTGGGTTTTGGATATGTGTATATATTCTCCAGCCAGTCTTGACTTCGCAGGCTGAGTTAGGAGCTTGTTACTTTGTATCTTTGACCTTCTGTTCCTATTTTATGTTACTTTACACTTAACAGCTATAGCTTTCTTAGTATGCAAGTTAACTCGCTTCTTGAGCGTTGCGCTTTTATTTCGCTATTTTTATTTTATCTATTCTTCAAGGCTCCTAATATATTATAATCTTTCTGCTATTATATGTATATATTATATTTTAGAGGTCGTAATACCACCCCACATTTGTTTTACGGCTTAAGCGTAAAGCTCAATGTGGTAGGGTCGGTGTTACACTAAAAGTGCTTATTTTATAAAATTGTGATAAAAAATAGTAGTATTATGAGAGAAGTCATTCTTTTAACTTCTCTATAAGTTTCTAAATAGTTTTTTAGAAAGCTGCAATTTGATTTTGAAAATTACACCAAACATTAATACTACTATTTTTTATAAGTCATTAGCTCAAAAAATTTACTTTTAAAATTTTTCAAACAGACTTTAAATCATAAAGTCAAATTTCAGTTTCACCAGTACTCTTCATTTTTTAACTTAGATAATGTTCATTTTATCCCATAAGTTTGTAAATCGTACAAATTGACTCGCCTAAACATTTTTTAAAATGTGTAAATTATTTTTTTTATTTTTTAATTGTTGTTTTACTCAAAAAACAAAATAATGCGCTATAGTGTATGAAGTCTTTTTTTTCCTTTTATGATATTTCTTATTCCGACAGATTAAAGAATAATTAACCGCATATCATAACTCTATTTAAGAGTTTATTATTAACTAATGAATTACTGCATGTACAAGGCAAGATTCAGAAACGGAGCCACATAGTGGCAAAGGGAGATAATGGCCTCCTAATTTTAATTTTTTACATATAAATTACATATAAATTTGAATTTAACCTCCTTAAAATTTTATTTTAGTCTTATTTTATAATATAAATATTTTTTATCTCCTCTAATATTTTATCTAACTCCACCCTGACGAGATTCAAAACTCCCAACTTACTTAAACAGACCAAATTAGTTCTTCCGAAACATTTGATCATATGCAAGTTATTTCCCTAATTTTTAACTATGACACTTTAACATCCTAAATTTTGATAAATTCATGCTAAAGTGCATACACATGAATCACCAAGCTGGTTTTCAAAAACTTTTTTACACTAAATTGGTATCCAAACTTTTTCTGAGTAATGTTAGTTCCTAAAAAAAATTCGTTAAGAAAGTGTGCTAGCGTGAACAGTTAAATACTAACGTGACAGATTTTTTTTTTTTTTTGAGTGAATACCACCAAAACAACGTCGTATTATCCATCCACAACTCAGCGAAAGCGTTCATGCATAGAAATTAACTTCCTATTTTAAAGACTAATTTGATTCAAAAATAAAATTTTAGAAGGACTAATTGAACATTTATTCTAGATAAATTAATATTGTAATTAACACTATAATTATTTAAGTGTGGTATGCATATGATGCAATATGGCTTGCCTGAGCTCGAATTTTATTCACGTCGGCACCTTGATTCTCAATTAAACGAGTCACCATGCGATCTGATCCCAGAAGCAATGCTAAAAGCAAATGTATTGTGTCAACTTGATGGTGACCTGAATGAATGTGGTAGTGGAGAATTAATTAGTATGTAGAGGAATATAATAGATTATATTCTTGATATATGGATACAAAAAATCAACTACTAACCATAGTAGAATATAAAATGATTAAATATTTACATTTATAATAAAATTTTATAGAAAATATAATCAAATTTTATAGAAAATATAATTTTATATGACATCTATTTATTTCACCATAAAGAAATTGAAGACATAATTACTCCAGGCAAAGACCTAATAATCTCTAGGCAGAAGTATGACAAACAGAAAAGACAAAAAAAAAAAAGAAAAGTCTAGGAGCCAACAACTTTGTATTTTCTGATCAGTACTTAACCATCAAAACAAAAGTGAGTGATCTCCTACCATTAGATGTAATCTCACACTATTAAAAATACTATTGATGACCAATTAATGGTTATAAAACACCAAAATTGCTGCCCCCTAGCATCCCTCGAAAAAAATTACCCTTGTGCCTGGCTTGTTTGATAGAGAGCTCAAGAACACTCTTAGCATCAGCAGTGAACCTTAGCTCCGTACATATCAAGCCACTACAACCACCACCCCTTCCACTCAAATTCTCCGTCTGCTCCCTCGCCGCGCCAAGATCGACTCCGGAAGAATCTAGAACTTTTGCAGCCATCCCAGTTTCTTCAAGAAGCAGGCCAAGAAGTATGTGCTCTGTCCCAATATACTTGTGTCCTAAATGCTTTGCTTCTTGTTGCGCCGCCATTACTACTTTGTGTGCTGCGTCCGAAAAACTCTCCAACATGTTTTCCTTTTTTGTGCAAATAAGTTAGTTAATTTGGGGCTAAGGTAACAAATGATTTAATTTCTTTAAGTAACGAACTTAAAGCTAAAGTTAAGGTAATAATTTTGTTTTGAGAAGCCATCGATGATTACAATGATGTCTTATACAATTTTGCTCAATATTCTTTTCACTTTGGACATGGAAATAAATGATGACCAATTGTATCATCATAATTATTGTCAACGGTAGATAGTCATGTTTCGTAACAAACTATATCAATGTTTTTTTTAGAGGATTGTTTTGCTAAATTTAATTTTGATACAAAGTCTCAGTATAAAATAATTTTATCAGTATTTTAACTATATAATGTTACATTTATAAAATAGATATAATTGTATGGCTATGTAAAATATTAAAATATTTTATATTATTATTGTATTAAAATTAAATTTTTATTTTATTTTGAGAATATTTTAGAATTGTGTGAAGGAAATGGAATTAGTGTTTTTAAAATTTTTTTCTTTTGTCTCTTGTTTATTATTTTCAATATTTTTTATCTTATATTTTTAAGATTACCGAAAATAATAAAATCTAATTTTCTATTATTAAAATTACATCATTGTCATTACTATAACTAGTATAGTAAAAGATGGAAAAAGGAAACTAATTAATACTACCTATAATATTGTGAATGATGGAACAAATAATGTTTTTTAAATTTTAACAAATTCAAGTAGGGAAATTAATTACTCTAAAATGTGAGGGAGTACATACATTTTATCTTTGATTTGCTTTCATAGGAATGATCAATTATTAATCTAATTTATTAGCGGGGATAATTATAAATGTATATGTTCTTGTTTCAAAATTCTTGTCAATCTAGCATTGGAGATAGATTCAGTTTAGAAAACTAAGGAAACACACTGAATGTGGACGTGAATGACGGACTCATTCGTGATACAGTCTTGCATGATAATCTATAACAATATATAAAAATATATAAAAAGAACATGGAAGTTTAGTGTCAAATTCTATTTTTTCATTTTATCCTTATTAGTTATTACTATAATTCAAAAATGTTCAGTTATTGTCTAAACTTATATTAAAAGTAGTTATTATATCCAAAATTGTTACAAAAGTTACGTTCTCTAACCGTTTTTATAATTGCTAACATTTCTATATGAATATTTATTTATTTATTTTTAAGATTTTATTTTTTTTATTTTAAAAGTGTTGAATATTTTTTATTTATTTATAATGTAAATAGTAATATTTTATTTTATTTAATATCTAATAAATTTAAACTTTGATTTTTTTATTTTTTTGACATGATTAAATTGACATAATTTTTGTATGATTGGTAATTTTAATTTCTATCGTAATAATTATTTTTTAACTATAAATTGAGTATTAGATCTTTTTTATTTAATTTATATTGATAGTAACATTTTATTTTATTTAATATTTAATAAATTAAAAAAATAAAAGTTTGGTGTCCAATTTTTTATTTTTATTTTATCGAATTTTTTATTTTATTAAATAAAATAAATGTAATATTTACCAAAATAAATATTTTTACGAATATTTACCGAATTAAATTTCTTTACCATATCTCGTTTACAATAAGTCAGACGGACACGTGTATATCTCGTTTACAGTGTAAACGAGATACATTTACACTGTAAACGAGATATCTATATATATATGACAAATGTTCAGCTTTTATAAAAGAATGTGTAATCCTTGGTATTCTTCACACACATTTCATATCCTTCTTCTGTCCCTTATTTCTCTCAAAGACATAGCTGAATGGCCAGTATGTAACAATCCATTCATAGTTGTGCTTCTTTATCCCAATTGTCGCATGAGAAATGGCGACAACGGGGTGACATTTAAGTGTCAGGATCCGATATTGTTTCGCACTCAGCGTGTGGAGACGTTGTCGGATTTGAAGAGTTTGATATTGAGCAAGTTCGGTGGTACACAAGCGAGAGAAATTGAAAAGATGGCGTATAGGTTACTGGCACCTATGAAAAATGGAGTCTTTCGGTTTCGACTATTTCGACTTCACGGGGACGAGCATGTGCGACTGATGTTCGACATTCATGGGAGGATCATGTGTGAACAGGTAATGGAGCTGTCCGCCGAGGTGGGTCACGGTGGTAGTGGGCCGTCCGTACACGAAATCTACGTGCAGGACGACTGACCTCTCACACCACCTCCCATTCATGTCACGATTCCGAAGCATGAGGTAGAGAAGGGTGAGGAGGAGTCGGACGATGATTACATGGCAGGCAGTGCAGACAGTGAGCCTTCCGATGGTGGCGATGAGGATGAGTTTGTGCTGGAGAAAGATGTGTTGTCTCGTTCAGCCTGTTTATGTCACTGTCATTCCCCACTTGGCACGCCATCACCGCTTGGGTCAAAGGTATAGTTAAAAAGGGTTAAAAGAGAGGGGAAAGATATTGACAAAGTGAAACTGGGACCTGGAAGTCAGCTGTAAACGACTTCTATATATAAGCGTGTACGACCTATATCTCGTTTATACACGTATGACGTGTATATCTCGTTTACACTGTAAATCAAGGTTCTAAAAACGGGATCGGACCGGCCGGTTCGACCGGTTTAACTGCAAACCAGCGATGCAAACAGTCCGGTCCTCCTGTAAAAACCGTCCTAAAAAGAACTGGCAAAGAACCGGCGAATCGGCCAAAAACCGGCCGGTTGGGCCGAACCGGTGACCGGCCGGTTCTGCATAAACGACGCCGTTTTATTATTTAAAAAAAAGAAACCATTAACCCAACCCGACCCGTGGAGCACCCTGCACCATGCACCCCAACCCCCCTTTCTTTTCCCGAACCCATTCACTGCTAAATCATATTCATCTGAGTGAGAGAAGAAAACAGAGAAGACTGAACCCTAGCCTGCCACCGCGCCCTCCTTCGTCGCCGCGGTCACCAGTCAACAGCGCAACCGCCAGCCTGGTCGTCAGCCCAAGTAACCCTCCTTCTTCGCCTGGTTCCTGCCCGTCCCATCGTCTTCTTTGTCGCGCGGTGAGTGACTCGTAGCCTGCTCATCTTTGTTCTTTGCCTTTGTGAACTTCTTTGTTAGTAACTTGGTTTGCAGCTCAATTTCTGTTTGTTGGTAACTTGGTTTGCAGCTCAAAATCTGTGTGTTGCTCAATATCTGTTTGTAGTTCAATTTCTGTGTGTTGCTTAAATTTCTGTTTTGTAGCTCAAATTTGTTACTGTTTTGTACTTTGTTAATGCTGAAAACTTACTCGATTTTGCATATTTGTTGACTGGCTGAATTTCTCAAATTTGTTATGCATAATTGTTAATGTTCATTGTGTAGATAGAATTATTAATGTTTATTGCTGTGGCTGTTTTTAATTTCATATATGTTTTATTAATTTTAGTTATGGAAGATAGTATTAATCAAGAAGCAACTGCTGATAACAATGCTTCTGTGAATAATAACATGCCTGCCGATACTCCTATTCCGAATGATGCTGCTAATCCTAATTCCCGTAGTGCTAACGATAGTCAGTCACAAGGTTCTTCGAACCTTAGGGGAAAACATATTTAGCTTGAAAATATGTTGCTCTACAAATGGTGAATGAAAAATCACAGTATCAATGTTTATTTTGTCTACAAGTTTTCAATGGAGGTGGAATTCACAGGATGAAGAAACATCTAACAAAGATTACTGGAGACGTGAAAAAATGTCCTAAAGTTCCATATGATATGGAAAAACAGATGAAAAGTTTGTTGAAAGATATTCAGACCAACAAAAAGAAAAGAAAAGTAAGTTTTGGTGAAGAGGGTAGTGATGAGGTAGAGGATGCAATTGATGATGCAATAGCTCAAGAAGAACAGGAACAGCAGCGTACCTCGAATCATCAAGGAATTGGAGGCGATCCAAAGAAAAAAGCCAAAGTCATTCCTCCTATGTTTGCACCAAGAACAACTCTAGGAGCTCAACCAAGTATTAAAAGTGTTTTGCAAAACAAAGAGGCGATACACGAGGTTGATAAACGATTTGCTCGGTGGCTTTTGGATTGTAAAATTCCATTTAATGTTGTGATGTCGCCATATTTTCAAGATATGCTGGATGGTGTTGCTGGTATTGGACTTGGTTACAAGGGCCTTCTTATGATAAGTTAAGGGTTCATTTGTTGGCTGATCTTAAAAGAGAAAGCCAAATGCTAGTTGATAGTTATAGGAGTGCATGAAAGAAAACTGGATGTACTCTCATGGCTGACGGTTGGACAGATCAAAGACAAAGAACATTAATCAATTTCTTGGTGTATTGTTCTAAAGGTTTGTGTTTCGTGAAATCAGTAGATGCTTCCAGTATGGTAAAAAATGCTTCACACTTGTGTAATTTGTTTTCTGAGGTAATTGAATGGATTGGCCCAAATAATATTGTGCATGTTGTGACTGACAATGCGGCCAATTATGTTGCTGCTGGTAGGCTTATCAATAGAAAATATGATAATATATATTAGTCACCATGTGCTGCTCATTGCCTTAATCTTATTTTAAAAGATATAAGCAGCATGGCGCATATTTCTAACCTTGCAACACGTGCTTCAAAGATTACAGTATTTGTGTACAATCATACGGTTTTCTTATCTTGGCTAAGACAAAGACCTCATTGGAGAGAAATTGTACGTCTTGGTGCAACCCAGTTTGCAACTGTGTTTATTACATTGAAGAGCATCTTTGACCGTAAAAAAGAGTTGCAACAATTGGTTGTAGATTCAATTTTCACTGATCACAAATTAGGAATGAGTGCTACTGGTAGAGCTGTGAGTGCTATTATTCTGGACTGCAAATTTTGGGACGATTGCTTTACTGTATGTAAACTTGTGGGCCCTCTGATTTACTTGCTGAGGGTTGTTGATACTGATGACAAACTATCTTTGGGATGTGTTTATGAAGGAATGCTAAGGGCAGAAGATACAATTAAGGAGATGTTTAGGCAATCCAAGACTACATATCAGCCGTACACAGATATTATCAACTCAAGATGGGACAAGCATTTGAAGAAAGATCTTCATGCGGCAGCTTACTTCCTGAATCCTAAATTCTTTTTTAATGAAAATTATAAAGAAGCACCTGATGTTATGCGAGGTTTGCTTGATCTTGTTACATTGTATTGCAAGTGTAACAATTTGGATTCAGTTCAGCCAATGAAGGAAATACATTTATATAGAGATCGGAAGAAAAGTTTTGATAGACAAGAAGTTATTCCAGCTGCATCTGAACTTAAGCCTGGTAAGAATATGGCTGAATATTTGTTTAATTAATAGTAACTTGTTTTATGCTCCTATGTTCTTAATTGATATCTTGTAATATGTTATGGTTTTATAATTGGTAGATGAATGGTGGAGGTTATTCGGAGGCTCTACTCCATGTCTACAAAAGATAGCTGTTCGCATTCTTAGCCAAGCATCTGCTTCTTCTGGGTGTGAGAGAAATTGGAGCCTTTTTGACCAGATTCATACAAAAAGAAGAAATAGATTGGAGCATGATAGACTGAATGACATTGTTTATGTTACCTATAATTTGCGTCTTAAGTCCAGGTAATATATGTTTCATGAAAAAACTATATTGTTTCATTTGTAATCTTTATCATAACAAATTTGTAAATTATTAAATCTTCATATATTGTATTTAACTTTTTAGGAAGGAAAAAGAAAAAAGAAAGCAAAAGACACAATATGATCCAATTGATTATGAAAGTATCAGTCAAGTTGACTTTTGGGTGACTGAAGAGGTTGTAGAGAAAGAGCCTGATCTTCCTAGTAATGTGGATGACTTATTGCGTGAGTATATTATATTTAGTTTCTAATGATTTATTAGAATGTTGTTAGTTTATAATATAATGATAACATGTTTATTTTATTAGTGAAATTGATACTGATTTATATCAAAGTGGCGGTGGTAGTAGTGGTCTTTATGCTGCATCTCTTGATTCTTCTGCTGATCAGGGTGGGAATGAAGGTGAAGATCATCCCACCGAAGCAGATTTGCAACAAGTTCTTGCGGATTTTGATGATTGATAAACCATGATGTTGGGATTTAATATTTAGATATGCTTTTATTACTATTTAACTTTTGACTTTGGATTTTGATAAGATCATATGTATTTGGGATTTAATATTTAGATATTTTAAGATTTATATCAGACTATAATTATATTTTAGGATGTGTATTTATAATTTATTTATTATTCTATTCTAAAACAGTTTTTCCGGTTGAACCACCGGTTGAACCGGTTAGACCAGTAAACCAATGAACCAGTGACTAGAGCAGTTTGATGACTGGTCCGATTTTCTGAACCTTGCTGTAAATAAGATATATGCATTGTCATCTTGTTTACACTGTAATCGAAATATGAAAAAAAATTTAAATCGGTAAATTCTCTAAAAATTATTTATTTTGATAAATATTATATTTATTTATTAAAATAAAAAATCTTCATTTCATCCCTACCACTATAATCTAAAACAACATGTGCAATTACTCGAAAAAATTGTACAAAAGTCATGTAAATATTTCTTTCTTTCCTATATCTATGTATAAAATCCCAACCTAGATGTGTAATAATACTACGCCCATAACCTCCATACAAAAAATTCTCTTCTCTTTAATAGTGTAATAATTTAAAACATTCCTTCATTGAATAATATTGGTTATTCTTGGTAGCGCCTTTCTGTCCTCAAAGGATCGTCCACTTCTCCTTCTCCTCTCAACAACCTCTACTTAATTACTCAAAACATCATATGCATCATATATAGATTCCTACCTTGCGCCACTGCCTCATTAGGATTTATCTATGCCTCTCTGCACCGTCTATCTTACACGGTAAATAAACGTGTGTAAAAAGGTAAAAACTCAGGTGCAGTCGACTTCACGTGAAATTGATACTTGAGAGCCGTTAGATGATTTGACTGATTTGACTAAATTTTCATCTAACGACTCTGAGATATCAATTTCACGGGAAGTCGACTTCACCTGAATTTTCACCGTGTAAAAATCTTCTAAAAATAAGTGATAGATTTATTTATTTATATTTTTTATTTAATTTATGCTGTAAATAATAATATTTTATTTTATTTAATATCTAACTCTGATTTTAAAAAATTCTCTTCAATATGGTTTAATTGAAATATTCTCATGGTATTGCCAATTTTAATTTTTGTGATAATCATCAGCATGCCTTATTAAGTTTCATCTCCATCAAATAATGTTTATAGTCATTAATTTATCATCTCATACAAAAAGATAATTATGTTAATATATTAAATAGATAAATATTTATTTATTTTTAAAATTCTAATTTTTTTTATTTTAAAAGTGTTGGATTTTTTTATTTAATTTATGCTATAAATAATAATATTTTATTTTATAAAAAAAATGATAAATTAATCTTTGACCTTTTGGTTTGCGAACATTTAAACCCTAAAGATTTAAAAATATATTTAAGTCTTGACTTCTTTAAAATCTGGACACATCTAATTTGTCTCATTTTAAAACTCTCTCACGTGAGTCATGTTTGATTTTAAATGTATTATCAAATTCTCAAAAAGTTAAATGTCCGCGTATCAAAATGTCAAAGATTTATTTGTTATTTTCTTTTATTTTATTTAATACATAATAAATTTAGATAATGATAAAAACTTATATCTGATATATTTGACTATTTACGCATATATTAAATTGTATTAACACAAAATTAAAGAGGGAAGTAAAATTTTTTTTCTAGAAAAAAAAATTTAATAATAAACTTTTTAAAATAAATACTAATAAAAAATTAAGAATCAATTCTTACGTAAAAAAAAATTAAGTGTTTGTTTAATTTTTAAAAAATCAATGAATATTTTAAAAATTAAGAATTATTAAAAAAAGTTCTTACTGTTTATTTTACATTATTTTACTAATAACAAATAATAAATAAACATGATAGCTAATTAATAGAAAAATAATTGACTGAAAATATTTATCATATTTTATATATTATGATATCATTAATTACTAAAACAAGTATAAGTACTTAAAGTGGTGAAATGATAAAATTTATTTTTTTATTACTTGAATACAGGGGCGGAGTTTAGTTCAGACAAGGGGGATCATGGGTAATAACTCAAATGGCATAATTTCCCCATTTTGTATTTCGCAGCTCTCTATTCAATAAGCAACACTCATTTTACTTTTGAATTCAAATATAAAAAATTAGGTATTTTTTATTTATGTAATTTAATATTGTTTTATATTTTACTGTTTATTTAATTTAATTTTTTATATAATAAAAAATATTAAAATATTCAATAAGTATTGATATTATTGTATTTGTATAAATTGATAAAAAATTCAATAAATATTATAAATTTTAATATTTGTCCTTCTAACTTCTTTTTTATATATTTTACAGGATATATATTCAAATTTTTATATAAAATAATCATACAAAATCAAAGAATTGATACATTTTTTAAGAAAAAGGCTAATATTCAAGAAGGGAAAATATAACTTTTACAATATTAACACCTGTAGATAGTTTTTCTATTTTAATAAATCACAAAGAAAACGAAATACAACCTTCAAAAGTTTAAAGAGTTGCATCTGATGAATTTGACCTTAATTCTTTGGAATGAGACTCTGAAAAACGGCTTTAAATTTGGTAATATTACCCAAATTAGAGAAATGAAATTAGATGAACTTATTTTAAATGGAGTCCATATCAAAAATATCTTGATAATTATCTTCTATCTAATCCCTCAAAATTTTATTTCAAGTTCCGCAACTGCTTGAATGTAAATGACAATAACATACTTGAATGTAAATGATAATAGCATAATGATTTAAATAAAACTGGACACTCATATTATATACGATGTCAGCAAAAATAAATAAAAAACTTTTAACTGAAATGAGGAGGGACATATTTATTAGTTATATCATCGGCAATCGCCTGAATCTCAAGACGTTCTTCGAACCAATCATAGATTTTATTGAGATAGGTAAACTAAAGGAACTCCCCCTTTGAGAACTCTAATCAAATAATATTCAAATTAGATCTATATTATAATGTAAAAAAAATATTTATGTTATAGATTGAATGAACAAAATAAAATACAACAAAAACAATACCAAAAAGTTATTGAAAAAAATTGAAAACAAAGATTTTTTTTAGAAGGGCGTAGTAAGCGACGGCAAATTATTGGGCCGAGCTGAATTTGAACCAGCGTAGACATATTGCCAACAAATTTACAGTCCGTCTCCATTAACCACTCGGGCATCAACAACATAAAAATAAAAGTATTATTTTTTATGATAAAAATTGATCCACATATAGCATATCTATTCAGATTTGCATATATAATAGTATATCAACTTAATGAATTAGACTGGGACTAGAATAAAAAAAAATCTAACCTAAAATATCAATAATGAACACTAAAACTAATTTTTCTTTAAAATTTTAACTCAAATCTAATAATAAAGAGAATAGAATTAAAAAAATGAAAAAAAAACAATTTGAGACATTAAAAGAAATAAAATGATTATTAATAATATTATTCTATAAATATTACCTAAAACTTAAAAGTGTCTTAAAAATACTTATTAAACTATTTAAAATTTTTAAAATATTTATAAATGTCAAAATCACGTTTTTTTATAATTTTTAAAATTTAATCATTTATGAACCCAAAATATAAAGGTAATTTAAATATATATGTAAAAGTAATTTTTTATTATTTGTAGAAAAATGAAGATTTTTTTAAATTTAAATCTATATTTGGACCTAATATTTTGAACCGGTCCGACTGGGAACGGTAGTATAAGCGATTCGGTTCATTATTTAAAACCGTTCATGACGAACCGGAGAAAAATCGTTAAACCGGCCGGTATGCCTAATAAGACGTCGTTTCGCGAGAGAGAGAAAACGAGGACCGGGGGGGAGAAAGCCTTGCTGGTCTTCGTTACTTTCATTCATTCCGTCACTCAAAGAAAACAAAAAGGATAAACCCTAGCTAGCCTTCACCGCCGCCGAATGGCGTGATCCACTGCCGCCGTTCGTGGCTGTCCGACGAGTCTTTCTTCATACTATCGGCGTTATCCAAGTCAAACCCCTTGTTCTCTGTCTTCTTCCTCGCTCGGCGCCCATCCTCCATCGGATTCGTTTGTTGAAATCATTGATTTGCTCTGGCTTTGGCTTGCTGCTGTGGGTTCTGGTGTGCTGTTGTGTGTTTTGTGGCTCCGCTGTGCTGCTGCTGCTTTGTGTTTTTGTTGAAATCATAAACGATTAATAGCGAAATTTCCAATAAACAATAGAAACCATAAACGATTCTCTATTCTGTTTTAATATAATTACAATATTTTGCGTATCATCATCAACTATGATTTTGATATGTGTTTTTATCACGTATAAGTTGCAATGAAATTTAAACATAAATGTGTTGATATGTTAGTGTATATTCCTTGCCAGGGAAAACAGATGGAGCTTTTGTGCATCAAACAATGGATAAGTGGCCTTCTTCCAACCGTGAGTGAGTTTAAATTGCTTAAAGCTGTTATTCTATTTTATTATATTGAAATAAATCAAATAATTTAATACAGATTATTCACTAAATAATTTATATGGCTCTTGCATCTTCTAGGCTATTCTTTAAAAGCTGCTTTGATGATTAACTATGACCCAGTTGGACCGTCTTTCTGTCTACCATGTAAGAGGAATTATAATTTATCACTTATATTGAAAATTATTAGTGTATTTTTTTTTTCAGAAATAATGGATTGATTTATAATGAATTGGATACTGACCACCTTGTTGATTTCATATAGAGACTGTAAATAAACGACAAACAGAAAATTTCATAGTTGGATATATACAATAATTAATGTAAGCTTGAATTATCTCTTCATAAAAATTGTTTTTTCACTTGAAATTGCTACTCTTTCGTTGGTGTGTTTAAGAACTTTGATAACTGTATACCACCAACTAACTCTGGTTTAAGATGATAGAGGAGCTATATTAAATTATTCTTAAGTGTACATCATATGTGACATTAGCCCTATTTTTCTGCATTCTAATTCTTGATTACTAATTGAAATTATGTCAATTAAAGAGAAGTGGCTTAATGCATGGTGCATAAAACCTGTTGGTGGAGCACTTGTTAGGCAGGAACCAGAATATATGTAATTAGCCTGTAAGTAAATGAGTCTAACGTTCAATTTCAGAATATTAATTTTTCATTTTATTTTATTTTTTTCAAAAGAAATAGAATTTTCAACAGATTCTTATTGTTATTTATTTATTTTATTCTTATTGTTATTTTATTTTATTATGGAACAATTTTTTTAGTTGAACCATGGTTAGACCGATTGAACCAGTAAATTAGTGACTAAAGCGGTAAGATAATCGATCCGATTTTCAAAAAACATTATCTTTTTCTTTAAAAAAAAAGTGGTACTTTTAAATTTAAAAATATAACAAATTAACAGAATCTGTTACTTTGGCCACAAAGATTTCATAGTAGTAAAAGATTTGTAAAGATCTTCAAAAATTATATCTCTTGAATAAAATAAGATAAGATAATATGCGAAATTATTATATTTATAATGTGTAAATAAAAGATTTAAACCAAAAAATTAGAGAGTCGGTGCTGTTATCTACATCTATAAATACAACACAAACCCTTGAGTCAGTGTATAGTCCTTGAACTCCAAACACTTCTAGTTTTCTTATTAATCAAATAGTTGAAGCAATACATTATTATTATTGTTAGTGATGGGTTCGCCGTTGAAGAAAATCATGCTATGCAGTTCGGAAAAGGAGATTTTCAGTGTGGAAGAACAAGTGATGGTGCAACATTCGGTGATCATAAACAACATGATTGAAGATGGGTCGTACAACCATGAAGAGAGCAAGATTCCATTGGATTGCGTTGACTCCAAGACTCTCAAGAAGGTCATTGATTATTGTACACACCACACTCACCACCACAACGACAACCAAGAAGATCTTGAGGCTTGGGATGCTCAATTTCTCAATGTTGATTCTAACGGCCTTTATGATTTGTTGATGGTGATTAATCCTCTCATTCTCTTTTTTTCTCGCACACTACTGCACATGCATACTATGAATATAGATATACTATTATATATTGACGAAGATGACTGAAAAAAAATAAAAACTGCTTTTGATCTCTCTTCAATTTTTATAATCGCCATTTTTTTTTTGTCTTTCCACTGAGAATTAATTAAAAACCAAAAAGAAAAAAATATTGTTTTTCCTACAGCTTTTGGTTTTTCTGAACAAAACTACCTACCTCAATTGGTAAAACCATATGTTTTGGTAAAACCATATATTTTTTAATATGCTGCATCTGCGTTCAAACTTTGGTAAATGTGTCAAAGTGTTGAATATAGCCCTTTAGTGTTGGGTGGGTGAGTGTGTTGTGGTACTTAAAATTAGGGTAAAAAATTAATCTTTAGTTAGTAGTAATTTTAAAATAAATCTCAATTTTTTAGAATTTAGCATTTATGGCTAGAATTTAAGAATTTTTTTTTTAAACTTTTAGATTTTTTAATAAGTATAGAGATTAATTTTTTATTATTTAATATTACCAATTTTTTAATCGTAAGATTATATTTTTTTAATTAATTTAGTAGAATTTAGAATTTAAAATATTTTTTTTAATTGATTGGTTTTCATCATACACTAACTTTTAAAGAAGTTTCTTATATATAATAGTATATACTTCTAGAGTTCTAGTCTTCTACTATATTTTGCTCTTTTCTTTATTGTTAATGTTGATCACATTACCCTCTTAGATTTATTGGCAGCATTTGTAGAACAAACATAAAATAGCATTAATTAGTGCCCATTGTAAATTAATTTTGGTATATTTGTATTGATTTCTTTATTGTAAATTTAGGCAGCAAATTATCTTGAGATTAGAAATCTCTTGGATCTGATCTACCGAACTATAAAAAATATGATAAAGGGAAAGAAAATAGATGAGATACGCAGAATCTTCAACATCAAAGATCATGGCTTCACTCCGGAAGAGGAAGAACAAAATCGCAAGGAGTACCCACATTTTTATTAGAACAAATCTTGTCTACTCTTTAATTTTATTTGTTTTAAATTTTTTCTATATGATGATCAACACCTAGTATTCAATATGGGGATGTTAGAAAGTGTTTTGGCTCTTTTGATATCCTACAATTTTCTTTTCAATTGTATATTTAGTTAAACATCTGTTATTGTCATCATTTTATTAGTACTTAATTTAGTTTTAATTTTCTTTAATTTAAAATTTAAATCCAGTGACCTATATGGGTAACATGCACAGTTTTTGTTCAAGTACTAGTTTTTACATGTTAATAATGTAATATTATTCTTAGCTCAAAAAATATTAAATAACCAACAGAAATACGAAATTTATTATTTTTTATCAGTAATTAGTCAATTATATTTAAAAATAATATAAATTAAAAATATATTATTATATTATTAGACTGAATAAATTAGATTAATAACTAAAAATATTAGTTAAAAATAATAAATTTTGCTGTATTTAGGCATGTATTTTTTTCTTAGCCATTGATCTACACATATTCTAACTTCTTTGACTTTGTACTTGTTCAAGCAAATGCAGCACTCCTGGCATCACACCAACCATAACTAATTTGTTACTTTAATTTAATATTACAAAATTACTAATAATATAGATGGGATCAGAATTAATAATAATGCATTTTTATATATTATCATCACGTAAAATATTTGTCTAAATATATTTACATTATTAATATATCAAAATTAAATCAATAAGTTAAAAATAAAATAAACATTAAAAGAAATTAAATTTATTACTTATGATTAAATCTAATTTTAAAAATTATAATATATATAATTATAGAAAAAATAAACACATCCAGAATACTTTTAATTCTCGTCTTTCCAATAAAATCTTTTAGTTAAAATCTGAATTGTAAAATTTATAAATTCATTATTAGTAAACTTAAAAGAGCTATTCAATTGAGTGAAAGACAATAAAAAAAAAGCAATCATGCAAATTATACATATAAAAATTAATTATTTGTATAGAATATATATTAAAATATAAATATATATTAAAAATAATTTAAATAATATATATTTATATAAAAATACATAATTTGATTACTATTTTTTATTATTCACATGCTAGTTTTAAAAAAAATAGTTGCATTGTAACATCTTCCTTTTTATTTATATGTATAGAGTAGATAAATTAATAAATTCATTATTATTTACTTGATCCTGATTGATGAATGTTTGAGAACAATCATTATGATTGTAATGATCCAAGACATGATGATAATGAACTTGTTTATATCTCCAACTTGAAATCCGAGAGATTTGATCCTCAAAAGTACCCTTAGCATTAGATTCCATATTCATGTACTAATTAGAGGGACAATGTAATGGACAAAGCAACAAGTAGGATGATAACACTACCTGAATCTGCGGGTATTCATTCTATTTCTATTTGTTCGAGGTGGATTTTCAAGAGGGGCAAGACAAAGTTAAGTTTAGGTAATATCCGCCTCTACTTGTTCCGGTATATATATAATATATATAAAATAATTAGTAAATAATTAATAATATTATATTATATCTAAATTTTTACTTTAATTTATGTTATGTATATGATGATAGTTATATAAATTTTGAAATTTAATTTTATTTATTGAATTTTAATAATTACAGGACCGAAACGAATACCCATAAAAACGAGTTAGGATTCAATATTTTACTACTCATAAAATAAAAGCGAGCAAATTCTATACGAATTATTATACAGCAAAGTGGGGTTACCTGCCCGGAGCCATCACTAGCAACAAGAACAATAGGAAAGGGAGAGAGTAGCATATTGCATTCCAAGAGAGTAAGATTATGCATACAACATTCAGTTTTGGGCTTCTTGGAATGACCCCAAACGTGAGTTAAAGGCCCAAACATTTCTCATTACAAACCACATTGCAAAGGAAACGGCGTCGTTTGCCAATCCCCAACCTCACCCCCACCCCCAAATGCCCTCTAGCCTCAACGGCTCTCCTCGGGGTCTCTTTCTCGCCACTCTCTCCTCGGCGTTCGTCTTCTTGCTTGGAGCCTCGCCGTCAGCTTCCTTGGCGCAACCCGATCTGGTGAGTTCCAACAAATTCCTCTTTTCTTTCTGTTTCGATTTTGTTGCTGTAATTCATCACTGCAGTTTTATTTTGTTACTGAAAGTTGAATGTATTGCTGCAATTTGTTCCTGGTTATCACTAAACGTTGAATTTGTTGTTTTGTTGAGATAATCACTTAACTTCAATTTATTCATTGCTGAATGAATTTGTTTCTGATTGACCGTTGAGTTTGTTGCTGTAATAATCACTCACTTGAATTTGTTTGTTACTGAAAATCATCACTGAGTTAAATTTATTATTAGTTATCATCACGATTGAAGCTATTGTTGTCCTGGTGAAATAATCACTTGGCTAAATTTTATGTTGATGGCTGTAAATAATCTTTTGAGCTAAATCTTTCGTTGCTGAAAATTATTATAGTTAAATTTATTGTTGAAAATGGGGTTCATGTTCTCTGCAACTCAAGAATAAAATTATTCAGTTAAATTGTTGTTTCTATGCTTTCTGTTTGTATTATTATGAATTATTCTTGGTATTGATTATGTAGATATAGATGCAAATTGAAATGAAGGAAATGTTGGTTAAGCTTTAAATTTGTCTTATGAAGATATAGATGTCGATTTTCAGTTTATTTTTTTGGATTTGATTCACTGATTGTGTTATCTTTTGCCCTTTCTTGTTTATTTAAATTTAGAAAATATTTTGTACTAGTGATTAGTTTATTATCTCTTTGCATCATTAGTTATGTATAAGAATTGATAATTAATTGTTATTAATATGTTCCTGAAGACATCATTTTAAATTTTAACTTTTGATGTTAATTTTATTTTTATAATTTTATATTTTTATTTAATTATGACTGGGTTAACCGGGTGAATCAGTGATCTACCAGTTAAACTAGTGACCCGATGATTCAGTTGTATGACCGGATCAAATACCGGTTCGATTTTGATAATTATGGTATGGGTGCTGTTATCTACATCATATAAATACAACACAAACTCTTGAGTCAGTGTATACACCATACACATAGTCCTTGAACTCCAAACACTTTTGGTTTTCTGATTAATCAAATAGTTCAAGCAATACATTATTAATATTATTATTATTATTGTTAGTGATGGGTTCGCCGCCGAAGAAGATCATGCTATGCAGTTCGGAAAAGGAGATTTTCAATGTGGAAGAACAAGTGATGGTGCAACATTCGGTGATCATAAACAACATGATCAAAGATGGGTCGTTTAACCATGAAGAGAGCAAGATTCCACTGGATTGCGTTGACTCCAAGACCCTCAAGAAGATCATCGAGTATTGTACGCACCACACTCACCACCACAACGACAACCAAAAAGATCTTGAGGCTTGGGATGCTCAATTTCTCAATGTTGATCCTAACACCCTTTATGATTTGTTGATGGTGATTAACCCTCTCATTCTCTTCTTCTCTCATACACTACTGCACATGCATGTTATGAATATAGATATACTATTATATATTGACGAAGATGACTGAAAAAAATAAAAACTGCTTTTGATCTCTCTTCAATTTTTATAATTGCTCTTTTTTGTCTTTCCACTGAGAATTAATTAAAAACAAAAAAGAAAAAAATATTTTTTTCCCCAAAGCTTTTGGTCTTTCTGAACAAAACTGCCTCTTATGTTCGTAGTTAATTTTAATATTATTTATTTGCTTAATAAGGGTAAGAAATTAATCTTTAGTTAGTAGTAATTGTTTTTTTAAAATCTCAATTTTTAGAATTTAGCTTTTACAGTTAGAATTTAAGGAAAAAAAATTTCCACATCTTATGTTCGTAGTTAGTTTTTAAAATTTTTAGATTTTTTAATAAGTATAGAGATTAATTTTTTATTAGTTAATATTAACAAATTTTTAATCGTAAGATTATATTTTTAGTTAATTTTTATTAGAATTTAGAATTTAGGATTTAAGATTTAAAAGAAAAAAATTTTTAAATGCATGATTGACTAAAAAAAATTAAATTTTTAATTGATTCGTTTTCATGATATACTAACTTTTAAAGAAGTTTCTTATATATAATAGTATATACTTCTAGAGTTCTAGTCTTCTACTATATTTTGCTCTTTCCTTTATTGTTAATGTTAATGTTGATCACATTACCCTCTTAGATTTATCGGCAGCATTTGTAGAACAAACATAAAATAACATTAATTAGTGCCCATTGTAAATTAATTTTGGTATATTTGTATTGATTTCTTTATTGTAAATTTAGGCAGCAAATTATCTTGAGATTAGAAATCTCTTGGATCTGATATACGGAACTATAAAAAATATGATAAAGGGAAAGAAAATAGATGAGATACGCAGAATCTTCAACATCAAAGACCATGGCTTCACTCCTGAAGAGGAAGAACAAAATCGCAAGGAGTACCCACATCTTTATTAGAACAAATCTTGCTACTCTTCAATTTTATTTGTTTTAAATTTTTTCTATATGATGATCAACACCTAGTATTCAATATGGGGATGTTAGAAAGTGTTTTGACTCTTTTGATATCGTACAGTTTTCTTTTCAATTGTATATTTAGTTAAACCTCTTATTGTCATCATTTTATTAGTACTTAATTTAGTTTTAATTTTCTTTAATTTAAAATTTAAATCCGTTGACCTATATGGGTAACATGCATAGTTTTAGTTCAAGTACTATCTACATGTGAATGATGTAATATTATTCTTAGCCAAAAAATATTAAATAGTTAACAAAATTTATCATTTTTTATCAACAATTAGTCAATTATATTTTAAAATGATATAAACTAAAAATATTAGCTAAAAATAATAAATTACATGCATTTGTTTTCTTAGACATTGATCCACACATTTTTTATGGAAGAGATGGGAACAAGGCCATTGCCTAACTTCCTCTTTGCTTTTGTACTTGTTCAAGCAAATGCAGCACTCTTCTTTTCTATTTACATTATTAATGTATTAAAATTAAATCAATAAATTAAATTGGGATGCTATATGCACAAGGCGGGATTCGAATTTCTCACACACTTGCATAAGCGAACGAGTGAGCTCGACCAATCCAAGTTGATTTTCTAGAGAGCAATATTATGCACACAATATTCAGTTTTGGGCTTCTTGGAATGACCCAACACGCGAGTCAAAGGCCCAAACATTTCCTATGACAAACCACGTTACAAAGGAAAGCTCTGCAAAGTGCAAACCAAAAAAAAGAAAGCTTTAAAGTAGTGTTTGGGCTTCTTGGAATGACCCAACACGCGAGTCAAAGGGCCAAACATTTCCTATGACAAACCACGTTACAAAGGAAAGCTCTGCAAAGTGCAAACCAAAAAAAAAGAAAGCTTTAAAGTAGTGTTTGGTGGAGAGACAGAGACGAAAAGACTAAGAGACAAAGATTAAAAGAGAGATTAAAATAAATCTCAGTATTTTGTTTGGTGTAAAATGGGAGACAGAAATTGAAACAAGAATGAAACTCTAATTAATTTATATAAAGGATAAAATTGAAATTAATTAATTAAAATGAGGGTATTTTAGGTATAAAATGTTATTAAAGTTTCTGTCTCAATCTCTAAAAATTTTAGTTCCTTGTGTCCCTACTTTTTGGAAGTACTAGAATACCAAAATTTTGAAGACAAAAATAAAAATTTTAGTACCAGTCTTTAAATAAATAAACATGATGATGAATTTTAGTCTCTTAATCTTAATCTTAATCTTAGTCTTAATACCTCAAAACAAACGTTACCTAATATTACCTATAATATTGTGAAGGAAACAAATAATGTTTTAAATTTTAACAAATTGAAATAGGAAAATTACTCTAAAACGGAGGGAGTACCTACATTTTATCTTTGATTTGCTTTTGTAAGAATGACCAATTATGAAAGGGAATTCACTTATTTAATCGAAATAAGTTATAAATTTATCAGATTCTCCTAAAATTTAATTCACTGTAATTTTATCCTTTTACTTATTATACAAATTATGAAGTTTGATCAAGTTTTAATTAGAGAACCTTGCATTTGGAATCGGTGAAGAATGAAGTGAATAGGAATTTTAATGATTTTGTTAGAATGATATATGTGGTGATTAAGGTTGAATTAATGAATCTTGCATAATTACATTTCCTACCAACCCAATTAAATGTAAATTTGTGTTACTTTTAGGTCAGTCAAAGTTTATTATTTATAGGTTAATATATTACAACTCTAAACCGAAGTAGTTCCAAATATAACTAAATGAAAAATAAATGATAAACACAAAACTTAAATCTAATACTAAAACTAAAGGAATTAATTAAAATTTTCAGAACATACATAGAGTTGCCAAGATTTAGAAAGTAATAATTATCCTGTACTTCTTCATCTGCTATGTTTATCATTTTTTTTATCCTTATTACGATTTCATTTTTAGGATTCCACTTTCTAGATTTCAACTGCATATACCATCTGTACTCGATTCTTCTCCCCAACCTTTCAGGTGTTCCTGATTCTTTAATCCCCCATTCAGTCGCCACATTTTTCTGCTTAATTCGATCTGATCCTTTTCATCTCGAATTCGAAAACCCTAACCATCAGCACCTGTTTTTGCACTTTTATCGCAGTATCGTATTCAATTTTTTCTTAGAATAGATGTTGCATTAGCTTAGAGAGTTGAACGTTCTATCAGGTTGGTCGTTTAGATGGTATGCAGCAGTTGTGTAAGGTCTTTAGTTGTTCAAACTGGAACCTTTGCCAAACGAGTAAGAATAAACAACACTAGGAGGAGTTTGTAAGCTGTCCCTAATATTTCTTATTCGCCTACTCGTCAATTTAAGACATTCACAGTGATGATGGTAGATACGGGTTCTGTGTTAAGAAGTGCTGGTTCCCTTGTGGATATGATGCCAGAGAAAGATGATGATGACCAGTTTGTAAGTGGAGGGTGGAAGAGTGAGGATGGAAAGCTTAGCTGTGGGTATTCAAGCTTCAGAGGGAAGAGAGTGACGATGGAGGATTTTTATGATATTAAAACATTGAAGATTGGTAGTCATTCAGTATGATTATTTGGAATATTTGATGGTCATGGTGGTTCTCGTGCTGCAGGGTATTTGAAAGAGCATCTCTTTGATAATCTCATGACGCATCCAAAATTTTTTACTAATGCCAAATTGGCTATAAGTGAAACGTATCAAGGGACTGATTTTCAATTTCTGGATTTTGGAAAAGACACTTTTCAGGATGATGGCTCTACTGCTTCCACAGCTGTTTTGATTGATAACCATCTCTACGTTGCTAATGTTGGAGATTCTAGGACTATCATATCCAAGGCTGGTAAAGCAATTGGGCTCTCTGAGGATCATAAGCCAAACAGAAGTGATGAACGGAAGAGAATTGAGAATGTCAGCAGCAATGTCTTGCGCCTTTGGCAATCGAATGTTGAAGCGGTTTGTCGTTGCAGAACCTGAGACCCAGGACCAGGAGATAGATGAACCGATTCTTGCACGTGATGGACTTTGGGATGTAGTACTAAATGATGATGCCATCACCCTTGCTTGCACAGAAGAGGAGCCTGAGGCAGCTGCTCGTGAGTTAACAGAAGCAACATTTTCTCGTGGTGGCAGTGCAGGTAACATTACATGTATTGTGGTGGGCTTCCATCATGACAAAGCAGAATCCTGTCGTTGTTCCTGACAACGCGAGACTTTTATCAGTGTCTTTATCTTTGTCTTTATTTTCTTCCTCTTGTTGCCATTGTTGTTGTCATAGTTGTCTTTTATCATCTTCGATATCTTTGTCTTCCTCTTTTTCTTAGTTTTTATAGGGATTATTCCATCGGTGTCACTTGTAGTTGCTTTTTTCCTTCTTCTTTTCTTCTTTCTCTTTTTTTTTTTTGTTGTTTTTCTTCGCTCATTCCAAGCAAGATAGTATTTCCATATGAATTACATGTAAATCTTAAACTGTGATAGAATGTAACGGTTTAAGACACGAATGTAATTTATTTCAAAAAGTTATATTTAGAAAACAAATGCAATCTATTTCAAAGTAAATAATTATAACTGTTTTTTATCTCTCTAATTTATGACTCTTTTATTCTTTGAGCAAACAAATTAAAATTGTTATATATATATATATATATTTATTAAACATTAATCACTATATATTTAATTTATTTTTATATATATATTTTATATTTTGACATATATTTATATTGGTGATTGACTTTTGAATACATCTAATATGATTGCTGAACAAAATGGCCTCTGATTTTTGGTGAAATTTAGTAACAACACAGGCTAAAAGAATAATAATGTGGTAGAGATAGAAGTTGATGGCAAGGGGTTGGTGTGTTTTGCTTTTACAGGACCAAGAATATAGTATCTCTATCATTTTTGCTATATGGTTCGATAGTAAATTGGATTCATTGCATTTTATATACGAGTAGTGCTCCAATGGGGCTAATGGAGATAATAATGTTGATGAGTTAGAGATTATTATCATACAATATGGGAGTACTTTGCACGGAGGTTTGGTGTAGCATGAATTTTTGGTGGGTCTATTTATTGAAGCTTAGGTGGTTCTGGAAAATGGAATTATTGTGATTGTGCTTGGACATGTTATCATGCAGCTGGTGCCTCTCTACGCTGGGATTATTGTTTCTTTATTTTTGGTTGTGGTGCTTTCTTTGCATTTTGGGCGTAATGCTTTTGTGATTGTGTTTATGTTTTCTTTTTGTGTATTTTTTATGTTTTTTGCTGTAATTACTTACTCGTAATGACAATGTCAAAACAATCTTTAATTGATCAAAAGTCATTCATCCAACTGTATTCTTTTTTGAAGGGTTGAGGTTGTAACTTAACAATTGATTTTTTTTAAAAAAATATTCTATTTTTGTTATAAACATCTTATTTTATTTTACATTTTTTTTATCAAACTTAATTTCTTTCAAATATACTTTTTTTATTATCATCTTTTTCTAGGCCACCATAATAATTGTAGTTGCAATAATTTAAGAGTGAAATGATCAAAAGAATAAGAGAAAGAAAAAGATAATAATAGATATAAATTTTAATTTTCATCAAAGAACATAAATAAAAAAATAAAATATTTGAGATAAAAATAAAATAGTTTAAATATTAAATTTATAATTGAGATTTAACTTAAATATTAAGAATTAAATAATATTTTATTTTTTAATAATATAAAAACTCTAATATAAAATCCAAATTATACAGAACTCAAATAAAAAATTTAAGTAAAACTTTAAGAATCTAAGTTAAACCTTATCATGAATAAAATCTAAATATTTTTGGAAAAATCCCTTTCACTAGTTGCATGAATAAGAAGGATTCATTATTCAATACAAAGAGATGCTTCATGCTTGTACAACATGTTTGCTGAAATTAAAAAAAAAAAAAAAAACAAGAAGCTTTATACTTACAATCTCAATCTTTAAATATTCAATTCAATATGGGGTTACTGGTGGCGTCTTCTGTACATGTAAATTCTCACTCAAGTAACCCGTGTGTAAAGTGTGTACATATACATGACCAAAAATAAATAAAGAAAGAAATAATACATGGAATAAAATTATTAAAAATTCTCTTGGTGAATTTTGTTTAATTTGCTTCTGCTGCTATTATTGCTACCTTTGTAATCCTTGTTTACAAAGAGGGCAGCATGATATAATTCTTAGCCATTGATCCACACATTTTTTATGGAAGAGATGGAAACAGGGCAATTGTCTAACTTCTTCTTTGTCTTTGTACTTGTTCAAACAAATGCAACACTCCTGTCATCACACCAAGTCACCAACCATAACTAATTTGTTACTTTATATTACAAAATTAATAATAATATAGATGCCAATAGGATTAATAATAATTTATTTTTTATCTATTATCAACATATAAAATATTTTGATAAATGTATTTACATTATGGAATACCTCTACATTATTAATTAAATCTATAATCCAAAAAAAACATTAAAAAGATTAATTCATTACTTATTATGATGAATACTAACTATCAATATAAGCATTAGATCATTTTTTCTTTTTTTATTAATATAATTTATTAAATCTAACTTTAAAAATATAATATATAAAATTATAGGAAAAATATGGACTCTTTCCAATAGAATGTTTTAGTTAAACTCTGGATTTTAAAATTTATAAACTACTTATTAGTGAACTTGAAAAAAACTATTCAATTGAGTGAAAGACACTAAAAAGATAGTTGCATTATAATGTGTTCCTTTTAATTTATATAAAGATTTTTAAGTGTACCGTCATACTAGTGTATATGTGATTTTTAATCTCTTATTTATATATATTATATATTTTTTTATAATTAAGATCAACGGTTAAAAATCAGTAAAATACCAGTATGACGGTACACTTGAAAATTTTCTTAATTTATATGTATAGAAGAGATAAGTAAATAAATTCATTATTACTTACTTGATCCTCATTTATGGATGTTTGAGAACAATCATTATGATTGCAATGATCCAAGGCATGATGATCATGAACTTGTTTATATCTCCAACTTGGAATCTGTGAGATTTGATCCTCAGAGGCACCCTTAGCATTAGATCCCATGTTCATGTTGTAACCAAGGAGGGTACTAATCAAAGGGACAATGCAACAAAGCAACAAGAACAATAGGAAAGGGAAAGAGTAACATATTGCATTCCAAGAGAGCAAAATTATGCATAGAATATTGAGTTTTGGGGCTTCTTGGAATGACCCAAACCGTGAGTCAAAGGCCCAAACATTTCCCATCACAAACCACATTGCAAAGAAAAGCTCCAATGAACTCCGGCATTTGTTCATCAAATGTGCCCTTCTCTGTAAACTGATCATGAACAATATATATAAATAAATAAAGTAAATAAAATGGTGAAAAAATAAATGGAAAAGTAAATAAAATTATTGTTTAAGTTTGAAAAAATAATTTCTGGCTTTAGTGCAATCGATAAATAAAATGAGTTTAATTTTAATAGATGCATTATGTGAAAAACTATACGATCGCCTAATCAGGTTTTTTATATTTAAATGACTATTTAATAATAAATTTTAAAAAAATATTTAATTTTATTAATATAATACTATATTATTGCCTTGAATATATGCGTAATAATGCATCAGACAATTTAGATAATTTACTTTTTATTGTTAATTGTCAAGCTACTTTTAGTTGTTGAAATAACATTTTTCTTTATAAATTTAAGGTGAGAAATCATCATAATGGATATACTTATTTAATATAGTTTGATACTTCTTTTAGTGACAGTATAGTGAAATCAAATTATTTAAATTGCTAAAAGAAAAAAAAAAGTTAGGGGTTCACTTTAATAAGGGATGGTTTGTTTTTATTTATTAACTAATATTTGCCGCACACCTATGACCAACTCTTTCCTTTTCTTTCTCTCTTTTTTATTTATTCCCAGTTTTCCGGTGAATAAACGGAATCAAAGTAGTTGACCAAAACAAAATTAGAATCAAAGTGAATTAACAAGCCATCCTTCTGTGTTTTAACTTTTGCACCCTAAATTAGAAATTATGATGAGTTAATAGTTTTGTAAGTATCTTCAAAATACACAATCATCTTAGTTGATGCCCTATGATAATTTAAGGTTTTTCTTTTTTTTTATGAATGGTCAATATAATCAATTCATTTTCTAAGATATTGTATTGTTTTTATAATTTATATATACCAAGAAGATTCTCCCCATCCCATATTCCCAAAGAAGATTCTTTTTAACTCATTGACCCAATTAATCCCCTAAAGATTCCTTGTAAAATAAAACTAAATAAACTACCAATCACTAACGACAAAACTACATGAAATCAAGTTGTTATCGTTATAAATTGAACATGTTTATAAAACGTTAATTCTAAAAGTAAAACATTATTGAAA
Source organism: Arachis hypogaea (assembly GCF_003086295.3). NCBI lineage: Eukaryota > Viridiplantae > Streptophyta > Magnoliopsida > Fabales > Fabaceae > Arachis > Arachis hypogaea. The sequence goes on along the minus strand of NC_092036.1, from coordinate 4,220,608 downwards.
ATTCAAGTTCTTAAAAATTGAAGTAGTTACCTTGCATCCCCATTATTGTATCTCTGCTGCTCCAAATCGCTAAGAACATCTCTATGAGTGGTGACATGAATTTGATGGTAGCGGCCACAAAGAAGCAACAAATTAAGGACACAAGCAATGTCATAACCAGCTACCCAAATCCTCATAGGCCAAATTGGTCTCTCACTCTTGGAAATTGCAAGAGTGAGAGTCGTGCTAGTTATTTGAACCACCAATGCAACCAATTCCAGCCCCATCCAGGTGCTGGAATTGAAAGGGTTCGAGCCGAGTTCTGACGAAGTAGAACTCGGCCCGTTTTGGTAGTGGAATACTCTCCTCAAGAATGTGAACCATCTCGATCTCGATATTCTCATGGCCATTCTAGTCATCAAAGAAGGCCTATTTTGTTGTGTTTCAGAAGAAACAGAACTCATCATTGGAAAAAAAAAATTTTGTGTGATAATAATGAATTTGAACAGAGTATGTATGACACAATTTTTTGGTTTATATATAAAGAAATTTTAGAAATAGTCCTAAAGACCAAGATTTGAATAACAAACGTGTTTGTGAGAGAGACCAAGTCTTGTTTTACAAAATAAAAAATTAAGAGCCAACTTTTTTGAAGTCTCAAAAGAAAAGAATAATAATAAGAATTCAAACCTAAATAGTTCAAGGAAACATTCAAGCAAGGTTTGAGAATCAATATTGAAGAAAAGAGAGATGGTTTTTTATGAAAAAATGATGAGAAGATATATAAGAGAGGGATTGGTGTGAAGGGTATGTCAGGGAAGGTGAAGTTTGAGTCTCAGAGGGTGACCAAGAAACTGATGAAGAAACTTTGCTTTGATTAGAATACAAGAGACTCAGAGGTATGTAGTGTTAACCGTTGGCCAAACTATTTTCTATCAAGAAAAAAAAATGCAAAAAATTATTTTATTTTATTGAGGGCTTTTTTCTCCTTTAATTTCTCTTTCTTGCTTTCAGAAAATTAGGACCAACGCAAAGATTTATTTTTTATTTAAAATAATTAATGATTCTTAATTCTTTGAAACTGAAGTAAAGTTTTATAGAGTTTGTGTTTATCTCTATTAGAATTCAAGTGGATAAGACTTAAAGTGATTATTATCTAATAATAAGGCTCAATGTCCCTGTTTGTGTGATTATGGCATGGCTTTCATTAATTTTTTAAAGATTTATTTAGTTTAGAATATTACATATAGATATTCTTTTAATTATTTACGGAAAATAATATTTATATAATTATCATTATGATTTATAATTATTAATTAGATTATGATTTCCATTCATATTTATTTGTCTAATAAACGTATATTCAAATTTATACTATATATAATGAAAATACAAAAAAAGTTTGGTGTCTAATTTTTTTTCTAAAATATACTTCGTTGTATATAATTTATAAAAAAATTATTTTTAATATTCGAACACATATCTTTTTATTAAATTATAAATCACTTATCATCTTAACTAATTCAATTTTTATTATCTTTATATATATCTAAAAGATATAAGAGTCAATCAATAGTGATGTACATACACCAAAATATATCACCCATTATTTTATTGATGAGGGATATATATCTGGCTCTCATACAAGAGTGATTAACATCAAACACATCTAAACTTATTTGAAATAATAAAAAAAATTATATTAAAAAATATTTGAATTCTGGCGGGTATAGTTGATATGATGGGAGATTTGTGTGATCAACGTTTGGCCACCAAATCGAACAAGTTGTTTGTTTGTGTAACATAATGTGGCCCTCCTTTAGAAGCTAGAAATGATTGTTACAATTTTGCATATTTAACAGTTTCTGATATTTTTCTTTTTAAGTGAAGTGAAGACCAAAAAACATCCACCTATTCTTGCTGCAACAACTAACAACGTTCTTTTTGTTAGTACTATGCACGTTGGATGTTGAAAGCTTCATGTGTTTCTGTGTTTTTTCTTTTTTTTTTTTTAACGTGAAATTAAAAATATATATAGACACACACAGTTTTTATGTTCTAACGACTTTTACCGAACATGACTATTGGATTTTTCCCAAATTATGTTAACCATAGGAGTCATTAATAAACACATGTAGTTCTTATTTAATAGAGAAAATTACACTCCCCTCCCCTGTAAGATGCTAAAATGACACTCCCATCCCCTCTATTTTATAAATGTACATTCCCCTCCCTTCTAATTTTTAAAAAAACTCTTTTTTAATCCATTTTAAACTTTTTGTGTTAAATAATGTTAATTTTATCCATTTTAAAAAAAAAATAAATTATTTTTTTAAAAAATACTCATTAGTAAAAATTTTATTTTTTATCATTAAATTTTACTTATTAAAATATTCTTTAATAAATTATTCTTTTTATCGATTAAATCGTATTTTTTTTAAATTTAATAATTATATAATTTTTTTCTAAAATATCTTTTAATAATTTTTTAATTATTAAATTATAATTTTACCAAAATTTTTGTTAACAATTTTTTTTATATTTTACTCTTAATTTTTTGATATATATATATATTATTTTAACGTTAAACAAAAAATTTTAGTAAAATTATTTTTTAATATTAATATATTCATTGTTATATATATTAACAATATATAGTAAGATTTTTTATTTAATATTAAAATAATATATATTGATATCAAAAAATTAATAGTAAAATATAAAAATAATTGTTAACAAAAATTTTGGTAAAATTATAATTTAATAATTAAAAAATTATTGAAAGGTAAGTATCTTAAAAAAATAATTTAATTATTAATTTTTTTAAAATATTTTAATAAAAATACAATTTAATCAATAAAAAATAATTTATTAAAGGATATTTTGATAAGTAAAATTTAATAATAAAAAATAAAATTTTTGTTAATGGATATTTTTTCAAAAAATAATTTATTTTTTCTTAAAAAATGGATAAAGTTAATATTAGTTAACACAAAAAATTTAAAATAGATTAAAGAGGAGGTTTTTTAAAAATTAGAAGGGAGAAAAATGTACATTTATAAAATAAAGGAGAGGGAAGTGTCATTTTAGCATATCGCAAGAAAGGGGAGTAAAATTTTCTCTATTTAATAACGACCTTTTTTGCTAGTTTGGGTGTTATTGTTGTAACAAAAATTATATTTTATTGAATGTAATTCTTTTATGTGTTTTAACTTATATATATTTTTAGAAGAGTCATTTCAATCTTCCTAACAACCAAGTGTTTATTAGATAAATGTTTGCGTATTAATATTTTAAAATAACTATAAATTGTCATTTAATAGTATGTTTATGTCTGTAATAAGATTTTTAAAATAATGAATATATAGCTAGTTAAGTTAAATATTTTTCTAATGTAGTAATATATATATTTTTTTCTATTTTGTGAATCAATAATACACGTTTGATATTTGTAAAAAAAAAAATATTTGTGCACTAATATTGCATGCAAATTAAACTCAAAGATGCTATTTATTTCACCTTTAAAAATGTTTGGTATATAAAAAAAATAACATGAGGGTTAATCTTAATTATTTGCCATGAACAATAAAATTTGAATTTGGATAAACTATAAAACACAGGCTAGGTTATTGTATTTATGGTCGGATACATTCTGGATACAACACTCATTGATATTAGTCTGATATATGTGTCTGCCGTGTCTTAATAAAAAAAAATTTCAAACACATTTAGACACATTTATTAAATACTATCACGTGTCAACGTATTAAGTCTTATTCTTAAGATACATTTTTAAAATAAATTTAGAAATAGTATATATTATTATTTATTAAAATAAAATAATAAAAATAATTAAAAAATTAATTTATATTTTAATATCAATAAAATATTAAAATATTATTATAATTTATTTAAAAAATATTTTATATTTTATATATATACGTATAAAATTTTAAAATTTGTGTGTCGATATGTCTCGTATGGTATCGTGTTCCATGATACTGTGTTCGTATCTTTGCATGATAGGGGATAAGGCAGGTATCAAAGCTGAATAGGTCACACCCCCTAATTAATGTTGTTGTAAGTAGGCCTACCTGCTTAAACGAAAGCAAAGTTTCATCATTTCTTTTAATCAATTATTGGAATAGGACATACATGCATATATTTATTTAGCAAGGTTTCCGTTTACGCTTCATTTTCTGGTGATTATTATTATCATTATTATATAAAAAAAACCCTAAAATTTGGATGGGCTATCTCATGTATATGGGTGGGTCTAAATTTATGCCCAAATAGTAATGTTTCATTGTCTAAGAATCATTTTCATGTATTGGTGGTGTGAAGACCCTAAACGTACTTTTTACATGTTTAACAACACAAATAAAGATAATAATCAAATTTATTTTTAAAAGATAATTTATTTTTTAAATTAGTCTTCAAAAAATTAAATTAATCATATTATTTTGTAAAAGATAAAATATAAGTTAAATTGATCTTTTTGTTAGTCAGATAATGATGTATCATATTAAATATTATGTGGTATAATAACGTAGTAAATTAATGTCACGTGTCACAAGATAATTGATTGACGTGTCATGTTAATAATACGTAATATGCCACATGTTTGACATATCATAAATTTATTTAGAGTCAAATTAATTAGTCCTTCAAAATATACGTGTAAGTCATTTTCATCCCTAAAATTTAAAAAAATGATCAAATTAGTCCTTATATAAATATTTTATTTTTCTTTATAATGTTAAATTTTTAATATTTCTTAGTCCAACTAATTTTAATCTCATTTTTTATACCTTAATTGTTAAAAATATAACTATTAATGCTGTCTTCTTCTATCAGCTCAAACTTTTAGGATGAGTGATTTCATTACATGATATCAGAGTTTTATGCCGGAAAGATTAAAAGTTCAATCATTGGTAAACTCCAAAAGTGAACAAAATAGCACGGCCAAAAAAAGAAAAATGAAAGGCATCAAACAAACCAAAAAGAAGCTCCTGTTTGAGGGAGAGTATTAGAGATATATAACTATTAATGTTACTTTCTCCTATCAACTTAAACTTTTGGAATGAGTGATTTCATTACATTAATAAACAAAATCTTTTTAAATAAAATAATTAAAAAATTATATTATTACAAAGTTATTTTTTCTTCATTTATATTTTTAGATTCTACATTTTTGAATTTTAGTTTTTTTTAAATTTTTTTATATAAATAGTTTTATCAAACTATTTTTAATTATATACTAAAAATTTTAATAATTTGGATCTCACTAAATATGTAGCAATTATTTTAAAATTTTAATCTTTTGGATCTCAACTAAAATTTAGTTTAATCTATCACTAGTTGTTCATTTTCATCTTTTTATATTTGTTTTAGTTTAGAATTCTTTTTAACAAATTAAATTTTTATAAAGAAATTAAAAATGAGAATTGAAAAGATATAGAGAAATTAAATGAGGTTAACTAAGTAATAATAATATTTAAAAAAACTATATTAAGATGTTAAGATTCAACGAGTGATCCCATAAATCAATTTTTCAATTATTGAATTTTATCACATAAATTAAACAATAACAAAAATTATAAATTAAAAATATAAAAAATTTAAATTTTAAAATAACTATTATATTTATCTAGTAAAATTTAAAAAAATTAAAATTTTTAAGTATATAAATAATAATAATTTGATAAAATTATTTAAATAAAAAATTTAACTAAAAAAATTAAAATTTTAAAATACTAATGACAAAATAACTTTGTAATAATTTAATTATTTTTATTATTTCATGAAAAGAAAATTTTATTTATTAAGATCTAAAAAATATATTAAATTAGTAGTATTAAAAATATTAAAAATATAATATTATGAAAAAAATAAGAGAGATTTATATAAAGACTAATTTAATTAATTTTTAAAATATTAAAAATAAAAATGATTTATATATGTATTTTTAAAGACTAATTTGGCTTTAAATAACTTTATGACATGTCAAATAAATTATAACACGTGGCACATGTGGCATGCCAGGTATTATTGATTTGATACGTCAACCAATTATCTTGTAACATATAATATTAATTTACTACATCATAATGTTATATAGTACTTAATATGACATGTTATCATTTAACTAATGAAAGAATCAATTTAATTTAATTTTATCTTTTAAAAACTAATATAATTAATGTAATTTTTTAAAAATTAATTTAAAAAATAAATGATCTTTTATGAATAAATTTTACTAATACCTATGAAATTGATATATATAATTCAAACTAGGAGACATGACCTTACAACAAAGGTGGTTTGGTTTTGGTACGTATGTTACTTGAATATCTAGACTTCCAACTTTATGTAACCAACAAAAATTGGCAACATGTTGCATATAAGGTGGCTGTATTTCCTAAGGAAAAAAAAACTAACAATTATTAAACAACTAAAGTTTAGGCTTGTTTTTAATTGGCGGGTAGGGGCATGTAAACTAATAACGTGTTATTAACACTGCTATTTATTGCAAATGAAAGAAGATCAGAGACTCTTTCGGATTATACACAGTTTAATTTTAATCCGCAAACAATATAAAAAAGATATTTAATAATAATATTTATTTTTTGGGATAATTATTATTTAAGAAGTCAAATATACAAATAATTATTTATACTAATATGTCATTATTTAACTAGAGATATGTATAAAATTAATTTATATTAATAATACATCAAAATTAAATTCATATATAAAATAAATATTAACGCAATTCTCAATTCGAAATTTTCATGCATCTAATTATTTTGCTTAAACTATTTAATATATTTATTCCTAGAAAATTAAGGAGATTTTTGGCTTAAGCAAAAAGTTGAGTAAGCTAGAAAAATATGATAATGCTCTCCATGGAAGTTTCATGCAAGTTGCCTTGTTCTTTTCAGGTCATCAAGCTAGCTATAAGAAAAGCACTACTACAACCAATAACAAAAATTTTAACGAATTTTAGAGAAATAAAATTTTTCATTTAGAAGAAAGGTTAATGGTTAATAAGTTTTACTAAATTGAATTCTTTTTGGCGAGTATTCTAGTAGTAGTTAAGAAATTATGAAGGGACGACGAACAACATGTTCTTGCATTACTATTCATGCATGTTGCCCGCGTTTTATTTTTCATTTTTCTCTTTGTTTTTTATGCTTTCCAATTCCCATTAAGCAGTACTTTACTTGATTTTTTTTAGAGTATTTACTTATTTCGGTCCTCAAAGAATTTTAAACCAGACACTTAGTTTTCAATTAAAATTAATTACTTGATTGGTTCCTGACAATTAACTCCGTCAGTCACTTAGGTCCTTTGCTCCGTCAGCTCTAACAGAGGATAAAAATAGTCCTTGACAACTCTAATAGGGAATAAAATGGTCCATGACCTCCTCTGTTCGGAAACGACACTATTCTCTCCCAATTTCCATCATATATTGCATAACACTAACAAACTAATACTGTAACATCAAGTTACATAATGTACACTCTGCAACTTCAATTTTCACAAGAAAAAAAATCAACTTGTTCTCAACCAATTCATACTCAGAAAACTAATACCTATGTTTCTCAAGTACTTGTCGTCTTCGATGGATCCTATGAGTCTAGACAGCAAGTCTGATTTGTTAAGACCCGTTATCATCGTTGCCATCTCCCTCCTCCTCTGTCCTATCATCTCCCTGACCACATTGTCTATCACTCCGATCGTTTCCTTCATCTTCTTCTCTGAACCAATGTTCAGTAATTGCTTCAGTTTTTATATGAGCGGCAACGACGACATTGCTCATTGTACTGATAGCTTGGATGCGAGGTCGAAGTTGTCTGCTAACTTGGACTCCAGAAAAGAAGGAATGAAGCACTCGTGGTCTATTTCAAATGAGAATTTGCATATGATGCCGAAGGAGTTCTCATGATGTCCTAATGTCCAACAATCTATATTACTTATCAGAAAGTGGAGAAAGGTGTGCCCTTTGGGTAGTTGTGAAACTTGGTCTTAAGGATGTGGTGGACGCTGTCGTGGTTGGAGGTGATGCTGTTATCGAGGACGTGAAAGTGGATTCTTCTGATGGGTGAAGTGTGAAGGAGGTGGGTGTACCAGTCACAAAGATTTAGGAAGTATGTGGTCCATGACATGTTGAGGTAGGTACGATACGTGTGGCAGTTATACCATGGCTTGATCTTGGAGTTGAAAAGGAGGAAAGAAAAGATGGAAAAGAAGACTGTGAATGTGAAGAAGGAGAGCATGTATGTTAGCGTTATGCAAGATATAATGACAATTAGGGAAGAACAGTTGTTTTCAAACAAAGGGGTTAGAGATCATTTTGTCCCTTGTTAGAGTTGTCAGGAATCATTTTCTCTGTTAGAGTTGTCACGGACCATTTTGTCTTCCGTTAGAGTTGACGGAGTCAAGGACCTGAGTAATAGACGAAATTAATTATTAAAAACCAATCGAGTAATTAATTTTAGTTGAGGACTAAAGTGTCTGGTTAGAAATTTTTTGAAGACCAATATTTTGTGGCAAATAATTTAGTGGCGGTTCAAAACCGCCACGATATGCTTCTGTTAGAATTGATACCATGTTTACTGGCGGGTGTAAATCCGCCGCAAATTGAATAATTTTTTCCTAATTTTGGTGGCAGTTCTCAATATGCCGCAATTGTCAGGCGGCATAATTTTTGAATTTGTTTTCGGCCGTTTTAAAACCGCTACTAATTTCAGTATAAAGTGCCGCAAAATATTGTATTTTGATTTAAAAATCGCTACTGTTTTTATTTTAAATATTAAAGATATATTTTTTCCACTTTTTGGAATTTTTTAATATTAAAAATCTTATTATTTTTCATCTAAAAATCTAAGTTGATGGCAAAAATAAAAAAATAACTGCGAAACAAATTAATATATTTATAAAAGGGTAAAGTATATTTTTTGTCCCTGAAATTTGACAAAAGTTTCAAAATACCCCTAAGTTTTATTTTGTTTCAATTTTATCCCAGAAGTTTTCGATTTGCATCAAATATACCCTTAATGACTAATTTTTCAAAAAATTTAAGGTCAATTCAACAACAATTTTATAAGAACAATCCTCAACACAAGCAAATCAAGCATAATTTTCATGCATTATTATTAGATTGGTCTTAAATTTTTTAAAAATTTAGCCGTTAGGGGTATATTTGATGCAAATAAAAAACTTTTGGGATAAAATTAAAACAAAATAAAACTTAGGAGTATTTTTGAAATTTTTGTCAAACTTTAAGGACAAAAAATATACTTTACCCTTTATAAAAATATCAATAAAGTAAATCGCTTGTTAAGAGTTGTATCATTAAATTTAAAAAAATGTCTGCTTCAAACCAAAATAATTTCAATCCTAATATCTATTTTTTGCTCTGTCCTTCCAAGGAATTCAACCCTGCAGCAATATCTTGTGGCAGTTCCTCACCCTGCCGTTGAATTAGATATCTTAGAGCACTCTCCGTTGCCTACCTCTTTTTCTTCTCTATTGCTACTTCATCCTCTACCGCATTCCTTTTCAACTTCTCGGCTTTCAACTCTACCTGTAATTCAAGCAGCACTCTTTGGGTCTCCTCTATTTGAACTCCATTTCTCGACGGATACAAATTCCGACCGCAGAGTTAATTAGGAGTCGTCCAAAACCCACGCTACGCACTCTACCCGGATTCTCTTTTCTGAGAGTTTGAACAAGCGAATCATTTTGAGATAACACTCTAGAAGACTCATCCTGTTGCTTAATCTCCATAATTATTTTTTACAGACATAAATTAGCAAGCATAGAGCATACGATAATAAACTTTCAAACCAAATTTATAATCGAAACCAATGGGATACAACAATGAATGTCAATGTAGTACTTACACTAATTGTCCTAACTTCTTCATGAATATAGGATCCATCTTTTCTTTTATGCACTACGGTCTATAACTCTCCTCTACTGACTTTTCTCTCTTGTAGTTCTGACTGCAACAATATAGTTTATGCCATCACCTGTAGTCTACACAATTAAGGAAAATGAAGACAAAGATATAGTTCAAAGAGTGAATTCAAACGTAAATTACCTTTTCTTTCCTTCGCCTTGCCAAACTTTTCGAACCGCCAATGTGAGTGTATACATATTTCGACACTTCTCCTATTATGCCATCAGATATAAGAGTGATTAGAAACTGGTTTTATCAGACTCAATGCAAGATAAATAATATTATTGTGTTACAAATGAAAAATATATTACTTGTGTCTCAAGTTTATTGCGATTTCTAAGGAACCATCTCCAATGCTCTCTAACAATTTTCGGCGGGCGTTTCTCAATATTTTGTTCAATTGTTGATTTTGGATCGTAATAATCATCATACAACCTGAGCCTTGTATTCTTCCAGGACTTCCTTATACTTTTAAAAATAGTTTTCTTGATAGTTCTTCCATTATCTTTATCAAAGTGAAAAATTTGCTGCAAAGATAAGTTCAATTTGTTAATAAATGTTAAACAAAACAGATTTAATTCAACGACGCTATAAACTTTTATCTTTATACACTCGTTATAAACCTTGTTTTTAATGGTAATCTTTTTCCAACTTTCCTCACAGATAGAAAATTTTTTATAGTCAGCACCTAGTAAACCAAGAATGTCACTCATCAGTAAACCAGTTTCATCTCTAATTGATTGCAGTTCGTGGAACGCGCTTCTTCTTCTTCTTCTTCAATTTACACTCATGTTTCTTCTTTCTCTTCTTTTGCTCCTTTTTTCTCATCTTTTTCTTTTGTTATCGTCGTCGCCACCACCTCTTTCTCCCTTTTTCCTCATTTGATTTTTTTCTCCTCCTCTTTCATTGTCATTACCACCATCATCATCATCATCGTCGTTATCATCATCTTATTCTTCTTAGTTAAATTCTACACAATTCAAAATTCTCCTCCTTCTTCTCTCACATTCTCATAATTCTAGTTTCACCCTCTTAATAAGAATCTATGTCACTGTTAAAAAAATTTAGTATCAAAATTAAAAAACTTCTTGTGTCACGATTAAAAAGTTTTGGTCATATTTTTTTATAAATTTTGCATAACTCAAAACTCATCCTCCTCTTTATCATCATCATCATCATTTTTTATGAATGACACGAGAATTTTTTATAAATGACACTGAAATTTTTGGTGGATGACATAAAAATATTCAAAAGACCACAAGTTTAAAACCGACTCATTCAACTAACAAAATATATTAAATATATTTTATATTCAAAAGACACATCAAATTGTTAAAAATGATACAGAAAAAACTGAATCTCTTATATATTTGTTTGATACCACACAATTAAAAATCACAAGTATAAAATCTTAACTCACTCAATTAACAAAATACATTCAAATATGTTTTAGAATAAAAAAATACATTAATTTATTATAAATGGCACAGAAATGGCTAAACCTCTTATATATGAATTCAATACGATTCAACTAGTTCAATGATAAGAAAATTATATCATTTAGTTGAAAATGACACACTTAAGACATTTCGATGTCAAACTTAAGAAATTTTTTACGTCAGTTAAAAAATTTTAGTGCTATTTTTTTGATAAAATATGCACAATTTAAAATTCTGCTTCTACCTCCTCTTCTTTTTGATCATCATCTTCTTCTTGTTTTACATTCTCATAATTCTTGTTTCACCCTCTTACAATAACATGTGTTACGATTAAAAAATTTCGGTGTCAAAATTGAGAAGTAATATTCTCATAATTTTTATTTCACCCTCTTAACAAGAACCTGTGTCACGATTAAAAAATTTTAGTGTCAAAATTGATAAACTTTTTATGTCACAATTAAAAAGTTTTGGTGCTATTTTCTGATAAATTTTGTATAACTCAAAATTCTTTCGTCTCTTTTTTCTTCTTTCACCTTCTCATAATTTTTCATGTTTTATCTTTTTAACAAAAATAAAAATAAAAAAAAAAGAAAAAAAATAAACAAAAAATATATATAATGCTACAAAATTATTAGAAAAGAGAAAAGAAAAAAAGCACACAGCAACAATAACAATAAAAGAATAATGATAAAGAAAAATAATAAAAAGAAACACAAAAAAAAAGATATTCATATTAAAGAGTAGGTGATACAAAACATTCGTGTTAATGGAGAATTAGACCAATTTAATCAAAAAAATTTAGATATGTGACGGGACTGTTTTAATTTATTAATGGAGAACGAAAGTGATGCTGTTTATATTTCGACGTTAGATCTAAAGCTCATTTATAAAGTTCATGAGTGTGATATTATATCTTGATATATTAAATTCAGCACCAAGCTTTGTTTAATCCTTTATTAATTACAATACTATATAGCCTTTTTATGCATGTTTAGAAGTTGTATTCAAATTAAGTTCCAACATCAAAATATTGAAGATTCTTAAAAGCGTAAAGCGACCTTCGATATTTCATATAAAATTGTCACTTAATTTAATTTATTTTCTTTTAGCCTGGCTTGACTACTTTTATTATAATTTTTTTATCAACTTTTATTATGCATATAGTATGAAAAATTTTTGAAATGTTTTTGGAAGATTGATGTTCAGTAATTTTAGTCGTTAATTTTAATTATTATATATTTTTTATAATTGAGATTAATGGATAAAATTATTAAAAAATTGATATTCCAAAAATATTTGAAATTCTTTTCATAGTATAAGATGATTTAATGGATAGTTTTATTGGAGTGGTGTCTTGTGCTGTGTTTTTTTCCTTTTTTTTTTTTGGGTATGGTGTACGGTGTATTTAATTGTTGGTGAGTTTTATGGTGCCTTTGTTATGGTGCCTAAATTACTTAATTTCCTTTTTAAAATAAAAAGTAAAATATTTAAAATAAAAAATAAATTATGTAAAATTTATTAAATATTATTTAATTATCTTTTTTAATAACTTAGATAGAAAATGATAGACACTATAGCATTTACATTAGTTGTTTAAGCATTTAAGTGTTTACATATGTTTGCACTTATTTGCATAGATGTTTAAGGCTATTACGAACAGAACATCAAGCGTGGAAATCAACGAGCAAGGGAAATGACCCAAATTAAAGTAAAGAACGTAGAGCTTCTCCATGAAATCTCATTGCTTTAACCCAACATCTTCTATTGTGAAAAAACCTAAGGAGATCTTTGTTTCATGTCCATGTATTTTTTTATTTTAAATATTTGTTTTAAATTTCGACCTAAATAGGAAGAAAAGTTCGAGTACAAAAATATTTAAAATACAACAAAACACTTGTACCTCACCCTTCTTTTCAATTATTATATCAGCACAGAACTCACCCATAATATAATATAATACCTAACATCAAGATTGTTCATTTGGCATAGTCATCAAAACAATAAGATATTAAAATGCATATATATATACATAAGGAAAAGTCTAAGGACCAGCAACTTTTGTAACTTTTGGCCAGCACTTAACCATCAAAACAAAAGTGATAAATCTTCCACCATTAGATATTATTATATGTAATCTCACACCATTAAAAATACTATTGATGACTAATTGATAGTTACAAAACACCAAAATTGTTGGCCCCTAGCATTCCTCTATATATAATTAATAGAATGTCTTATGCCTTAGGGAACGAAATGAAGAAATGTGAGAAAGAGAATGATTCTCATTACTGATTTCTCAATGCAGGGGAATATATATATACACACACAAGTAGTGAGAACAGAAAAATAAAAGTAGCTAACTTGATTACATTAGCATCTAACTAACTAATTAAATTAAGCATGTGTCATAATATCCATACTCAAGTTGGCATGTATATATTTAACATGCCGAACTTGAAAATCAAATTGGAAATGTGTAGAATGTGATTGTGACAAAAAATGGCTCAATGTGAAAACTACATAGAAAATGTCAGGACGCGAGATAGTGAGGTACATAAACCTCCTAATGATGCTCCTATAGATCACTGGGTCATCCAGAAGTTCCCCATCAGAAGCACTCAGCCTCAAATTAGTCTCTGTGGGAAGCGAGCTAGCCTTGGCATCATCAAAATTAGTGTCCTCTAAAATGCTTAGGGCGTATTTATGTTGGTTTAAAACAATTCTTTCAGGTGATCTTGCCAATTTGAGGCCTAAAAAGTACTTAAGGTCACCAAATACCTTGAGCTTGAAGAGGGATTCAAGAATCTGTTGCACCTTGCATAACATCTCTTTAGATGGACTAGCCAAAATTATGTCATCCACATAAACCAGTAAGTAGGCTACTTTGTCATCAGCACCATAAGTGAACAAAGAGTAATCTTGCTTGGATTATTTGAAAGTACAAAGTAAAGCCGAATAGAACTTACAAAACTATTGTCGCGAGGCTTGCTTTAAACCATAGATTGAGTTGTTTAATTTGCAAACAGGATTTGAATCTTTGGTTTTGTACCCAAGGGGTAGGTCCATGTACACTTCCTCAAATAAATCCCCATTAAAGAACGCATTATTGATGTCCATTTAAAGAAGAGACCAACCATTGGTGGCTGCCAGGGAGAGGAGAATCTGAGTATTATCAGCTTTGCAACTAGGGAAAAAGTGTCTTTGTAATCAATGCCAGCTTGTCGATTATAGCCTTTAGTGACTAAGGGCTTTGTATCTTTCCACAGACCCACAGCTTTTCACTTCACTTTATAAACCTAGTGGCACTCAATTGTGTATTTCCCTTATGGTAGTTGAATTAATGACCAAGTTCTGGTATCTTCCATAGCCTGAAGTTCTTCATTCATGGCTTCCCCCACTCTGGGAATTTCACTGTTTGATGATAAAAGGCAGGTTCAGGTATTGGGGGGTGGGGGGTAAGTGTGGGATTTTGGTGAGAAGATAATTCTAGTGAGCTAGCTTGGTTATCGTGCATCGAGATAGGGTGAGGTGTTGGTATTGAAGGAAATATGTCTTGGATCATGTTAGACGAAATAACATCCAGAAAGTTGTCAATGAATGAGAAGGTGTTGGAAGCTAATTGGGCAAAGGAAAATTCTGTTTCAATAAAGGTGATGTCTCTTGAGATGAAGAACCTTTTTCTTTTTTAGATCATGCAACCTATAACCTTTGTACCCAGAAGGATAGCCAACAAAAATTTACTTCACTGATCTTGGGGAGAACTTGTGTCTTTGAGATGCCTAAGTTGATGCGTGAGCCAAACAACCAAAATCTCTTTAGAGTGTGCTAGTTTGGCTACTTAAGGAACAATCTTTCATAGGGAGATTAGTATTGCAGAGCTGGGCTTGGCAGCTGGTTAATAAAAGAGGTGGCAGTTAGAATGCATTCTCCTTAAAAATCAATTGGTGCCTTGGACTGAAAAAAAGATCTCTAGCTACATTCAGCAGGTGCTTATGTTTCTTTAAACAACGGAGTTCTGATTTGGCCTTTAACACAAGAAAACTAGTGCAAGATTCTCTTTTTATGGTGTCTAAACATGCACAGAAACAAAGCAAACACTATTCGATATTTGAGCGGATGATTTGCTAAAAATCAACACAAGACTCAAACCAAATAACATGATTAGAGTTATTTTTGGCACCATATCTAGTCATCCAATCTACAGTTTTATTTACTTTTCGAGACACTCATTCAACATGAACAAGTCAAGAACAAGATAAAAGCTCCTGAATCTTGTGAACTAAATCTGTTACTTCAGATGAATACCAACTCATAGGATCATGCATGATGGACAGAATATCAAGACAATCTGTTTCACATATAATATCCCTCAAACCGCAATTCTAAACTAAAACCAACTCCCTCCAAGTAGCAAATAATTCACATATGATGAAAGACCAAAGAGGAATGCTTCCAAAACAACTTGAGATCCAACCTCCCTTAGAATCTCTAATAATACACTCGAATCCCGCTAAATTTGAATCCAGATATAAGCTTGCATCACAATTAATTTTAAAACTGTTGCCTGCCGGTGGTTCCTAACACAGGCAATTTTGGAGAGACCTAAAGACATTGTTTCGATTCCTGTAAACTTATAAATCCTTGGCGGTAATTCTGGTCAAGGCAACAACGTTGTGGTCCGTCCAAGGGTTGTCAGCATTAAATATGTCATTGCACCTATGTCTCCATACCCACCAAAACTCCGCACCAAAAGACGCCTCATTGTCAGCCAAGGCCTTCAAAAACTACTCTTCAAGAGCAGTACTAGCCGTCAAGTTCAGAATACTAGGATCCAACATATGTCAAATTGTCTTTGATCATTCACAGTCTCTAAAGCAATGCTCCATTGTTTCCTGTGCCTTATTACATCCCTTACACATATTTGATGAAGCTAAATGCCGCTTGAATTGAAAAGTCTCAGTCGGTAGAGCATCATGTAAGCCAAGCTACATAGTGAATTTGAACTTCGCTGAAATGTTAGTATTCCACAACCAGTTCCAGTTGCTATTGGCATTCCAATTCAAGGTTTTCTCTAATAATCATCTATAACACTCCCTTGCAGTGTACTTTTTTGTTGCTGCAGGCCACCATTCTCATTGTGGCTCCAACTCAGTCGAACTAGGATATCTCAGACCACGAATAAACTGCTTAATCTCATGCGGAATAAGCAATGGTAAGACTATCAACTTCTCATGATACCTCTTTTCACAAGTTAGCCACTATGAAATCTGATTCAAAAATATACACATAAGGAACAAGGTTGCAAAGCTTACCAAAAGGAGTCCACTCATTATACCAAACTAATTTGTGGACATCCCCAACATTTCAATGTAGCCCTTCCCTAAGATGCTCATAGGCACTAACATTGTTCTTCCAGATAACCAATAAAGAATTTCTACTATTTCCGCTCATACAAGACTAATTCTTAAGATATTTATACTTCAGAACCTGCACCCACAACTTCTTGCTATTATTTATTCAAGATTCCTTTTGATTGCAAGAAATCGGTGAGCAGCTACTCCTTAGATTTCACTAAATAAATATAGTGGTTATTTGAAATATTTTAATCTTTTAGATCTCGCTAAATAAATATAGTAGTTATTTTTTAAAAAATATATTAAAATATTAAGATTCAACAAGTAATCTCACAAATCGATTTTTTAATTATTAAGTTATACCATATAAATAAACAATAATAAAAATTATAATTTTAAAAAATTTAGAAGATTTAAATTTTAAAATAACTACTGTATTATTTAGAAGATTTAAATTTTTAAATATATATTTAATAATAATTTAATAAACTCGTTTAAATAAAAAATTGTACTATAAAAACATTTACAATTTGAAAATGTAAAATTTAAATTATAAATGGCAAAAGAACTTTATAATAATTTAATTATTTTTATTATTTTATGTAAAGAGAATTTTATTTATTAAGGTATAAAAAATAATATTAAAATTAGTACTATCAAAAAATATTTTAAATTTAATATTATGAAGAAAAAATTAAAAAAATTATATAAGGACTAATTTGATTAATTTTTAAAATTTTAGAGATGAAAATGACTTTCATCTAGATTTTCAGAGACTATTTTGATTATAAATAACTTTTTTATATGTCAAGTGACATGTGGCGTACCAAGTGTCACTGACCTGACACGTCAACCAATCATCTTGTGACACATAGCATTAATCTACCACATCATTATCTAACTAATGGAAAGACTAATTTGACTTACATTTTATTTTTCAAGGACTAATATGTTTAAAAAAATCATTTGAAGACTAATTTAAAAAATAGACAATCTTTCAGAGATGAATTTGACTATTAACCCACTATTTATGTCTTAGTTTCTATATCTTAAAGTGTATACTAACCAAGGACATCCTAAACAAGACATGTACTAGTCAAAAAAGAAAAAATAAATGTACTAGTTATGAGTTGCGACCTCCGTGCCAAAAATATTAAAAAATTTTAAAAAAAAATCAAGACTTATAAAAAAAGGATCTAATTAATTTGTCATAAAAATACAACAACAACAAAGTTTTGTCCCACTAGGTGGAGTTGGCTACATGAATCAAACGACGTTATTGTATTCTATCATGTATCATGTTTACAGAGAGGCTGTTTACATGTAGATCTCGTTTGACTACCTCATAGATGATCTTCTTAGGTCTTCTTCTGCCTTTCGTCCCTTGTCCATCTTCTATCTCATCCACCCTCCTGATTGGGTGTTGTATCGATTTTTTTCTCACATGTCCAAACCACCTAAGACGCGATTCAACCATCTTTTTCACAATGTGTGCTACTCCAACTCTCTCCCTTATATCTTCGTTCCTTATTTTATCCAATCGCATATGACCACTCATCCATCTCAACATGATCTCTGCCACATTCAACTTATGTTCGTGCTCGTTTGACTACCTCATAGATGATCTTCTTAGGTCTTCTTCTGCCTTTCGTCCCTTGTCCATCTTCTATCTCATCCACCCTCCTGATTGGGTGTTGTATCGATTTTTTTCTCACATGTCCAAACCACCTAAGACGCGATTCAACCATCTTTTTCACAATGTGTGCTACTCCAACTCTCTCCCTTATATCTTCGTTCCTTATTTTATCCAATCGCATATGACCACTCATCCATCTCAACATGATCTCTGCCACATTCAACTTATGTTCGTGCTCCCATTTGCCAGCCTAACACTCCATACCATAAAACATAGCCGGTCTTATAGCGGTGCGATAGAATTTACCTTTAAGTTTTAAAGATATTTTTTTGTCACATATAAAATCATATACACTCCGCCATTTTGACCAACCTGTTTGGATCTTATGACCATTATCATGTATGATGCACCCAAGATACTTAAAACTTTTAACTTTTCGTAGGATGTTTTCTCCAATCTTCACCTCTATATTAAGGTTTTCCCTTCTCAAACTAAACTTACATTCCATATATTCCTTCTTGCTACGGCTTATGCACAGACTATACACTTCTAGAGCTTCTCTCCATAAGTCTAACTTTTTATTTAAGTCTTTTCTTGACTCTCCCATAAGGATGATATCATCCGCAAAAAGCATGCACCATGGCACAGGCTCTGGATGTACTCTGTGGGTACTTTCAAGACTAATGTGAAAAGGTATAGACTTAAGGATGATATCTGGTACAATCCTATACCAATAGAAAATTTTTCTATCATACCACCTTGAGTCTTCACACAAGTTGTGGCCCATCATACATGTCTTTAATTGCACGAATATATGCGATACTTACTCTCCTTCTTTCTAAAACCTTCCATAAGACCTCCATTGTCACCATATCATACGCTTTTTCCAAATCAATAAACACCATATGTAGATCCCTTTTATTACTACAATACCTTTCCATCATTCTTTTTAATATGTATATCGCTTCAGTGGTAAATTTACCTGGCATAAATTTAAATTGGTTTTCTGTTACTTGTGTCTCTTTTTTCAGCCTCCGTTCTATTACTCATTCTCATAACTTCATGGTATAACTCATAAATTTAATTCCTCTATAATTTTCATAACTTTTAAAAGTATAATAATAAAATTTTTTAATAATTTTAATGTATTTAATATATGAAAGACATAAAATAATTAATTTTTGTAATAATTTTATAAAATATTATTTTTATGATATACTTAATCTATGTGCTCATAGTAGAAGTTAGTAAAACTCTCAGTGCTTGGTCAATGGCTCAATGCAACCCATAAATGCCTTCTATATTGCGCTTGGATTTCAGAGTTGTTAGTCAGTAAAACCTAAAACCATCTTTAATAGAAAACTCATCTCAATTTTTATTTATGATCCACTTATCATAAAAGTAACTTTACATTAATTTTTGCATTATAAATAATAAATAAAAATTCAAAATATCTTTCTCTTCTCTATTAAGAAGAACTAATTTTAGTCCTTATTATAATCCCACTTAATTAATAAATTAAAATAATTAAAATTAATATAATTACTATTTTTTACAATAATATTATTTAAATTTATAAATTCAAAAATAATTTATTATTAAAAAATATTAATATTAATTTATTAATAATAACAATAACATAATAACGACTAATTTTAACGATAACGATTAATTTTGTAATATGATTAATATTTTTAAATTTTATAAATAAAAATAAATAATTCAAACAAAAATTATTTTATAATGTGAAAATGTTTAAATTTAATTTTTTATGTAAACAAATTTAATTATTTATAATTTAATATAAAAATATATATAATATTCAATAATAATTTAATATGATTATTTATGTTAATGATAATTTAAATAATTAATATAAATTATTAATTAAATAAAAATATAATTATTTAAATAATATTAATTATGATTTAATATAATTAATTATTATAAGGGGGTGCTCTTAGGAAAGAGGGTGCTTCACCAATGCAGCCATCATAAATGCCTTCTATATTGCGCTTGGATTTCAGAGTTGTTCTACTTGTGTCATTGTGTAATTGAGTTCTTGTGTGATTGGGAAAGAAAAATATTACATATTGGAAATTTTACACTTGGTGAATACTATAATGTTTTTGAGATGATACCTAATTTATCAAAAAAATGGTAAATAGATAATATTTAATAAATTTTAAATATTTTACTTTTTGTTTTAAATATTTTATTTTTTACTTTTAAAAGTAAGTTAGACAATTTAGGTACCATAGTAAAAGACACCATAAAACTCATCTTTACACTCATACCAAATAGAAAGTACTGTATCTCGAACAGAAAAAAATTGTTTAAAATAAAAATGATGGTAAAATAATAAAATAATATTTTAATTATTTTTAAATTTATAACATTTATTATTTATAAATTTTATTATCTTGATTTAAGAATAATTAAAATATTATTTTTTATTTTTTATTTTAGAAAAACTTGATACACCCTGAGTCACAACTCACTATCAAATGTGATATGAACCCCAAATCTATTGGATTTAGATTTGGTCTAATGATAAAGGATTTGAATTCTCTAAATTTTGAATTTTATTTTAGAGGATAAAATATGATTAATCACCATTTATTTTATAGGTGAGACAAAAAAAAACATAAAAAAATATTTAATAGTGAGAAATCTCACTTTATCCTCTAAAATGAAAATCTAAAATTTAAACGATCCAAATTCAATAATAAATGGGATATGATAGATTGACTTAGAAGAAGATATTCCAAAGTCTAAAAAAAGGTAAAGCCACAAAGTGAGAAACTAATTACCACTAAATTTGCAACTTCTATCATGTAACTACTTAGATTTAAAGGCGATTAGATTTTCATTTTTTTTTTACTTTACCAACTCTTTATTTTAGTCCCATTTGCTTAGATACCATAACATGTCATTTATACAACTCCAATTTGAAGTTTTCCATACCACAATCTCCTATTTTGGCTCATGAGTCTCAGCTGCCACTACATTTTTAGAATAAAATGTTCTTTATCCATAATGAGTGTCAAAAGTTTTCGGGATTACCTCCTATCATTTCATTTAATTCAATTTTATCCTCCAATCGTTCAGAATATTTTAAAACTTTTAACAAAGAATAAAAAGCATAGTTTAACCTCTTTTATCATGATTCCCTGTTCTAACTGCAAAGCAAAATAGCAGTTATTAGCTAAACCACTTAATAAAAAAGCAATATTTGCTATTAATCTCATCTCACTAGCAGAAGGAAAAAAAAAAGGCAAATGAAGATAACTAATATAATATTTCTAAAACAAGCTTACATGAGTATCTCTCTGATTCTATTTTCTCCGGATACAATGAGTATGCAAAATTGTTACATGAATAAAATACAGATAAATTCCCCCCCCCCCCCCCCCCCTTTCTCCCTTTTTCTTTCTTTTTTTCTCGGTAGGCAATAAAATACAGATCTAAATGTACAAATATCAAACACTGCCACCAAACTGAAAATACCTTTGATGACCACTAAAATGGATAAATGAAACTGTAAAAGAAAGCCCTAATTCTTTTTCTCTTCTAATTTGTGATCAATTGACCATTTCTAAAGATACACTATGAGCAAAATCACAAACCAAAAAGTGAACTCCACTAAGGGCATGTTTGCGAGATCTGCTTTTGGTGGGTAAAAAAAGGAAGTGACAAGCTTGAATTTAAACTCCTACCTCTCCGAAATCGAAACACGGGAACAAACCCTAACAGAACCGCAAATATTAACACAGCTGCACCAAACTTTACTTGCAAAGAATACACAATCATAGACAAGGGGAGAGGCTTAGCTTTCTTTCTGCTTGGCTCTGTCTTTAGGTTCTTCAAGAACAAATTCAGCATACAAATCCTTCAGAGCAATCATGACTGTAGTTATCAATGGCCCCATAATAGCTCCCTGCAGAATAACACACTCCTTCAATCAATTTAACAATGTCATGGAATACAAGAAAAGTCTATCTATGCAAGTTGATATACAGATTAAACCAAACATGATCAGAATGATGTTGTCAAAACTTTCAGGAGTTAGAATCTCTTGGGAATTCAGAATTTTTACCAGGAATTATTAGTAAATCGATACATCCCATTCCCTCCCCAAAAAACAAAAGTGAAAGAAAAAAAGAGTAATGATATACCCTCCTAATCGTCTTCCTACATATCCTCCTAAATTCCTAAATAAGGTTTAAAAAGCGAAAAATCAAATGTGTTTATTATGCCAAAATTATAAAAGCAACCACATTTTTCTCAATCATGGTTACATGAGCTGTTCATTGGACCCTAAATGCTTGGCACATTATATCTTAAAGTTGCTAACAAAGGCATAGCCTACAGAAGTCCACATCACAGTAGCCAATTCCAAAGCTCAAAAAAATAAACATGACAATATCAAGTTATGCAGTTAGACTAGTCTTCAAGCCTAAAACAAAAAGCTTCCAAGTGAAGTAAGTTACTGTAAAATGCATAAATTACTAATACTTGATAATTGTTAAATTCTGAAACAATATCAGCTGATTGAAACCTTTAGCGTGACAGCCTAAGAAGCTCGAACTGGTTACATAATTATCGGAAAATGAAATCATGGTGTTTAAATATTTACCTCTAGTGGTGATGGGAACAATGTCACTCCCCCAATGATGCTAAGTCCAGTGAGATATGCACTATTTCCAGGCACATCTTCCAGAATTTCGGATGAACCATAATCCATTAGGAAAAGGTGAATACAGGACAAAACAATGGCCACAATGTATCTGCCTTCCAGCACCAGTTGCATAGCTGCTGGTATAGTCGCAAGCCACGATGGAAATATGGGCAACAAAGGACTAATGAAGGCAATCACAGTCGACATGTACAAGAAATGAATCTTGTATAGCCGAAACAATAACCATGTAACACATCCTTGGAAAAATGCTATCTCGGCTGTGGCCAAAAGGACTCCTGAAATGGCTTTATCCAAAACCTCCACACATCTGACCCTGGTGGAGCTTGAAATCGGAAGCATACACATCACTTGTTCTGTTACTCCACCGGACTCTGACGTGATGAGATAGTACAAAACCCAAATAAACACCATTGACTGAGACACAAAATTGAAAACCTCTGCAGCTCCAGAGATTATGGAATTCGCAATGGAGAACATGAACTTCGCACCACTGCCAAACACAGTTCTGCTACTTGCAAAAATACGCTGCGACACATCAATCCCTTTAAAGGCAAACCCTTTGGCCTTAACAACTAAATCCTCGCGGGTGATCACAAGTTCACGGAAAAGGCTATCCAATTCTGCATAAATCTGGCTCCACTCCCGGTTCCTAACCCGGTTTTTCAAACTCAAGAACTTCTCCGTGTACGGCGAGGGCTTCATCAAGGCCTTTGTCTGTGCAGATGAGTTCCCAGAGCTAGTCACCACGAAATGCTTAATCCCGGTAACCAACTCAGTCATATTATACTGCACAGCCAGACCATCAATCTGATCTGAAACCGTCTCATAAAACTTTGTCGTGTAACTATCCATCATCCCAGCAACATCATTCTCATCCATCCACTTCTTAACACCAATCCTCTCAGCATAATTGCTCTCCTCCACATGCATTTTCAGCGAAATGACCGCGTCTTTCCCTTCAACGCCGATCTTATAAGAGAAAAATATGACACCAACCAAGAACCCAACACTCATACCAACAATTAACCCAACAGCAACAGTAGTCTTCAACTTCTTCAGTATCCCTCTGGTGAAAAAAGCACTAATCGCACTCCTCCTAAAGCTGTTACTCCTAAAAGAACTCAGAGTCGACATAGTCGAATCCACGTTCTTTGAACTGAACACAAACCCTAAACCTAACAACGACAATGCCCCAAATCCACCAAGCCTCTCATAAGCAATTATAAAAATCCCAAAAGAAACAAGCAAGCGGAGCATATTGGAGAAACCGCTACGCTTCTTGGCGGTAACATTAACGGATTTTGGCTTTCTAGAAACGAACCTGAAGGAAGCTTCTCGAACCTCGACAAGTGTACCGACGAAGACTCTGAAAACGGAAACTGGAACGGCGAGAACGGTTTCCGTTAGTCCGAGTTTTAACGGCTCGGACCAGAAGGAAACGAGGGTTTCTTGAATTCCTCTTAGTGGAATTGAGCATAGTACAGCCCATTGGAGGGGTCTTAGGTATGCTTCTAGAAGCTTCGAGACGGCGTAGAGGATGAAGATAGCGAAGGCAAGAAAAGCGTGCGCCATGGCTATGTAGAGTGCGAGGCGGACCTGGGGATCGCCGGAAAAAGTTGGTTTGGAGTCTGGTAGTGGTTGGCAGGGGTTTTGGGGAGGGTGTTGAGGAGGCGCGTGGGGTTGAGGGGTGGAAGTGGGTTTTCTGGTGGAGGCGGATCGGAACATTTCTTGCCAGGGTGGAGTTGAAGTGTTTGGTTCGGAGTATGGAACGAGTTCCATGCTGATGCTTCAGCAGAGAGAGACAAGTGAAATGTAAAGTGTGCTTTCTTTTCTTTTTCTTTTATTCCTTTTCTTTGTCAGAAAACAGGAGGGGTTTTAACTTTTAACTCTTAATCAACTTTCAACTGTCAATGACAACCCAGATGATGAAGAATCAATGGTTTCGGTTTGGTGGTTGTTCGGTTGTTCCATATTCTTTTTTCTTTCCATCTCCAAGTGATTTAATTATTATAAATTTGTTTGTTGAGTTTAAATGCACAAAACCCTCTTCCGTTTTAAAAAATAAATAAATAAATGTGTTATTTTATAAGTAAAGTATCGGAATAGTGTTGGAAGATTACCATTTTTTAATTAGTCTTCGAAACTTTTTTTAATTAAATTTATTTTTTTAAAATTTTAAATTAATTATATTAGTGTTTCTGTTATTTTTATTACTAATTGCGTCGAATTTAGACGTTAAATAATATCACAACACATATATATTAGTTTTAATTGGCGGCTAATATGATAAATTTATAAAATTATACCAAACAATCTTAAATTGAGATATTCCAATATCTCAATATTTTCTTTTAGTTAGGTTTTAATTTGATTTAATTTTATAAATTTATCATATTAATAAACCAATCTAATACGTCAATAAATTTTGACGATATAAAAAAAAAATGACCAAAAGATCAATATAATTAATTTAAAATGAATAAATTTAATTAAAAAAATTTGAAAACTAATTTTAATAACAAATAAATAATTTTTTAAAAATAAATTTAACTATTTATTAATTATTTATTTATTTTTAATTTATATTTTATATTTTATTATATATTTAATATATGTGATTAATTTAATTTAATTTTACTTCAAAATAAAATTGAATATTTTTTAAAATTATTCTTAACATTTAGTTTGATTTAATTTTACTTCAAAAATTTGAATAATTTTTAAAACACTAAAAATAAAATGTATATTTTATAAAAAACAATAAATTTTTGACGTTAGAATCTTAAAAGCTCTGAACAAAGTTGTCTTTCTTTTTTTTTTTTAAGGTGGTGAATAGGTTTATTATTTTATTTTAGTTAATTAATGGTTGCTTTCTGCCTTTCTTTTACGTGTAACGTGTGGACCTGTTATGAACATGGCGGGGTTATTGTTATTCAAAACAAAAACAGGCAAAAGGAAAATTGCAGAATAAAAGAAGGGAGTTTTCCTCCTATTGGTCGGTGCCTAATCTCTATGCTCAATAATTTATTCACACGTTGCAGGAGAAATATTATATTATTTATAACTAATATTATATTGATTAAAGAAGAGTAAATATCGGTTATTGTCTATTCTCAGAAAAGACAAAATAATTTCCAAAAAAAATGACACTTCAATTTTCAATTTTTTTATTTGAAGACAATGTGACTCTTCTGATAAAAAAATTCATTAAAGTAACCAAATTAATTTTATAAGAGATTTTATTTGTAATTTGTGAGAATTATTACTAAATTTACTTTTAAAAAAAATTTCTACTCGTAATTAAGTGGAAAAAAATCTTTGCTAAAAATAATATTGTAAGAAAAAAAATAATTTTAGTATGATTTTTTTTTTAAATAGCATCAAACACAAATTGAGAGAAGAAAATATTAATATTGATAGTATTAATATTGATGATGATAATGATGTATGATAGATAAGATAATAATAATAATAATAAAGTATGATTACACAATAAAAATAATAATTATAAAAATGAAAAAAATAATGGTAATAATAATAATAATAATAATAATAATAATAATAATAATAATAATAATAATAATAATAATAATAATTGATCTTATTATTAAAAAAATTATAAAATTTAAAATCTTATAAATTATAAATAAAATTCTCACAAAAATAATTATCATTATTATTTAATAAAATTTTAAATAAAGATCAGGGCAATTTAACAAAATAAAATATTTGAGTTTTAATATTATCGAAATACAACTTTTGCAGTTTCGATACTAAAATACAATTTTTTAGAAATCTATGCAAATTGTGGGAGGGTTCCACGGATTCTGAATATATGTAAACCGTGGGTGGGGTTCCACGGTTTACGTTCAAAAGTTATTTGCATAGAAATCGTGGTAGAGGTTCCACGGTTTCTGTTGGGAGCTAAAATGAGCATAAATCGTGGAAGGAGACCAACGGTTTATACTCTATTATAAATACGCGGAAGGGGTGCAACGGATTATTTATTTCGAAACACTTCCAACTTTCTAGAAAGAGAAAGTGACGTTCTAGAGAGAGGAGGAGGAGGAAAAGTGGAGTGATTCAGATTTTTCTTGGGCCGGGATCATGGCAGATGAACGCAGTCTTTACCATCTAAACGGTGTTGCGCACGTAGCCGGCAGCATCAACGAAGAGGTAAGCCTGCTATCTTTTCTTTATTGTATTTCATATAACAGAAAAATGTAATATAAGATTAGGGTCATTTAGGATTAGGATTTGTTAAATAGGATTAGGATTTTGAAATTAGGAGATAGGTCTAAATGCTTAAGTAGACTGATGTTTCTCTCGTAGTTAAGACATAGGGTTCAAACTCAAATTTATTGTTGCCCAATCGTTCATGTTTGAAAACTAATTTGTGAAATTTGAACTTTTAAACATGTAAGTTTAAATTCAAGTATTATAGTCTTGGATGTTAAGATTTTGAAATCTTAAAGAGTAATTTTTGTAAGTTGAACCTAATGGTTATATTTGCATTCTTAAATTTAAAAAATTATAAATTTTGTATTTTAGCTTTTTTGAACGTAAGATTTATATTATATCTTGTTACGTTTAGTATTTGCTTATGTTGAATTAAAAATTTGAGTCTTATATTAAAGCCTTATTAATTTGAACTTAGAATGGTTGTCAGTTATACAATCTCATTTGGTTTTGGTTATTCATCTCTCATATTACAGTCTAGTAGGTGCATCACTGGTGTCTGGAGGCAACAAAATATGCCTCTGCATGACAGGATCATATCCTATCTGGAGAGGGCAGGTCTATACCACCTGGCGAGGATCAACACAAGGTGGTTCTGGTTGGATGAACCCCTCGTCAGCGCATTCATTGAGAGGTGGCGCCCTAAGACGCACACCTTTCACATGCCATTCGGGGAGTGCACCATCACGCTGCAGGATATCGCATACCAGTTGGGGTTGTCTGTGGATGATTTTCCTGTATCTGGGTGCCTGACAGATTTTGAGAAGCTGATGGAGGATGGCTGACCTGCTTGGGAGTGGTTTCAGGAACTCTTTGGCGAGCTTCCCCCGCTGAATAAGGTGAAGCAGTTTACGGTTCACTTCACCTGGTTCCATGAGTGATTCAGAGTGCTGCCGCAGGATGCCACTGAGAATACTGTACGGATATATGCACGGGCATATATTATGATGTTGTTATCCACTCAGTTGTTTGGTGATAAGAGTGGAAATCGGATTCATATTCGGTGGTTACCCTTTGTGGCGAGACTTGATGAGATGGGCAGTTACAATTGGGCTTCGACAGCACTAGCCTAGCTATATCAATGTATGTGTCGGGTTGCCTACAGAAATGTGACGAACTTGACCGGCCCGCTCCAGTTACTGCAGTCGTGAATTTTTTAGCGGTTCCCTAGTCTCAGACCGCGTGGATTGACATTTTTTCTTTTTCGTTGGCTTCCAGGTATCGATATTTAGGCAGTTAGCATTTCAGTTTTCATTTTTAAGGTTCAACTAGTTAACTTATTTGTTATCAGATTATATGTTCGTATAACACTATCTTCGTTCAGGTGGCCCATGTATTTACTGACATCCGACCGTAGGAAGGAGAGAGTCATTCAGTGTCGGCTTGCATTGGACCGCTTAGGTGATCGAGATGTAAGTTGTGTGTTTATTGTTTCCAATTTTAGCTCCTTTTTTCCTACTTGATAAGTATTTAACGGATTAACGAATAATGCTGTAAACATTTGCAGATTGTCTAGGAGCCTTATGCTGCGCTCGACGTGCTGGATGTTGTTCATCCAGAGATACTAGCCGAGGAGCATAGTCAGTTATGGCGCGCATGTACTAGTCTGATTTACTTCGCTGTCATTGAGTGGCACCAGGTGGATAGGGTGTTGCCATAACTCGATGGCGTTCAGCACGTGCCTGAGACGGCATCAAACATTGACTGACTTCATGCCAAGGACGGTAGGGGCGGGGATAGGTGGTTCCCGACATACTATCAGGTGTGGCATCTGAGTTGGCAAACCAGAGTTAAAAGACGATGAAAGTACCTCGTAGACTCATCAACCTGATCACCAACATGCACTGGAGAAGTCTTCAACACTGCCACAGTTCCGACCATCGTGGCTTGTACCCCTAGGATCCAACGTGGCAACTCGGCATATAACTCCTCTCAATCCCCGTATATCTGTGCAACTGCCTTCTGTTTTTCCATCCACACCTTCCTATAACTAGGCCTGAATCTATATGTTGCCTCCGTAGCTTCTTGCAACACCTTTATCGTAATCACTACATCCGCCCTAACCAATGGAAATATCCTGGCACAAATGACATGGTGATCGAATTGTTGATGGTCGCTTGAAATCGAAGTCGCCAAGCAAGTGTGAGGTTCGTTGTACTTTCTAACCTCTCAAGTACCCTTACGCTGCCGAAGTGTGATGCGAATCAACCACGTGCAGCCATTCCCAAACTCCTTGCATCTCCCATGAAATTTCAGATGATCTGACTCCATCACCCGATATTGAACTCCACGACGGATGCTATAATCCTTAACACTCAACACAACTTCCTCCTTAGTCTAGAAAGATTGGCCAATCTGAAAGTCTCCAGAAGGATTTTCCTTGTGTAACCCCTGGCTTCTGGAAGTGGGATCTATATCCGGGTGCTGGCCGATTGCTTCCAAGTTCAAGGTCGAGAAATGTGGCGGTTGTTGGCCTGAACCAGAACTCGATGGTCCTCGACATGCTGGTGGTGTCCTGGGAGTATCCTCCTCACTGTCTCACAATATGTGATCTGACTCATTGTCCGGATCATCCTCTCGCATCTCATTCTCAACATGATCCAGCTCACCCTCACCAAACAGTCTAGGAATTAAGCCAGGTGACCTAGTTGCCACTCGTGGAACAGATGGAGGTTCAGCCAAAGGACCCCCAGCTGCAACGACAGGCATCGGAGTTGATGCACCTCCCACCGTCATTGACTGAAGATTCAGCGCTGATGCACCAGAACTGTCAAAACCATCTTCGAACTTGGCATACAGCTCGTGTATTCTCACATCCGAAAAACTGCGCCGACAATGAAACAAAACCTGCATGTCTTCGTCTGACCCTATCACATATGTTTCATACTGCACCCCAGTTGAAACAACTGCAATCGAAATCTTATAGAATACCTTCTTCACCCACTTGGAACCACACAACCTTACCTTTTGCAATATGCTCGTCTTTAGTTATGATAAAGTACTTGTCGAACGGACAAAAACACTGACCGGTTCTTTGTCAGTGAACTTAACGCCGTGCCTTTTGCTTTTTTTTTTTTATCTTTCCAGAGCAGTGAACTAGGACCAAAAAACTCTCCTCACTCATTTTTGAAGATGTAAAAATGACTCTCTGATCTACATCACACTACTTTTTCTGGATGGGTATTTATACGCGAAATAGGTCCAGGCATAATCCGCTGAACCCCTGCCGTAGTTTAGCCAAACCTGTTTCAACATAAACCACTCTAAGGGTACAACAGTTTACGTGTAACTAGAATCCGTAAGACTCCTCCTGCGATTTACATAAATTTTTGGAAAATTATATTTTGATATTCAAATTGCAAAAGTTGTATTTCAATAATATTAAAACTCAAATATTTTATTTTGGTAATTTTTTTTAAAGATCATGTTATTCTAAAATAAAAAATCCAAAATATCTTTATTTTTGACCGAAATTATTTTGCCCTTCGTACAAATGGACAGAACTGAATTTGATCTTTGCTCGACTAATGAATGAGACTAATTATGCAATTAAGTAATTATGAAAAAGCTTAGAAAAAACTAGTATGGTATGCTATTTCTTTGTTCCTTCCTTGGCGGAAAAAAGGTGCACGTGCGTGACCACCTTTTCTTTCATTTGGTGGAGTGGAATGGGAGAGAAACCTGGTCAACTACTTCAGTCATGAGAAATTCAGGATAACATTGCCAAGTAGCTTGCATTTTGGGATTTCATTAGGAATCCATATTAATCGACAATATGTTTTTCCAAAAAAAGAAAAAAACTAATCTGGGCTAAGATTGGTGAAATGAAATTGCTTTTTTTATTAAGAAAACTAGTATAGTCTAGAAATTAACCAGTGGAAAGATATAATACGAAAATGGATTCAAAAAAACATATAATAGAAAATGTGTTAATTCCCCGTGATACTAACTTCATTTTCCATTTCATGTATATAATAAGAACTTCATTTTGATACATGATAATATAAAATATTTTATACTATTTTTTAATTATATATATTTTTTGATTTATTATTTATATAATAAATGTAAAAAATAATTATTTTTATTAGCATGATATTATATAATTAGATATGTATAAAATTATTTTATTTAAATGTAATTTTTGTGATTTGGTTGATAATAAAGAATGAATAAGTAATTTCTTTTGCATCGTTGCCTGGCTTGTCAGCAATATATATAACAGTTATTGAGTGACAATTACATGCTTCAAATGAGTTTCTTCTTCTCAAATAATCCAATAAATTTACCATGATAGATATATATAAATCTAGATCAGCATATATTCATCATAAGAAATAAATTCGATTAAATTATTTATAGGCATCAATTCTTCTGCGGAGGCAAATGTAAGCCAAGAACCTGAAGCACATAGCCATGGCTAGCACAACCCAAACTTCTTTCAAGCCACCTTTCAAGTTAACAGTGCTAAATGTTGGTGAACTTTGCAAGGGTCTGCACCCTCCCTCACTTTCACAGTCATATAATTGGTCTCCGGAATACTGCACTTTTAGAAGAAGCCTGAATCCGTAGAATAAGTAGGATAAATACTTCAACCACTGCATGAACATTGGTATGTGCTGCAACAAAGAAAAGTTGAAAACCTTCAATATAAGTTATGAGCAAGTCATAGTTATATAGTTCACTCACAAAAAAGTGACTTGTATATTGTTTAGTTATGTTAAATCTTTATGGTAGGAAGAGTAATATTATTTTTACAGCTAAAATTACCTTAATGCAAGAAATTTATTATCAGTTTTAAGTTTTAACAGTTAAAATATTACACTTACTAGAATGTGAATTATTCATAATTAACACCAAAATTTATTTTTATCAGCACTTTTACCGAAGTCGACTTCACGTAGTTGATATCTGAGAGCCATTAGATGATTTGACTGATTTGACTAAATTTTCATGAACGACTCTCAGTATCAACTTCACATGAAATCGACTTCATCTGAGTTTTCACCATATTTATACACAAATACATAGCAACTAATTTTATGTAAACGTAATGTTTTTGTAACAGTTGGCACCATACCTGGACATAGTAGCCACCAGTAAGAAGGAACAACATAAGCACCAAAGAAGCAGCCATGCCTGCTCTTTTAATACTCATAACTGCAGCTCCAAACAATTCTCCAGCGCCCTGACTGGTGACGGCGATTAACAGAACGGAGAAGAGAGTCAAGAAGAAGCAGGCGACGGTCCTCTTGAAGCCGGCCATGAAATAGACAATGATCATGAAGAAAGTGGGATAGAAAACATGGGCCACCATGTCACACAGCGTGCTGCATGCGTAGTATACGCTTAATCTATACATGTCTGCTTTCCTTTCTTTTATCAAGTATATCTTTTCGAATGGAAACACGTACACTGCTCCAAAAATGCATGTAGATGTCCAGAATATACATATATAGAACATTAAACCAACCTGCACACGTACAATATCATCAATATTCAAATGTCACCTAGTTGGTCTGTCCATATTACATAACATATAAATCAAGTACCTAAATTACCAAACAAATTTGTCTACCAAAATTATCTATAAAATAAAAAATTCTTGATTTATTCAAAAAGTTTGATTCATTCCGAAAAGTGAAAAACATATTCAAGAAATAGATAAATTTATCAGCATAATAACATAATTTTACTCCATTCATGGCAAAAACATTAGAGTCTTTTATAACTTTATAATTTTATCTTGTCAATTTAAGTGTATAATATGATATGGAGTAATACCCTCAAATAATTTCCTATGAATTTTTTAGTAGGATATTTTGGTCCCTGATAAAATTTTAATTACAAATCTAGTCTCAAGCATTTCATTCTGTTAGTTAAAATAGTTCACAAGAAAAGTTGTTCCATTATATGTAAGAAATTGATTTGAAAATGATAAACATTTTTTAAATTTTTATATTTTTTTTAAATAACGATAGAAACTAACTAAATTAAATTTGTTAGTTTCCAATACGAGAATTTGATATCAGAATTAACTTGTCTCATGAAGTAAAAAGTTAAATACTAGTTTTTTTTCCTGTTTTACATGGTATCCTCCAACTCGACAGATAAAGGATTAATCCGTCGCGAATCTGAACTCTATTCAAGAGTCTGGAGACTCTCCTACTAAAACATTATTTGGAAAATTGATTTGGGCTATTAGTCTGTCATATACAAAAAAAGAATAGAATGGAAGTTATTACTGACCTGATCTCTGAGTTGAGCCTCAGTGTTGGTTGAGGATTTCCACCAAAGTAATCCCAACAAGAGTGCAATGCCAAGTGCTTGAACTAGCCTTAACTTATCAAAATAGTCCTTGCATCTTGCTCTGAATGTTCTCCTAGAAAGAATCACAAATTGGTCCAACCAACTCAATGTCCACTCCTTCTTAACTTGAATTGCTTGTTGAAGATGCTCTGCTGTTGTTGCTGCTCCATGGTTTTCCTTTTCCTTTGGCTCCAACAAAGCTTTATACTTTACTTTTAGATACTAACATCATTAACAAAAAGTTAACAACTAACTAATAAATAATAAATGTGGTTGTAGTGAATAATTCTTACATTAATAACTGCTCTAGAAGGGTCATTAGTTAGTTGATCTTGCAAAACTTCGGCTGGAAAACTTATATCGTTGACTTGTCCGGTAGCCAAGTCGAGCAAGAACTCGGCCGGATTCATCGGTATCTCCGGCATGAACCTCAAGGAAGAGAAGTAGTCCATTGATTCTCTGGCCTTACCATAGTAAACCGGATAGCCTTCTGATATCAGAAGAAGTTTGTCAAACATGTGAAAGATTCTGCTTGATGGCTGATGTATTGTTGTAATTATGGTCCTTCCTGCCTATACACAAAATTACATACATTCTTCTTATTGTTTTATCATATAGTATATAGAATTTAATTTTGACGCGGATATTGTAAAGCAGTTTTGCCGTTAGTAAGCGAAATAGAATAACTACTTTTTACAGCGAATAGTCATAGAAAGACTTATATGATTAGAGGACTGCATAAAATATTTTAGGTTTAATTACTCTATTAGTTTCTATAATTTTACCAAATTTTTAATTAGATCCTTATACTTTTTTTCTTTTCAATTGAGTTCCTACAATGCTTTTGATTTTGTAATTAGGTCTTTTTCATGTAAAAAATATTAAGAAAAAATGACAAATGGATCCTTGACTTTTTGGTCCGTGAACATTTAAGATTCTGAAAATTTAAAAATACATTTAAGTCAATGACCTCTTCAAAATTTGGACACATTGATCCCTATGTCTAATTTGTTCCATTTTAAAAACTATCTCACGTGTACACCCGTATCAACTAGGTTAGTACAACGGGAGTGGGGTATGATTTTTCCGTTGGGTTGAGAGACCTAATTAAATATGAGGGATCAATATGTCCAAGTTTTGAATAAGTCAGTGACTTAAATATATTTTCAAATTCTCGAGAACTTAAATGTCTACAAATCAAAATGTGAAGGACCTATTTATCATTTTTTTAAATATTAAAATTAACTGAATATTTTAACAAAAAATATGTGGTCAAAGGTCTAATTAAATTTTTAATTATGGATACCTTCAATTTGTGAAAAATATTCAGTTAATTCTAATAATTTTTATACTAGAAAAGATCTAATTACAAAGTTAAAAGTAATATATAGACCTAATTAAAAGGAAAAAAAAGTATAAAGACCTAATTACAAATTTGGTGAAATGATAAAGACTAACCGAATACTCAAACCAATATTTTACGCAAATTATCAAAATTAAACTCTAATATATATTTCCCATTTTAATTAATCCCATAGATTCAAGAACGTTAATTAAATACCTTGGCAAGCCCCTGAAGAGTGACAAGAAGTTTGTTTGCTGAGGTAGAATCAAGGCCTGAAGTTGGTTCATCAAGCAGTAGCAATGAAGGATCAACAAGAATTTCATAACCTATGCTTGTTCTCTTCCTTTCCCCTCCTGATATGCCTTTTAGATATCCCCCTCCTATTTTTGTGTTGCGACATCTATACTCAGTCATGAATTATTAGGAACAACTAGTTAAGCTTTGGTTAAAGTTTTCACTAAAGCTTATTTCACTGATATAATTGACAATAAAATATGTTATCTGCACACTAAATATTAGTCACCAAATCAATTCGTAAATATTTGTGTATTATTTAATTTATTTTCATTGTATATTTAATATTTTAATATATATTTTATATGAATGACTAATTTAGTAGATAATTTTAGATATTCACTTAACATGATTGATCAATAATAAAAGAACAAAAATTTATAAAATATACTCAAAATTTTGATTCGGTTGATAAGTTTAGACAAATAATGAATCATTTTGTGAAAGTAGGTAATTTTTATTTTGAAAAAACATCTGACTCGTAAAATATTTTTATATTATTGAAAATCTAAATTCTTTAAGATTATATCTGATATTTCTATGAATTAATATACATTTCAAAACCTACATATTTTCTAATTTTGTTTGAACTTTTATTTTTTCACAAGTAATTTTACCAGCAAACACAGACATTTTTTGTGTTCTACACAATTTCATATGTGTGCAAAGATATGATAAAAAAAAAAAAAACAAACCTTTCAAGGCCTAGCTGCTTGATAGTGGTGTCCACTTTTGCATATTTTTGCTGCTTGCTCATATTAGTTGGTAGCCTTAATAATGCGGAGAAAACTAATGTTTCTTCAACAGTTAATTGTGGAAAAAGAATATCCTCTTGTGTCACAAATCCAATCCTATAAGTCAATGGAGAAAAAGGCACAACAATAACACTATTAGTACATATTTATGTTTTAAAATTATCTAAAAATATTAAAATAATTCGATATACTTCAAATATTATTTAGACGAGTCAAAAATATATTTTTTTTTATCTAAACAATCTTTAAATGTATGATCTAATATTAAAATCTTTGAATAAATGACTATTTGTATCCATAAAATATGAAAACGCTGATATATATACTCACACTAAATCTAAACTAAAT
Source organism: Arachis hypogaea (assembly GCF_003086295.3). Lineage (NCBI taxonomy): Eukaryota > Viridiplantae > Streptophyta > Magnoliopsida > Fabales > Fabaceae > Arachis > Arachis hypogaea. Next base: position 4,184,238 of record NC_092036.1, on the reverse strand, counting down.
AAATCTAAACTAAATTTTATCCACGCAAGATGTCTTCCGTGGGCATTTTTGTCACATAGAAAACATCTTGTGTGGATACAATTTTAGTTTCGATCTAGTGTGTACCTATGTCAGCGTTTTCATCTTTTATGGATACAAATAGTCATTTATTTTAAAATCTTGTTATATATGTGTAGGAAGGTTGTTATAAGTTATAACCACTTAACCTCCTCTTGACAGCTGGCGTATAACGAACATCGTTGTAGGTGATTTTTCCTTTTACATTGTCAAGTAATCTTGCTCCTATGACTCTCAACAAGGTTGTTTTGCCACTCCCAGAAGGACCCATTAGTGCTAGAATTTCACCAGGTCCAATGCTTCCTGTTATACCCTTCAAAATCTTCTTGTATTTATCATCACCTTCCCATTATTATTCTTATTTTCTCTACTTACCTTTGATACTATTCTCTTCACAGGGTTTTTCGAAGCTGCTCGTGTATTGTTTCTCACTTTAAACTCTACATCTTCAAACTGCAAATTAATGTCAATTCAGATTGATTAAGTATTTGTATTTTATTTAATCAGATTGATTAAGTTAAATGACCAACTAAATAACGATATATAATTAGATTTTTAAGTAAAAAAAATTTATGCTCTAAGGTTTAAATAGATTCTACAGTAAGCATTCTACTAAAATAATATGTAAATAGAAATCGAATTTAAAATCTTATAAGATTTAAGTCTTTTTTTTATTAACTATTACGTTAACTATCCGTACATAGAAATTCAATTCCAATCAACTTCAAATTGGTGTAATTTCAGATTTGAAATAAAGAAGAAATGTGAATTTGATCATGCCTCTATAGTTTAACGAATAAAAAACTTTAACCCACAGCCCGCGATTTCTAAGTGAGTATAGAAAAACTATATCATTTGAGTTATAATTCATTAGCTTGAAATTTCAAATTCTTGGAACTATATATATATATATATATATATATAAATAAGGGGATCTCCAGGACGAAGGCACTCAATCCATCAACCAAGAGGTGCCAAAGGTCGAGACCAGTAGTTAACACACACTACTACTTCATTGATTGCAACTCTTCGTTAAAAATATATATATAAAATAAAATGATGAAGACATTTATTAATCTCAAGTACCTTGAGATAAATGGGGAGAGGGCCAATTTGATTGAAACTGGAATCATCAATTTGAATATCAATCTCAGAGCAGTTGTTGTGAAAGTATGAATGAGACATAAACTCATTATTATTGCACCCTTCAATTTTCATAGAACCCACTAATGGAGGTGACATTATTGAAATGTCTTCAATTTCAGCATCCTCTCTTCTAGTTTCCATTACCTGGGAACTCATTAAAAGCTAGTTTGAAGCTAAGTCTCTAATAGCTAGCTAGTACCCCAAAAAATAGAAATTAAAAAAAAAATAATAATGATAAAATTTCTTTTTTGATTTTTGATGAGTCAACTGCATCAGACCAAGAGCTTGCCTATTTCACAGGTTATTATATGGTAGCAAAATTTTGGTTGGTATGCCACATACTTTTCATGGCATGTTGTTGGTGTGAACCTCATTAACATACCCTTTAAGCCAATATGATGGTATGGAATAAAAGAACACTTGAACATGTCAAGAAAATGAATAAAATTTTGTTTGGTTAAGAAACTATGCATTTATAAAGTTCACTTCTTTCGGCATTACGACATTCCATTCATAGTGTGTCATTCATTGCTTTGCTACTTTTCATATAATACCAACAGTTCCTTCCAAATGTGTATGGTTTTAAAGAATGTGAATTGCAACTTAACATAAGACACAAGAGAACACCTATTTTTTGAATAGGAGAAACATTAGGGGGGAAAAGGGGTTCTAGAAAGAAATTAAACAGACATTGTGTAATGACAAATTTATCATAGGAGGTACAAAATCTCTTGGCGTAATAACTATATCCTATTTGAAATTGATCCGCACTTCATAGTTTGGACTAACACTTAAGGAATTACGCAAAAATATCGGATAGTAATAAAATGCTAAAATTGATTATGAAACAAATATTATATACTTTTTTTTGTTGGCCTAGATAATCGTGACGAATCTAAATTCCATTTAAGGTCAATCGTTGACCAATAAAACTAATCCGTCACGCTCGACATTTACTTAATCGAATGAGTGAGTTAACCACTCGACCAACTTAAATTGATTAAAATAAATATTATATACTAATCAAATCAAATTATAGCATGGTAACATAAGTAGAGTCGATAACAACAAACAAAACAACTCATGTGATTCTTTCTACTAAAGAAAACAGAAATATTATCCAATTACAGAAAATTGGATGAGCTATATCTTGGCTGAAGATTGGTCTCCCTCCAGCATTGGCCATATGATAGTGGAACTACAATCCAATAATAAATTAATGAGTTCATCATGGTGACGCAGTTTGTTAATTTTATAATGAGACTACGAGCTACACAATCAAAAAAAAAAAGTTTATACTGAGCATCTAACTCATATTTCAGAAACTCATCGAGGATTTGATTTCTTCAAATTCGCTTGATGTGCTTGATGCTAATCCTTTATCTACGAATATTATGGCAATTCGATCTTCTGACGAATTTTAGTTTGCCAACGACATTGAAACCTTACGAATGATTTGGAGATCTCAAAGTCACATCACCAAATTTCATTTCACATTATGCTTTTTAATCGTGCAACTGAACCTATTTTATGTAGAATTTTTCTACCCGTTTAAAAGGTGTTGCCTTTCTTTAGTTTTCTTCAATTCTTTGATTATAGGTTCTATTGTGATTTTTCAAGACCTCACTTAACACTTCAATCATTTTTCATCTTATTAATCAATTTCCCCTGTGGGGTATGTTCGGGGTTGGTTCATTTATTTTCAATTTTAAATAATGAAAATATCAGTCTAGGCTATATTTTTGAAAAGGTTCAACACTATGGTTAAGTACGATTTTTGTCTCTAAAGTATAGGTCGAAAATTTTTTTCATCCCCAACCCCACCTTTTTTTGCATATAAAATCGTCTCTAAGATTTAACATGATTTTAAAACCGCCCTTTTTATCCAAATTTTAATTTTTATAACTAAACTACTCCTAACTAAAAAAAGTTATAAAATAAAAAAAAATAAAAAAGAAAGAAAACGGGTTAAAGGGGGAGGAAATCACGCAGGGGGAGGGAAGAAGAAAAGTGAAAGGAAGGTGAGGAAGGGAGGTCACCATCGTCGTACTAGACTCGTCGTCGCTGTTGAGCCGCGTCGTCATCGCTGTTCTAAGCTGCTCTATCATTGCTAGATCTGCCACCGTCGCTGACCGCGGAGAGAGAGAAAGAGGAATGTGCGAGCTGAAGGTAGAGGAGGAGTGTCACCGTCGTTGCGCCAGTTGCCACCGTTGCTCCTCCTCCTCCTCGCATGTCGTCGCTCCTTCGCATCCGCGCTATTGCTTTGAGAGAGGCGTTGATGGAATTTGGGAATGATGCCAATGCCGCTGTTTCTCGCCAGTCATCGCTGCTCCTCGCCTGCCACTGCTCCTTGTCCGCCGCTGTTCGTCGCTAGTCACCGCTGCTCCTGTTTTTTTGGTTAATTACATTGTTTATTTGTTTATTTAATAATAAATTAAAATTGATTCTGATTTGATTTTGATTTTATTATTATTCTGCTTCTATTTCTTCTGATCCTGAATAAAGAAGGAAAATGGGGAAAGAAAATGATTAATTTTATGTTTCTTCTGATTCTATTTCTTCTGTTTATTCTACTTCTTTGTTGTTGTTCTTCGGAGTTGAGAGAGATGGTGATGATTTCTATTTTCTTTTTCTCTTTTGTTGTTGCTGTTAGTTGAAATAAATTGTTGTTCTCTTTTTTCTTTGTTTCTGCTTCGTTGTTGTTGTTCCTGATTCTGTGATTATGAAGAAGAAAAAGAAGAGATCTGCTGTGACAGAGAAGAGAAAGAAGAATAAAACTAAGTATATTGGTGAAGAAGGAGAATGATATTTTAGTCCGAAAGACGGTTTTAAAATCCAGCTGAACTTTAGAAACGATTTTGTATACAAAAAAAAAAAGTTGGAAACGAAAAATTTTTTTGGCATATACTTTAGAGATCAAAATTGTACTTAACCCTTAAATCTACGTATTTAGCTTGAATTTCCTAAAAAGAGAAATATTAAGAGATGATCAGAATTTATTATTTTTGACAATTGCTTAATCATTAATTTAGTTTATTTAGTATAGTTCTTTTAGTCTAATAATATAATAACATACTTTATTCTAAACTCCTAAATATTGATGATTAATTGATGATAAATTTTAATAATTTTTTAATATTTTTCTCATCTAAATACTATCACCGAAGGGCACAATGAGACGTTGCAGGATTCAAGAATTTCAAAAAGATGAACCTTATTGATAGTGTTACTCTTTCCTAAGGAAACTTGGCCAAACACGTTTATGGATGAAATAACTCCTTTCGCCTCCGTTTGTATACACAAACATCATTAGATCAGTATAAACGTACATTTGTCTGTATGCTTTTGGATTCATTCAACTTATACCAATACATGTTTAATCCGATCCATTTACATCCTACATAATACTGCACTACAAAAAAATAAAAAGCTATTTTAACATTATTTTTTTTAACAATCATAATTAAGTATAAAAATTAATATATATTTTTGACAAATATCAAATATATCAATTTTTTTATGTTGTTTTTATGAATAATTTGATCGTAGAAAATTATTCCTCAATTTTGACACTCATTTATTTTTAATTTACTCCACTGTTCTTCTTTTTTTTTTGGACTCCGTCAATTTTGGCATCACACTACTTTCAGTTTGGGATCATACTACTCATTATTTATCTTCAAAATCTCAGTTTATTCTACGATTTCAAGATCTTGTCTCATTTTTTGTTGAAATTTTTTTATAGTCAATAAATCTTAAAATAAATAGTATTTTTTACGATTAATAAGTATCATAGAAAATATATTCTCAAACTTTTTTAGTATTATTTTTGACAGTCAATATTTATCAAAATAAGATTTAAACTTTTTTCACAATTACTTATATGTTAAAAATACTATTTTTGACAAAACTTTTATTAACATATTTTTATAGTTAAAATAGTATCAAAATTTAATTTTTTTGACAAATTTTAATTATTTTTATACACATATAACTCTAAAAAATAATATATATTATTGTACTTAGTGACGTTTAATTAGTCGAACTAAAACTTATTAATGTTAAGCACATTTTGCCACTTGTCATGACAAGCATCGTGACACTAGAATTCACCTAATTAAAAACAAAACGCAAAAACAACAATCAGGTCTAGGGAATATTATTAGTGCTATCGTGTTATTAAGTCTCTCATTTGTGGTATAGAAATGCTGCAGCAGTAACATACTAACATCACGTTAAATGTGAAACTTTCTATTTTATATATCCTCTCTTTTTGATTGGCCAACTATATTACGACACCAAGTGTCAAATTCATGGAATGTAAAGGAGATATGTACTTTTGAAATTTTCTTATTTATTTTCTATTAAAGAATATTCGCTTTTTTAAGGCATTTATACCCTTAAATAATGTGGCCATTAAAAATGTTTTAAGTTTGAATACTAGTTAATAATATTTATTTATTAATCATATCATTCAAATTATTATCAAAAACTATTTTTATTCTGATTCAATTTAATGAAAATTGGAGGTCCATTAAGCAGACCAACGATCTGACAGTATAACAATACGCTCATTACGTGACATAATTTTTTCGAAAGAAATTTGGACAACTAGTGAAAACTTTTAGAACTGGATCTAAGTAGGAGGGTCCATCTGACAAATGAGGATAAAAAAGAGGAATCTATTATTCAATTACAGAAAATTAGACTAGCTATATCTTGGCTGAAGATTGACCTCCCTCCAGCCATCTACAATGAAGTTATTGGCCATATGATAGTGGAACTACAATCCAATAATAAATTAATGAATTTATGGTGATGCAGTTTGCTGATTTTATAACGAGACTGTAAACTACACAATCAAAAAGGAGAAGTCTATCTAACTCATATTTTAGAAACTCATCGAGAATTTGATTTTTTCAAATTCACTCGATGTGCTTGATGCTAAACCTTTATCTACGAATATTAAGGTCACTTTGATTAGATAGTTGGAGCCGGTGCCAAAATTCCAGTAGGTCGAAATGCGTCTTTTCTCCCTCGAGGGTAAGCCAAAAAGGAAGGCGACCTCGAGCTGGCCTTACTTTGAAAGAATTTTCTTTAAAATCGTAAAAGGAATCTTCAAAGAGGTCGAAGATCTTCCGATTTTTAATAGCCCGAAAAGAAATATACCCCTTTTTATGTTTGTCCTCTCATAAAAAATTCGTGAGTAGGAGAAAGAAGAGGAAGACTTTGACGATAGCCAGGAGTTCTAAGTACTCACAGACCATCTCGAAGTACCGGATGGCAGCCCAGTTGTTCGGGTGAAATTGCGAGGGAACAACGTCACACCAATTTAAAGAGCCAGTATAAAGGGAGAAAAGAAAAATCGAACACCAAGAACGGTAAATATAGGCTTGTATACCCACATCCAGTTTGGGACACGGGGGGCATTGAAATTGAGATGACAGACATGTTTTCGGGGGTCCGGGACTAGGAGCTCATAGTTAGCTTCATCGGGACCACCTCCGCATATCGCTCCCGAGTCACGGAGCTCTTGCAAGTCCTCTGTGGTCATCCTATAGAGGAGGTACCCATCATGTCGAATGTACACCACATGTAACAATTTGCGGGAGGTCGCATCAACATACCTATAGTGGCAACGGATGCAAAAAGTAGGTAATGGCAACTCCCTCATAACAATAGTGTGAAATTCGCGAACGATTCAGAGATGGACGCAGCAGTCATAGAGGAGAAAAAGGAGGGAATAACAATGGTGGTTATGAAAAATGAAGGGAAGATAAAAATAATAGTGTAAAAAGAGAAAGAAAAGGTGATAATCGTAGAAGAAGTGTAAAAGATCAAGGATAAAATTGATCTTTTCGCTGGCTTTCAAATCACACTTAAAGTGTATTTAATGTTTTGGCCATGGCAATCGAAGTGATATCCTCGAGCAATGGGTGAGGAAAAATCACACGCATGAAGAAAGCACTAAAAAGCGTAAGCTCTCGCTAACGAAGTCTTGTTGGGCAAAAACTACATCTCACAAGAACACGGGCTAAGTTAATGCAACAGTTGTTAATTCTACACCGTGACACATTGGAGAGTGAGGACACTGTTCTGGCGCACCCCGATAAAAACTGAAACTCCATCAAGCGAATCTATGATCCGATCGTACGATGTCACACCCATCATTTTCACTTTCAAATCACTACAACCATCTCTATGATTATTATAATTACAAGTTTTTTTGCTATTTAAAGAAAATTATAATAAAAAATATTTAAAAAAAATTACTTTTAACCACACAACTAAAATAAAATAAAATAATATGCTTAAAAAATATATTTTAAATATTAAAAACAAAATTAAAATTTAATCCTAACATTAAAACCTAAAATATTACTTTATGTGAAAAAATAAATAATGTAACAAATGATCCAATGTTGGGGGCCATTAATTAAATTTGACATTTCTGTTGCTTTATGAGAATAGTGATTTGTGACCATAATAAATGGTGGAAGATTCTTGGCCACAAGAAGTCAACAAGATTGGCGATAATAGCCACGTGTCTTACTGTCTCATGTATTGGGCCGAAGGTGATTTGCTTAGTTAGCATGTTGCCTAACAGTAATAGCAACAGCTACCTTTGATGATGAAAGCAAGCTACTTATATTATATGCTTAACTTTTTCTTTCATGTTTTTTTTTTTTTTTTTGGGGGGTCAAAATGAAAGAGTTAGTCCAGTATTAGAGTTTTCATATTAAAAACGAATATTAGATATTTAGACTCTCAATAATTAAATAAAAAATAAATACTTAATCTAATTTTTAAAAAAATTTAAATTAGATGATGCTCAACACATTTTTATTATTTTAAAATTTTTTAAGATAAATTAGTTTCGAAGTATTAATTTGTCTTATCATAATATTTATTAAGGATTAAATTATCTTCTAATAAATTTCTTTAAAAACTTATTTATTTAAGATGCATATTAAACACTTTAATGTAAATAATAAAAGGACCAAAATATTTTAAAAAATAAATTTTAAAAACTTTTAAAATAATAAAAATTTATTAAAAATAAAAGTGTCTAATTAAAAATCCGTTTAAGATCAATTTGAGTATATACTAAGAAAAGAATAAGTGTCTTCTATTTAGATACACCTTATTTTTTATCTACTATACATCCTTTTTTGAATTTTGTTTTGCAAAATTATTTGTAATATTAAATTAACTATTACGTACTTATGTATTTTTATTTCTTTTAACTTTTTATTTTGTTTTATTATGGAACTACATATTGTATACTGATGTTTATGTAATACTTTATTATTATTATTATTATTATTATTATTATTATTATTATTATTATTATTATTATTATTATTATTATTTCATTTGCATATTTTTTTTATACATTTCTAGTATCTTTTCTTCCTATTCATAACTTTTTTATAGATTGTTCTCACTTTACTCAATTCAAATTTGGATTCCAAAATAGATTTGAGGTGTAAACTTCATCCAATTTTATCGCCAAAGAAAAAAAATCAATAATTATTTCACATGTAGTATAATAATTCTTAGCATTATACTATTGCTAATGGATTTACTTATTTAATTTTGTTACATCTTATTTTTTATGTAATATAGTTTTTATTCAAAAAATTATAGTCAAATGGGAAAAATGTAATTATAATTTTCATGTGGCGATATTTAATTAGTTATCTGCTTAAAATATCTTTTTCTTTTTTATACTAATAATTGTACTAATCTCTATCACTTATCTTTCCCTTCAATGTGTCAACATTTGTGTACATGCTTATCATATGTCATGAACCTTATTATTTTATTTCTTTTGAAAAGAAAAACAAAAACAATGATTTATATATATTTGCAATTTCATTCAATGCGTCATTTATTCAGAGAGATTTTAAATATTAACATCCAACCATGTGGAGCGGTTCCAAGTCCACTAGAATTTTCATTCCCCCCATATGTGTTGTATCATTAAATATTTTGATTTTAATATTAGAAAATGATAAAGGTACCTAAATTATTAAAGATTCATACTACCCACAAAAATAAAAAAGTCCTCATAAAGATGAACGGTGGATTTGACATATGCATGAGGAAGAAGAAAACAACACTTATCCATACCATGGTATATAACTATAATTATACACTGTTTATTTGAGTGTTATTAAATTAATAAATTTTTTTTAATTTTTTAATATATTTAATAAATTTTTAGTAATAAAAATAAAAATATTTAAAAAATAAAAAATATTTTTTTGAAAAATTATAATTTATAATTTTTTTTAAAAAAAAATTATATAATACATAAATAAATAATATTTTTATATTATTACACTCAAATATAATTAATAAATAAAAAAATTTGTATAAAATATTTAAATATAAAATTATTTTTATTTTTTAAATATTTAAAAAAATAATTTAAAAAAATAATTTAAAAAATATTTTATTAAAAACTCACTCAAATAAATTAGTTTATAATTTAGGTAATGGAAAAGATATTGCAACACATTTTATACTTAATGTCATACTTTGTACCGTTAATCTTATGTTAAAGTTGTTAAAATACTTTTAGTTAATATACGGAATAAAAACTTTTTTATTGCCCTACCTATATTTGAAAAGTTATACTAATAATTTTTTTAAATACTATTAAATAAAAAATATATGTTAAGAACAGGAACGAATTTATGTATAGGAGTGTGGGGATAATTGCCCCATTAAATTTTTAAAAACTAATAATAAATATATATGTAAAGAATTGTCTCTATTACAATAATTTATTTACCCCACACTTTAAAAAAAATTATGTGTAAGAAACATTTATATTATTAGATATTAATATAATAATAAAATTATTGTATTATATAAATTTAAAGTAAATATTAATAATTATTAATAATAATTTAATTATTTAATTACCTAAAGTTAAGCTTAACTTTTTAAATATAAATGAGATTATTAGTATTTAATACTTTTTTATAATATATATCATTTATTTACTTTTTATTGTTTTGTTTAATTTAATTTTGTTTATACATACATATAATATTGTTTTTGTTAAAAAAATTATCATAATATTATAAAATATTAAATTTGCAATTAAATATCAAAAAATTATTTGATATTTGTTTAATAGAAAAAATATATTATTTTGTCTATACCTACATATAAAGATAATTGTGATTATTTAATTTGAATTTTTATTTTTTTCATAATTTTTTTGTCTCTCTCGCATAATTTAAAAAAAAATTCAGACACTAAAATAAAAAATAGTCAAAATTCTAAATTAGTTCATTCGAGTTATATTTTTTATAGATTTTTTAACTATTAAGTTATAATTTTTTTGTATCGTATAAAAAAAACAATATAAATATAATTTGTCGGATATTAGATGCTTGACTAAACGCAAGTATTAATAATAAATATATTACTCATGCAATATTATCGAAATATTGAAATAGAAAGAAAATAAATTAAATTACTATACTTTTAGATGTATTAATTATATTTATTTATTAAAATTTTGATTAATTAATATATTCCAAAATTTAAATATCTAAATATATTAATATTAATATATATTTTTTATTATTTTATTATATTATTTTACCTCTACTTCTAAAATTTTTTAGATTCGTCATTGGTTAAGAATTATCTCATAAAAAATATATTTTTAATAAAATTCACATACCTATTTTTAAGTATGATCAAATAATTGATATTGAATACTGTTAAATAAAAAAAATTGTTAAGTAACACTTCATAAATTAGACACTGAATCTTCTGTTCAAAAGTTGCGACTTGCGAGAATAACACTTGACAAAATAGAAGAGATAAGTAATTACTAAAATAGGATAAATAAAATAAAAGGTTATATTATGTGTGTATTAAAATTAGTGACTAAAATTAATTATTAGTATGTATAAAATATATATTAAAATATAAATATACATTAAAAATAAATTAAATTATATATATTTATACATAAATACATTAATAATTAATTTTAATAACAAATTTTAATGTACGAATAACATTTTTACAAAACAAATTACATAGAATGGTAACTTAAATAATAAATTTAGAAATCCATGAATATTAAAAAATGAATGCGACATCAACCATTCAACCATAAAAGAGTAGTAAAGGATGTTTATAGATCGGATTTGATTCACATATCGTGGTGTTTATTCGAATCTAATTTAAAAACTGTGAACATAGATTCAATCCGTAAGGCTAATAGGATCAGATTGCGGATTTTATGTATGTATCCGCATATCTGAAGATCCACAAAAATAAATAAATAAATATTTTTTTTTATGTTTGATTTTAATTAATAGTATGTTGTATTATTTTATTAATATTATTTAAAAAATATGTTTAATATTATTTCAGAGTAAACATGTTTAAATATGTTTAATATTATTTAAAATGGATTAATATTATTTTAGTAAACATGTTAAAATATTTTTTATGTTTTACGGATATATCTGATATCCGATCCGATTCGCAAATGTACAGATCGGATCTAAGCTTATAAATTGCAAATATTGAATCCGATCCGATAAATTTAGTGCAGACTGAATTAGGATTTTTGTCATATCCGATCCGATTCGATTCACGTTCACCTCTAATGATAGCAGTAGTCTCTCTATAAATATTTAAGAGTTATTCTCCACATACAAGCGTTTTTCCGTACGATTCATACAAATCATTTATATTCACCCGTTTTCACGTTTTTCTCCGTGCCTCTTCTTCTTCTCCTTTCTCCGTGCCTCTTCTTCTTCTTCTTCTTCTTTGTAATTTTTCTTTCTCGTTATCATCGTCATCAACACCACTCCTTCCTCCTCCTCCTCTTCCTCCTTCGTTTTTCATTGGAATTTCTTCTCCTCTTTTCTTTTCTCCTCCTCTTCTGTATTTGCAGCAAATTTAGGTGTATTATAAGAATTTTTTGGTGTATTTTTATTCTGATGCATAATTCAAAACTCTTCCTCCTCCTATTCTTCATATTTTCCTGCTTCTTTTTCTTCATCTTCTTATTTTGTTTTCTTATCATTCTTTTTGGAAAAAAAATCAAGCAAAAAAAAAATACATAATGTTGCAAAATCAATAAAAAGAGGAGGAGGAAAAAATGCAGCATCAACAATAATAATAATAAAAAATAATGAAGATGAAACACTCGAAAAAAAAGAGGAGAAACACAAAAAAAGAAGGAGAAGAAGAAGGAAGAGGAAGAGGAGAAGGAGGCACGTGAAGAAGCGTCTTCCATAATAGTGAGTGAGAGTGCGCTTTAAAAATAGTTGAGTGATGCGTGTATTATTACGCTCTAGTGAGTAAATATAATTTTTGTTAGACTTGTATGTATAGTATAAATAATAGAAATGAGTCAACCACTCTCATTAATATGATCATGAATGTGTTATTACTAATTAGGCTCTTAATAAAATTTAATTTGACTAACAATGTTTTAGTTTAAATTAATAAAATATGATAAGAATAATTAATTAGGAACTTCAATAAAATTGACTTTTTTTATTTAAGTATTTTTTTTCGACTTATGTCAAATTTAAAAGATTTATCATTTGTACATTATTCCTGTATTTAATTTGCAAGCCAATTATGTAGGGCTGTCAAACGGGCTAGCCCGGCCCATTTAGGCCCAGCCCATTAAGCCCATGGGTTAAACGGGCTGGCCCATTTAAGCCCGCTTTATTCGCGGGCCAAAATTTTTTAGCCCGGCCCATTTATAGTCAGCCCGATGGGTTAAACGGGCCAGCCCGTTTATCATTTTATTTTATTTTTTGAAAAATATTTTGACAAAAAATACCACTTTTAGGTCAAAAACCATTTAAAAAAAAATTTTTTTAGTTGATGGGTCGGATTTTCGGGTCGGATTGGAAAAAAATATTAGCTAAAAGTGTTACTTTTTTTTAAAAAAAATGAAAAAAAATTAAACGGGCCACCCGTTTAGCCCGCGGGCTAGCCCGTTTAACCCATCATTTTTTTCGGGTTAATCGAGCTCAGCCCAAAATTTAAACGGGTTTAATTTTAGGGGCAAAGCCCGCCCATTTAAACGGGTAAACGGGCTGGCCCAATGGGTTTAGCCCATTTTGACGGCCCTACAATTATGTATTAGGTACTTTGGCTATATTTTGCTGGCTAACCAACAAAAAATGCCTAAATTACCAAACTATGAAAATCAACTACACTACACAATGTTACCATCCACCAATAGCTTATTTTATTTTATATTAAAACATTATTAAAAAAAATAACTCATTTGAATTTAAATAAAAAATTTAAAATTAATAACAATAAAAATTAAAAATTTAAATTTTGGGTTCAAATTCGATAAAAATTATATTTTTATAAATTTAAAATAAAAATTTATTAAAAATTATTTTTTAATTTATTAACATTTAAAGAATTATTATCGAAATTCTAAAACAAATGGCATTTAACATAGCCCTCTTTGCACGATTAACGATTAAACCTAACATATACCCCTTTAAGGAAACATATAAAAGCTCAAGCTTAAAATTTTTCAGAATTTAAAGTATTAGATAATTGTGATATTTTTTTCCCATAATTTTACTGGCAAAATTAGTGTCCTTCAGAAAATAAAAAGAAAAAAAAAGCAAATAGCATCCACTGATATTTTTTTCTTAAATTTATTGAAAATATTGAAGTTAAAATTGATGTAAATTAAATATTAGGATATTCTTAAAAAAGAATGTTAGAGGATAATTAAGATTTATTAATTTTATTATCAATTAATTATTAACGTTTAAAAATATAAATTAAAAATATATTATTAAATTATTAAACTAAAAAATATAATTAATGACCAAAAATAATATTTTGATGATTCTTGAGTATTTTTTATTTTTAGATTTGTATTAAAAAAATTGTTTTATTTATTGATTTGCTTTTTTTTTTTTTTTAACAGTTTTGCTACCTTTTTCTCTGTGTTGTTGACCACTCAGTTCCTTCCTACAAGTACATAGGAAGCAGCAAACATAGGCCAAAAACAACACCACCACCCTTTCCCTTCCATGCTTTCACATGACTTGAACAAAACAAAGTTTGAATCTTTTCATGGTGGAGAAGCATTAGCAACCCTCACCTTCTTCTCTAACCCATTGGGGAACCTGAATCAATCAATTTTAGTTTCTCTTTCTTTAATGGGTAGAATCTTCCTGTGCTAGTGTTAAAGGTCACACTTTTTCAAGAACCCAGTTGCCGATTTGTCCTTGTTTCAGTTGAAGATGGGTATTTGCAACCAGGATGCAATCAAGCAGTTGCAATCCCTGATGGAAAATGGTGTGTTCTTCACAACCTTCAAAATAAATAAATAAATAAATCAGTCTCATCTTACATTCTTGTTTTACTTCCATGATCTCTAATTGATAAAGATTCCTTCTTTTTTTTTTTTTGTCTCTTGTTCCAGTGAATGAGCAGCAGAAGATCACATTCCAGGTTTGCTTTTTTTTTTTTTTAATTAGTATGCTTAGATTGTTATATGTTTGATCTTGGATATTGAGAAAAGATTTAAGGGAAAAAGAAACAATATAACTTATGATTCATGATCTGCAACTTGATTTGGTAAAGGAGAAGAAAGAAAAAACTTTTCTTTTTGTTTGTTTGTTTGAAATTCCAAATTAAGAGAATCAAATGATTTGATAAGCATCAGTTTTCTTTTCTTTTTTTTTTGGTTAAATTGACCTGGATCACTTTTGTTGCCTCGCATTTGCTAAGGAGTGTTTTTATTGGTGGTTATAATATAATTTGAAGGGATTAAGAATTCAAGATTTGAAGTCAAGTAATGTACTTTTTAATGAATAATCGTTCTTTTCAATGTTTGTTCAACACTCTTCAAGAAGAATCATCCTGAATTTTAGTGATATTAAACCAATAAGTGCCTTTTCTTGTTTTTTACTCTTATTTTAATAAATCCCTCTTTTTTTTCCCCCTAAAATATTTTACTTCATATTTCAGAACATGCATCAGGGATATCCAACTGAAACACTAGCCAGATTTCTCAAAGCAAGGGACTGGAATGTTGCCAAAGCCCATAAAATGGTTAGTTAGATCTTTTTATGCTTAAGGTCTTTAGTGGTTTGGTTGTTTGATTGTTCTTAGAATTACTCGGGGTTGTGTTCTTTCGATGTGTATACTTTGCTGACGACTTAAAGTTTTACAGATAATCGATTGTTTACAATGGAGAGTTGAAAATGAGATTGACAATGTTTTATCAGTAAGTTCCTTCACTATGTATGTATTCACATGTTTTCTCTTTTCTGTTGGTAGAATACTAATTCCTGAAACTTCTATGCTGAAATCTTGTATTATACCTTCTCATGTTTCTGATGAATCTAGAGCTGAAAATATATTTAAATTTTCAAATGGTCATTTAAATGTTGGTTGGGATGGTTATTAACCTCGATTATCAACGGAAGAGGGTGTGAGTTCAAATTATATGTTCATTGATTATTGATCATCAGGTCTATAATTGTGATGCATTGTTGATTTCTCTCTCTCTTTATCTCGCTTGTTTTATTTATTCGCAGAAGCCAATCCCCGTAGATGTGTACAAAGCCGTGCGAGATTCTCAACTCATTGGAATGTCTGGTTACTCAAAGGAGGTACTATTGTAATTTAGACAGATCTTCAAAGAAATTTAGATGTCAGTTTATAAATTTAAGCCTTATATTCATCTTCCCTTCTTTGTCCTCACCCTGTATTTTTGGTGTAATTATAGTTCATAAATGGCATCTTAAATAATACAATAAGCTTTTAGTACCATCTGTGATTGCTAATTTTATTTCTCTTTTGTCTTATCTATGCCAGGGCCTTCCTGTCATCGCTGTTGGTGTTGGGCTCAGCACATTTGACAAAGCATCCGTAAGGATCTCATAACATTATGATTTGAACTGAACTAATTTGTCGAAGATTACTTACTAAATGATATCATAGCAACAATGTAAAGGGCTCTAGAATACCGTAAAGACGGACTTTCCAAACAATATCATAGCAGCTATTTTTTCTTCAATTTTTGTCTCATTTCTGCGTACCATCCCTATCTCGAAACTAGTCTATTTCTTTTCCTGGGATATTTTAATTTCTTAGGAACCTCATTTCATTAAAAAGTTTCTGCATTGACACTAACAAGTTAAAATTAAATGTCTTTTGCATGAAATACTTCAATGTTCAAATTCTCTTTAATATTAAATAGCTGATTCTTGTTGTTCAGGACAAATACTATGTGCAATCGCACATCCAAATGAACGAATATAGGGATCGGGTGGTCTTGGTGAGTGCCTTCTACCAGTTTCATTTTCTCATAAATTTTCTATGCCCGGCTTTGCTTATTTGAAATCATTATTTTAGCCAACAGCTTCGAAGAAGCAAGGACGTTACATTGGCACTTGTGTGAAAGTCTTGGATATGACTGGTTTGAAAATTTCAGCGCTGAACCAACTGAGGGTATGCACATAATTTAGAGAAACAATTTCTGTTTTTCTTCATTCTTCTTCATTCTTTTAATTCTATGAAGGTCCCTTTTATGAAATTTTTTGGTTCATATCACCTGCAGCTTTTGACTGCTATATCTACAATTGACGACTTGAACTACCCGGAAAAGACAGACACATATTATATTGTTAACGTGCCGTATGTATTCTCGGCGTGTTGGAAGGTTTGTGTACTACTACACTTCTTTGCTTTAGTTCAATACATAATTCAAAATCCAAAGCCTAGCAAGTGATTTTTCTTTCCTTTCAATTACAATTGGCAGGTTGTAAAGCCCCTTTTGCAAGAAAGAACGAGGAAGAAAGTTCAGGTGCTGCAAGGTTGTGGGAAGGAGGAATTACTCAAGGTAAAAATCACATTTACTTCTTCAAACATATAATTTGTAAACCTATGCATATGAAAGATCTTGAAAAATAAGAAACATAGTTTGTCAAGTTTCCTATTCACTGTTATGAAATCTCCAAATCCCCAATCTAATGAAGATGCTAACATTTAATGTTAAATTGTGAATTTACTCTTGCTAGACATGCATTAAATGAAAATGGAATTGATTAGATCAACATTTTGCCCTACCTCTGGATATTATATATGATGTGATATATCATAAATCTTGCATGTTTTTCCGTCCTAAATTCCTGTCATTAATCTGATATTAATGAAATCATGATTATTAAAAACTCGATTCAACTGTGTGAAAACTGATCTTTTTCAATAGAAAAATACTTTTTTTTCTAACGAAATAACCGGAGAACATTTGGTCACCTTAAAAGTTCTTTTGAAACTTGTGTGAGCAGGTAATGGACTATCAGTCTCTCCCACACTTCTGCAGAAAAGAAGGTTCCGGATCCTCGAAACACCGCGTAGCAGGAGACACTGAAAATTGCTTCTCCTTCGACAGCAGCTTCCACCAACAGCTCTACAACTTCATCAAGCAGCAAGCCGTCGTCATGCAAACCATATCACCAATCAGACAGGGATCCTTCTATGTTGACTTACCGGAGCCAGACCCCGACGACGCCAAGATTGCCAAGACCATCGAATCCGAGCTTCACAAGTTGGAAATTCAGAATGGTGTTGCGGTTAATGGACACTAAAGACATGGTTAACCTGTTTCTGGTCTTTCCTTCAGCCTTGTGAGTCAGTTTCATATGCTATTATTATTACTTTATGATCCCTTTTAAGGGTTATACTAGATGTAATACTTGAATATTTGCATCAAGTTAGCTTGATGCAAATTTCTTGAGATAAATTTTTTTTTTATCTAATTTCTGTAACCCAATTTGGGATGATGAGTATATGATATGGGATCATGTAGAAAAAGAAAATGACACTTTTTTTTTCCCTCCCGAGATCAGTTCTTATGATCCTCAGTGTACACTATTATTTGAAAACATACACCAGATTTTATTATTTTTTGCCTTAATTCTTATATATTTGTTTTAACTGTAATTAACCACTTAGTTTATATTTTAATATTCTCAATCTCCTCTTGTTCTCTTTAGATTTATCAAGCAAATGAGAAACTAAGTTTTATTTGGTTCAACAAACACAACTTTAGATAATAAACCAACAATGAAGTATATACTAAAATTATAGTTTAGCTGTACTAGCTCAATGAAGAAAAATTGCCAAATTGTTATCATTTTTTTAATTGCTACCTAACAATAATAATAATAATAATAATGTAATTTCAAGAAATAAGATACTTGATTAGAAAAATAGAGACACATCACACATGATAATCAAGCTGGTTGTTATCTGTTGAAAGTTGAAACTTTCAATGGTTAAGCATGTCTGAGATTCTCTTATACCTTGTAATCTCCAAATTTCTTGTACTTTCCATAGTACAAGATGTGATCTCACTATAACGCTTTATATTAAACCACATCAGATGCTATAATTTTACACAGAGCATGCCTTCCTTTTGAAAACATTATCCTCCATGCCAATAGAATTAAACTAGAAGTTTCGCCATGCCAATAGAATGAGGATTAAGAGCATATCCTCCAAAGCTGCTTGCATATTTTTCGAGCTTGGAAAACAAATCCTTTACTCGAATCATTAAAAAACTCCCATAACAATGAAACAATAGTCCTATTTCATTTTCTTTCTGTATCACAAAAGAATCAAACTTCACAAATTCTTGTTCAAATCTAAGTGAGATCCTAAACAATAATTGAGCACACACTTTCTTCCATATGCCCCAATTTTATGTAGTATGGTATTTTGCAATTTTGAAAAAGTGGTTGATGTTTGGATGAAGACTAAATGATTTTTTAGGGTAGCAAAGTGGTGGTAGCCTGTCCCGCCATGCCCAGGTTTTTTTTTTGGACAAGTCCAATCTTAGGTACCACAACACATTCACACTGTATAAATACTCACACAACTCTAAAAGGCTCATATTCAACACTTAGCATTCGTCAATATTTGAATTCGGGTGCAACGTATTAAGAGGTATATGGTTTTACCAATTGAGCTAAGAGCTAGGTCTCAGCTGTGTACGCCCAAGTTTAAAACATAGCACGTCAGCCCGTGCTGCCAAGTAAGCCAAAAATACTAGTTCCCCTCGCTTTTTGGTTGGTTAACGGGTTAGTCCACTTAATTTTTTTTAATTAATAAAATTAATTCAAATTAATCTAAAAAATAATAATTAAAAATAAGTACAAATAAAAAATAGACAAATTACAATACATTTTTTATTATCTTCTAAATTTCAATTTTGATAGAATTGTTCACAATAATTTTTATCAATAAAATTATCTTTATTTTAAAAAATAAGTTACATAATTTAAACACGTATATAAAAATATAGAATAAAATAAATAAAGTTAATAATAAAGGAAGAATAAAAAAATTAAAAAAACATGTTTAAAAATTATATTATTATTAATTTTTGTAATATCAATTACTTTTTTATTTTAAAAAAAATGGGTTGGGGCTGGCCCACCCTACGAGTTTGAATTTTAAATTTTAACCCGACCCGTTCTTTTGGCGGCTTTATCTATAAGAAAATAATCACTTATGATATTTAAAAGTTATCTCCAAGAAATGATTAAGTCTCATCTATTACTCTATAATAAAAATATTATTTGTACATTAAAATTAGCTACCAAAATTAATCCTCATGTAATTGTATATGAATACATGTATTGTTCAACTTATTTTTAATGTGTATTTTGTATTTTAATATGTATTTTATATTAGTGACTGAGTTTAGTGTACACATAGTATAGTCTCTCTATAAATACCATAACATTAAGGTGTTTTTTTAATCCATTCTCATCTAAATATATCTAAAACTCTTGCTAACTTAAAACATTAAAGTACTATCTCAACAAGTAAGTCAAAAACCTCACCCAAAGATATTTAAATCTCATATCCAAATCCAAATTCACCTTGATTTCAAGTAACATCTCAAAAGAATACCATTAAATAAGTTATAAATAATAAATAATTTGTATAAATATCACTTTAATTTTTTATAATCATAATTAGTTTTAGTATATCAATTCTCAATAGTGATGAGAAGATAAAAGGATAATGAATAATAAAAAAATCCCAAACATTTTGGACCATCAAAACCGGGGCGAACAAACAAATTCAAGAGACATCAAACTTGTAAGCATTTCATTGGATTTGCAAAATGTAACAAATCAATTTCCACACAAGCAAACTATGTGCATTATAAAAAATGAAAATTCTACCTACTTCAGACTATTGTAAATTCAAGAATCATATACAACATAGTATCCACATAACCTCCTCTGCTGACTGCACTAACATCAGATAAAAGGAAGCTAATTAACAGAGATGAAAATGTGATTTAATATGTGAGCCAAAGCTAAATACAGTGGCCAACAAATTATTGATTCCACTAAGCTCAGCTGTTCTTGTAGCAGCGATAGGCAATAACAACCGACACGGCAGCGCATACGACAGAGAGAGCAGCATAAGTATCTTCTTGCTCCCAGTAGTCAAGCCATGTTGGAATGGAACAAAATTTGCGTGATGCTGCTTTGCCATTACTTATCCGAGACGGCACATTCTCTCTGAACTCATCATCATCAGTTAAGAGCTTTGCCTCCGTCTCAATGGCTCCAGCGATCTTCGTCTTTTCTAACGACATATGATTGTCCTGATGGCAAGAGGAATATCTGTTATCTTGGCAACAGGTTGCAATGCTCTCTTGGAATTGAAACCCAACAGTGCCTGTTGTATGATTGTTTGTATCCATGAACTCTTCTGTGTTTTCTTTAAAATTTGTTACACTGTTCTGATGAATCCTTTGTTCTTGGCTCTTTTTTTGTTCTTCTGCTGTCAAACCAATTTGGCCCCTTGATAGCAATATTGAAAAATGATGCATTAAAATTAGCAAATCAAATCAGCATACTTTAACTCTCATTACATGTCATTATATTTTAGCAACTTTTCAGAATGCCAAAATCAGGTCTGAGCAGAGAGGGAATATACCACAAGAAATACAAATCATAGACATCATAGAGCTTAAGGGTATGGCTCGTTTCGTTATTCATCACGGATGCAATTCTCCAGTAACATACCAACAGCTTAAACTCGAAGAGCTAAATCACTGCCCAGAAGAGCACCATTTGTGCTTTTAACTTGTAAGAAGTTTAAATACTCACTCTGTTCCCTTGTATATGCTAATATCACTTTTTGATATATCCTTGGATCAATATATCTAGATACATTTTATATAAAGAATTCGAGATGTATTGAACCAGATGACAGTAAAAGAGAATAAAGGGAGTAGGTAAAACTATAAATGGAACATGCTACTTAGAGTTGTATGGAGTAAAAACCACATAACCTGATAAGTATTAACAACTAAAGCTCAAGATGCTATACTACAAATTTCAGGACAAAATGAGAGACCAAATGTTAAACCAGTGATGACAGTGTGTTAAGCGTTTTCTTTCACAAAACAAAAAACAGAAACAATGTCATGGATAAAATGCTAAAGAAGAAACTGCACAGAAGATAACTACCTCCATAACGAGTCCAAAATTTCTCCTTTAATTATATGTTGTTGAATCAACGAAGGTACATCTTTCGGAGTAACATATCCGTACCTACATAATTGAGTTGAAAATGAATACTTGTCAGCTCAAAATATTGAACTGTTAAAATGTTCTTTTCCAGCTTCAAAGAAGAGATAGAAAGTTCAACCATACCAATGGCCAGTGGCTTCTCCATTGATGCTTGACCCGAATATAATGACATTTCCTCCACACTTATGCCTCCCAATGTGAGAGCATGGGCTAACAAACACTTTACCTTGAAGACCAAGTAACTCTATCTCTTCCCTGAACCTACTAACCAAGACAGGTCCACAAGCTCCGCATCTCCGGTCCCGGGATCCATGTGAACACACGAACACATATGAAGCCAACAAGGCTTCGGGGTTGCCAGGACGCCATTCTCCATCATTGACAAGAACTTCTTCGACGAATGTTTCCACATCAAAATGTGTTAATCGCCTGAAATTCACCAATAATTGCTGTTGGTAATGAGAAATTTTTTTTAAAAAAATTACAAAATAGAAGTCATGCCAACCTGTATCTGACCATGTCTGGAAAAATTAGTATATCACCATTGGATGTTTCGGTTCCATCATGTCCCTCGCAAATTGTTAAGAGGGTCTAGTAAAGATTGAACAATCCTAATGTTATTTCATTGAAATAAGATTGAACCAAACTTGATTATCAAAGATAACTGTCAGTACCATCAATCAGAAATTTGCACATGTATATGAACATTTTGTGTATGCAGAGTTGTAGTTTCATGAACTAAAGCCCTAAAGTGGTCCCGGAGGTTAGGACCGTGCACCAAATTGGTCTTTGAGATTCCAGTTGCACTATTAACGTCCCTGAGATTGATCTCCCCGCACCATAATAGTCCATCGATTCCTTTTTGACAGCAACTCAACAAATGGAGTGATGTGCTGGCACTATCAATGCCACCTGGACACAAGTAAAACGATGTCATTAGGTTCTCATATGCTCTCATTGGGCACGAAAACCAAACGGCATCCTTTTACTCGTGTCTAGCGTGGCATTGGTGGTGCCAGCACATCACTCCATTTGTTGAGTTGCTGTCAAAAAGGAATCGATGGACTATTATGGTGCCTAGAAATCAATCTCAGACATGTTAATAGTGCAATTGGAATCTCAGGGACCAATTCGGTGCACAATCCCAATATCAGGAACCAATTTGAGGCTTTACTCCAGTTTCAAGAGACTAATCTTCTGAGCAGTGATAATGAACGCAAACAATAAGAATACTCGTGGTCTTATAAAGAACCAATTAGAATTTAATTTGTATACATCCATCTAAGAAACAGATATATAATTTTTTGAGGTGTCATAGGCATCCAAATTAATCTAAAAGTGAAAAACAAGAGTTAAAGGCTAGGGTTGTGGTCGGACTACAATAAAAATTTAAAAATCAAAGATGATAAATTGGATTTCAACACTGCTAACGAGAGATTAATTCCTCTTAGGTTGTTTAGTTATAGAAGTTATTGATATAAGAGTATCATGATACTGGAAATCTGACTTATGTAGTACGAGTAATCGAGTGACTAGTAACACATAGCTCGAACTTGAAAGCGTTATCCAAATTTGCTGACTTTTTAAGCTAAGTAAAGTTTTTGTTGTTCCATTCTTTTTTAACCAGAATGGCGAAATATTCAGGAAATTTTTTTTAAAAAAAATAGAATATTTCTTAGTTTTTTTAATGTATCTTCTAAATAATATTTTAACGTTCAAATCAAATTATAGAATCAAAGTCATTTAGTGTCAATTTTTTTTCCTTTGATATTTTGTCAAAGAATCTTTTAGAAATAAAATGTTTGTTTATTAAAACTGAAATGTCATCACTCTTTTCAGTTTTCTATTTTACAGGATTTTTAAAACAGAAGAAAAAAAAAACCAAACAGATCTTAATCAGTTAATGGTGTTTCTCACTTTACCCTTTTCTTTTTTATGTACTAAAAAAAAAAGCAAATAAATTAAATCCCTGAAACGGTCACATTAGAAGCGTGTACCTCCTTCTTCATGCGACCTTTACCGGAGGCGACGGCGGCGTGGAGCAACCGCGGCAATCGGTCAAATTCCCAAGCCTCAATCCGCGGCGGCCACGCAGCGGGACTCTTGTAGCAGAGGAACACGTGGCGACGGTAGAACTCGACGGTGCCAGCGAGTTGACCCGGCGGGAAATCGGGCCTGGTAAACCCGAAGTCAAGAAGATCGTCGTCGTGGTTGCTGTTGTTCTGGAAGGTTCTAGAAGAAGAGTCGGTTAGGTAGGTATCGTTAGATGCTGGGTATGTGAAGGGTGCGAGAAAGGCGTTATATTCTGTGTCCTTTCGGTCGCTGCTGTTGATGCCAATGCTGCTGCTTGTTCTACCTAACAACATTTTTTTCAAATTTTCTTTTTCTTTTTTCTTTTTTTTTTAGGTCACTTCAGAGCGTTTGAAGTTCGAGGATTTTGAGGTTAACGATGAGAGCGGCGTATGTTTGATGTGTGGGGAGGTGGGGAGTGTGGAAGTGACAAAGGAGAGAGAAGGAATGTGATGCGGTGAATCGAGTAAGGATATATATATATATAAAAGAGAGAGAGGGTGTAGAATGTTCTTTGTGTGGAATAAAAAAGGTCAACCATTTCGATGTGGGTGAAATGACGTGTCATGTCTCAATTAGTTCCACAAGTCTACAACAATATGCTATAATAGTAAAGTAACCAGTCCTGGTCTTTTTATTTTTATATGATTATGGATAATGTATTTTACGCATATGTGGTGTAAACATGAAATTATATAAATATACATTTTTTTTAATTTTATATTTTCTCATTTAAGCATGACAAACTTTTTCTAAGCACGACAATTTTTGCAGAGAAAAAGATAAATAAGTCCCTCACTTTTTGTCCCGCAAATATTTAGTAGAATTGTAGTTTTGAAAATTGGACAAAAAAATCCTCCTCCCTCTGGCAACCAGTTTTCCGGTCCCATTCTCTTACTCCCCACTCTCTAGTTTCTTTATCTCTCTAGCAACCACTTCACCTGCCAGATTCCCGATCGCCATGACGGACGGTCTCTGCTCTACACTTGTCTAACTCGATCTCTCGTCCAACAACCTTACGGGTTTCCGAGTTCACGTCATGCTAGTCTCTCATCTCGTTCGATATACCAGATTCTTCGATGAGTTATCAATTGAGATTTTCGTGAAAATGGAGGGGTTGAGGGAGCTTTCTGTTAGGTTCAGCCAATTCGAAGGGTTGCTCCCAGAGTCATTAACGGAGATGCTGAGTTCGAAATTTTTGGATCTGAGTTCGAACAACTTCTATGGTACAATTTCGAAGAGATTCTAGGAATCCTTTGAAGGAATTGTTCCTACATTGTTCCTATAGAATAATCACTTCACAGGTTTTATTCTGTCTACTCTCAGCAACTATTCCAATCTAGTGGGATTGAATTTGAGTTTCAACCACCTGAATGGAAGTATCCCTTTCACTTTGGGGTCACTCTCCAACCTTCGAAACTTGATCATATGGCTGACCCAACTCATCGGTGAGATTACACGGGAGCTAGGTAATATAAAAACGCTGTAAAATTTGATCCTGAACTTCAATGAGCTAACAGGAAGCATTCCTGTTTAAGCAACTGCACGCAATTGAATTGGATTTTCCTTTCGAACAGCAAGCTCACTGAAGAGATTCCTCTGGATTGGAAAGCTTTTGAATTTGCCGATCTTGAAGCTTAGTAACAACTTATTCTTCCACAGCATTTCGCCAAAGTTGGGCGACTGCCTCAGTTTAATTTGGTTGAATCTCAACACTAAAGCTGACCGGAGCAATCCTACCCGAGCTTTTTAAGCAGTCGAGGAAAATTGCTGTGAATTACAGCTTGAGAGAATTACAGCTTTTCAAATAGTTAGGAACGACAATGTCTACAAAACAAAAAATTAGGAATCTCTCTCAATTTAAAAAATGTCTTTCTTTTTTTCCATAACACTAATACTGTGTCATCTTACTCTTTTAATTCTTTCTCTCTATAACTATAATATGTTGTTTAATTATTTTAGATTTGTAATCTTGAATAATATTTTATTTGTATATTATAATAATGTTTGTAATAATATTTTGTGATTTTTTTATTTTTTATTAAAATTTTCATATAAATTATTAATATACGGAGATGAAAAATAGGATCTGACGGAGAATCATTTTTCCACAGGAAATAAGACCTGCAAAACATATTAATGGGAAACAATATTTTTCTATGACAGATGTCGAAGATAAAGATGGAGAATATATCTAAAAACAAAAACAAAAAATAGAGACATCTCCGTTCCTGTCTTGCCCTGTTGCTCTCTCTATTTTTACCCATCAATAATTTGATGAGGCAAATTGTTGTGTAGCTCCCTCGGGTATAAGTGATGTAGCCTACTACGTCAAGAATTTATTTAGAATTGTTTGTAATATTTTTACGAATTTGTTGGAGGCCTCCAAAGTACGATGCATTTCTAACTTGTATTAAAAGAAGTAGTTGAATAATTTTAATAATATATACGAAAAGAAGAGAAGTAGTTGTATTGTGCAGTGTGGTTTCTTATAGGAAACAAAATATTTATTTCTTTCATAAAAAAGAAGCGTAAAAAATAGTTATGATACTATTAGTAATAAAGAATACAATGTAGAATATCTTACATATTCATATGTGAGTTTTTTTTAAGTAGCTGCTAGTAACTTTTTATAAGTAATTAATAAATATTTTGTTGCTAATATTGTAGTGTAGTATGTGTTATAAAGAATTTTATATTTTGACGTCAAAAACAATTATTTGATATGATGGAAAAAAAAATTATGATAGTTTGACAATATCAACATAATCTTTAGTTTAAAATCTATTATCTAGGAGCAAAATTAATCCTCTTTGCGAATACCAATTTTAAAATGTATTAAAATATCTTATTTGATAACAAAAACAAAAATAATGAAAGAACATAATATTTGGAAGCGTAGATACTGTAATGAAGATTTTATAATTGTTTTCATGTAATTTTTTTTACTTTTAAATAATGAATTATAAAGTTAGATTTTGATATTTATAAAAATAGTTTATAATTGTGACACGAGATTAAAATAGGGGACAAAATTTTCTTAAAACAGACACAGAAACTTGAGCAGAAATCTTCACTCTATCCTTACTAATTTTTGAATTATTAAATTTATTTAAATATCCTTAATAATTTATTTCTTATATAGATTTTTTAGTTATTTCACACCTACATTGAAAAATCTAATCCTAATTTTAAAAGCGTCTTTCTTTCTTTTCATAACACTAACAATGCGTCATCCTACTTTCCAATTCTTTCTCTCTATAATTATATAGTATGTTATTTTATATTTTTGGACTCAGTAATTTTAGGTAATACTCTTTATATATTGTAATAATATTTGTAATAAATTAATAATATTTTGTGAGAAGCAAAGAAGCATCTTCTGTTCTTATTCTGCCTTATACTGTCCCGGTATCATCTGTATTCTCGTCCATCTAACTTGATGGAGCGAATTGTTGTAGCTCCATCGGGTGTACGTCAAAAATTTATTTAGAATTGTTTGTATTTTTTTACGAATTTGTTGAAAGTTAATGCCTCCAAAATACGGTGCATTTTCAGCTTATATTAAAAGAAGTAGTTGAATAATTTTAATAATATATACAAGAAGAGAAGTAGTTGTATTGTGTAATGTGGTTTCGGATAGGAAACAAAACATTTATTTCTTTCATAAGAAAGAAGTGTAGAAAATAGTTTGTGATACTGTTAATAAATAATAATAAATAACAACATCTTACATATTCATATGTGTTTTTTTTTTGAAAGTGGCTAATAGTAATTTTTTATAAGTATTTAACAAATGTTTTGCTACTAATATTGTAGTGGTAATGTAGTATGCCTTATGCAGGATTTTTTATTTTGACGTCAAAAACAATTATTTGATATGATCAAAGGAAAAACTATGGTAGTTTGACAATATCAACATAAATTTTTAGTTCAAAATCTATTATCTAGAAGCAGAATCAATCCTCTTTGGTACCAATTTTAAAGTGTATTAAAATATCTTATTTGACAACAAAGACGAAAATAATGAAAGAGCATAATATTTGGCATAATTATAAACATCAAACAAATAATCTGCAAATGTAACTCGTAAATAATATGAATATATAAATCTAACACTTCTCAAAACACCAAAGTATTTAATACAAATGCAAAGCTTTCAAAGAATTTCAAAGAACTTAGGTTTGAATAACATACAGAACTTGACAAAAAAAATGAAATTAAACTTGCAAAAAGAAAGATTACATAAACTAATTTACAGAAGAAATATTACATAAACATAAAGAAAGTAAAGAGAAAATGAAAGGGAACCTACAAAAAACAAACTTAGACCGGAATTCGCCAAGAGACGCTGAACTACTCTACTTATTGAGCAAAAGATTTATATTCGAACTTGCGATCTCTTAAGTGAGTATAGGGAGACTATGTCATTTGAGTTATAATTTATTGATTAATTTTATACTCACTTATATTTAAATTAATTATATTTTTTATTGTTCATAATTATTAATATAAATATTATTAAATATGTATAAATAAAAATATCAAATATTTTTATTAATTACAATATCATTATTCTTTTTATGATTATATGATATTTATTAAATATTATTTTTCAATAAATACATATAGTATATAACAATATAATAATATAATAAATATAAACTAATTAGTTAGTTACTGAAATAAAAATTAGTTGCTTTAGTATAAAAATAAAATTAAAAGATATTTATTATGAAAAAATACTAAAATTTTATATACTTATTTAATAATAACTGGATTATAATTTGTTGATTACAATTTGTTGAGACTTCATTGTTTTTAAAATATTAGTAAAGATATATATTTTAAATTTTAATTTATAGACTTTTGACCATTTTAAATTTTTTATTTACGTAAGACTGGTTCTATCAGTTTAATTAGTAATTTATTGATTGAACTAATAAATCAATAAACCAATAATCTTACCGATTCGATTCTGACAACTATGCATCTAATACCAACCGTCTTTGTTAAAGTCCATTGTTCAAACAGTAACTAAGTTGGTCTTGTGTCGAAGAGGTCTTGTGTTAAAGAAGCCAGGAAATTTTTGCTACTTGTGTAATTGTCTTCTTGTTTTTGTTTATAATGTGTAATAAACATTATCTTTTATCGTAACAGTATGCTACAGGTAAAATTACTTGATAAATACGATATTAATGTTTGTATTTATTTATTTATATTCATTGCTACTAATGGAAAACAAAAATATATCAGGTATCAGGTAGAATGATTAAGAATATCTCTCACATGCATATAGACACTGCACAACTAATGAGATTCATTGTTAGATTTTCTTCAACAAGGATTAGGAATTTAGATAATTGTTTTCTCATGTTTTTAATTATTTTTATTGGAATTGAGGAATTGTGTCTCAAATCTTGGAAAATGTACTTTTTAATGCACTTAAAGAAATTGCCTCTAATTTGAGGTTAATATTTGGAAATGAAGCGCGACATATTTAATATATTTATGTTAATACATATCGAAGATATTTAAGTTAATATTTTAATTTAGATAGGATTTTTATTTCTAAATTATTTCATTAATCTATCAGAATCTATAATATTGTGCTTCCACTTTAAAAAACAGCATTGCTTAATAATCTTAGAAAGACTTTTATAAGCATTTTCTTATTATAACTTTTTTATTAGTTATTTTAAACACTCAGATTCTTTTCTACACGATTAAGAATAGTATTCTAACATGCTGCGCCAGGTTTAATCAATGCATAAGCAAATGACTCTATGAAATGACTTTGCACAATGTGTTAAATTAATACTCTAATAAATAAAAATAAAAGAAGAATGAAAAGATTCACGATATAAAGATACACTCACCATTTGATATCTACAAACTACAAACATACATTATGGTTATACCATCTCTGTCAAGGAAAATGTGGCTGTAACAGATATTTTCCAAGCATTTATGGATTTATCTAACAAAGATTATATACTAAGCCAAATGTGGTGTTAAGTCACACTGTGCTTTACAAGTTTCCAAAGTATGCATGCATATTTAAATGATATTGCTTCCCGTGGAAGGGTTGCTACCACCAAACATGAAACCTCAACATAAGCAACATAGTAATACAATAGATTACATAATCTACTTGGTTCAATTTACACTATTAACACTTCCCATAATCCATTAATTTTTCAACTACTACACACAGATCATTTTTTGTTTCCCTCACATTCAAGAGCTGCACAAACTACACAACAAATCTCAAATTTCATGCAAGATTCTCACCAGGCAAAAAAGAAGGAGATCCACCTTCAACCTGGTTTTTCTTCCTGTGGAAGATACCGCTAATGGTAGGCACAAGGACTTTCTTTGAAACTGAGACCTTCTCTTTCTCGAGCTTCTTCGCCTCCATTTTGTGAGGAGGAGGGTTCTGCTTTTGAATCCTGTAGTGCTGAGGAGATGATTCCGATGACACCTGAGTTTCGGCCAATATTCGAGAAGCGGCTTCTGCTGCCTTCTTCTGCTCCCGCTCACGCCACCTCCGAAGCTCGCTCTCCACTGCCTTCTTTGCTGCTTCAGCCATCTCGGCCTTTTTCAAAGCCTCCTGTGTTGCCGTCTTCATATCCTCGATCTCCTTTTGAGCTGTCTCTAATCTTTTGATAGCTTCATTTTCACTTGCCTTCACAGCCTCAACCTGTGCCTGGGCAGCAGCTACTTTCATGTCTGCTAATTTATCAGATTCCTCAACTTTACGACTTAGCGACTCGAATTCCTCTCTTGAGATTGTAATTTTAGCACCAGATTCGGATGTTGAGGCGCGCGCAGCACTTGTCCTTTCAGTTAACACCGTAATCTGGTCAAGGGCACTCGCCTCTGCTGCTTTTGCTGCTTCTGCATCTTCCAGTGCAACTTTGAGCTTTTCCTCTGCATCTTCTAATGCAAGCTTGGTAACTTCAGCCTCCTTCATCAATTCTGTGGCTTTGTTCTTCATGTCTTCTGCTTCCCGCCGTGCATTTTCAGCTTCAGATTGCAGCTGGTTCAGTGTTGAGATCATTTCCTCAGATGCACCTCTAACTTTAGATTCTTCTGCCAAGCAGGCTTCAAGCTCAGACTTACTTTTACGAAGCTTGACATGCAGATTCCCGACAACAGATTCAGTTTCAGACTCTTTCTCCTTCAATTCCAAATGTTCCTTCTTTACATTCTCAAGTTCCACCTTAAGAGCTTCCACCAAGCTCCTAAGAGAGCTTTCCTCATCTGCTACCTTATGCAGTGACTCCTTGGCGTCATCAAGTTCCAGAGTGACACTTTTCACGGAGTCCAAATCCTGCATCCTTTTATTTTCCATTTCCTTTTGCAGAGCACCAATTTCACTCAATGTCTCCACCAGCTGTGCTTCAAGATTTTTGGCAAGCTCAGGATTGAACTCTTTCTTTAAATCAAGCACTTTCTTTTCGGATTGTTCAAGGGTGGCTTTATATGATCGTCTTAGAACATCTTTCTCAGCTAGCACCATTGCTTGCTGCTGATGTGCTTCAATAGATGCATGCTTGGTTTGTTCAATTGATTCCTTTACAGCAGTAATTTCTTTAGACAGCTCAGATGCTCTTTCTGAGTTTTCCTTCATCGCATTTTCTGCTTCTGCTACTTGCTTGAAAGCAGACTCTCTTGCATCCGAGGAAGAATCATATTCTTGACGAATCTTGCTGAGTTCTAGCTTTGCAGCATTGAGTTCTGTAATGATGGATGCATGCCTCTTAACTGCAGCTTCAAGCTCTTCTTTCCAAGCACCATTTGTTCCATCAGAGTTACCATACTTTACTTCTTTAAGCTGTTTCGCATGATCCTTTGCAGTGTCTGTTGCCATGATCGCTAGTTCCCTGGATTCATCGACAACTTTTAGCTTTTGTGTCAGTTCCTCAACTGTCCTTTTAGCCCTTTCAAGCTCAACAAGAGCTTGAGCCTTAGTAGTTTCAGCATTATTTACTTGTTCCTTTAGTTTGTTCAACTCTTTCTGGGCTATATGAAGTTGTGTCTCCTTTGCCAAAACACGCTGATGAAAGAACAAGGTTTGTAAATAGCAAAAAATAGAGGACAGAATAAATTCAACTAAACTTGAAAGGAAGGGAAATAAATCATAACCAGATAACCTAGTTTGTGGTTAGAACAGCCTAAGTAATTAGAAAACTTGAGATTTGTGGTGCCCAGTTAAACAAAGATTCCTTCCGGAATTGAATTTGATTAACTAATATCCAGAGATATATAAAACCAGAAAAAGGCTCATGTACAAACAAAAGGAGGAAAGAATTCAACATGTTAAAAGAAGTCCAAGGTCGTGTGCATATAAACCATTCTTAGAAAGGTGAGTTTGATATGATTGATTATGTTCATGATTTCAACATAAGCACAAAAAAGATGGCACTGCCGTGGAGTCAAAGAAGCTCGTGCACTGTTTCCTGAACTAAAAGAAAATGTAACCTAATTCCTGAACTTTCTTAAATGTGAATGATTTTGGGACTTCTGATTCCACGCCTTCCTCCTCTAGGCTCCACAATCAAGAAATGCATAAGAGATTGCAATTGGACTCGATTCCTCCAAGCTGTTCTGACTCCTTCATCAGCCTCTTCACAGATGCACAGCCAACATTGCACTGCACTGAACACACTGCAACACAGGTACCACCACCACTTCCAACAACATTTGCAATGTTTTTAAGGATTAGGCATGAGATGAACCCACATAGGCCACTATCATAGTTGAAAAGTGCTTGAAGTGTGAGAATATACCATCATCACCGGTTATCCAACTTCCTTGTTCTCCAAGGGTTGATCAGTGGAGGAGATTGTCTTGGCCAAGTAGTTGTATCCTCAGTTAGTTGCAAGAACATGCTGTTCTCCTCTAGTGTCTTCATGTCTCTCTCCTTTCTTGGCACCTCCTCTACCCACATTTAGATCTATTCAACACTCAAACTTCTAGGTGGATTTGGTATGTGAATTTGGTCACGCAACCAGTCATCTTACCTCTTGTCCTAGCCTCTTAACTTCTTTGAAAATGGTGGCAGTTTGATATTCAAATTTGAGATTTCAAAGCGGGTGGATTTGGGGAGGAAGGAGGAATCTCCTAAAAGCTAGACATGTGAACAACATGTGATAAAATGCATTTTTCCGTTCCAAATATGGAAATATTCTTTCTTTTTTGGTTTCCCAAGGGTATCTAACACTGAACGTAGTGACTAATCCCTTCAACCCTTCCCAACGGCAAAGGCTGACCACAGGATGCTTTCCATACCCAAGGTGGGATTTGAACTCCCAATATCTTGATTAAGGGACCAAGTGATGAGCCACCAGGCCAGACCCACGAGGTTAACAATTATTTTCTAGTTTTGGGACTAAAGTTCATATAAACCAGAGTTCTGGGGATAAAATGTATTTTTCTGTTCTAAATATGGCTATTTTTTTGGGCAAATCTGTTCTAAATATGTATTAGCAAAGAATTACTAATACTATTTATTTCCCTTTTTGGCTTAAGAATTAAAGCGAGTACCTATGTTAAAAACCATAACAGGTTTATACTGCAGTTACTACTTCATTAACTTTACAGGATACACTTAGGAGATATGCAACTTTCAGATTTAGTTCTACCTACCACAAGGGGTTTGAAGTTTGTACCCTTACAAGGCAAAAAGTTACAAAAATTGACAATTACCTCAGCAGAATAGGGTTTTGCCTTCTTAATGAAAGGTTTTTCACCAGAGAAAGCACCTTCACCAAATAAAGAGACAGCATCTTTAACAGATTGAAAAGGAGGACTGGTGTCAATCTCTCCAACCTCTGGCTTTGTTGCGTTGGGTGAGTCGGTAGCACTTTGCCGGATTTTAGCTACCATTGTCCGTTATATCTAAATATTATGACTGTAAAACCTGTTGAACAAAACACATGTTACAAGAAAGAAGACAAAATGAAATATAGATCATCATGAACGGGTAGCATATATAAAATATGAAACTCAAAACAATGCCATGTGACAGAAATTTATTTACAAACCTACACAAAGATCATTGCCCAAGATACCAAATAACCATTCACATTGACATTATGAAAGACACAGAACCAATGAACCATTCCCCCACGAAAAATAACACCATCAGATAATAAACCCCAACAACAAATAACAAATTATATTGCACTCTAATAATGCAAGTTATTTATATCTATACAAAAACCCATTCTTCAAAAAATTCAGAGCCCAAACGCATATCCAAAAGTTGCAGAGTTAACTATAGTGCCTTCACTATCACAAACACCAACAGCTCAAATTTACTCTCTAATTTGATTCTAAGGACATTCCGGTTCAAACTTCTAAGCACAATCTTCCAAAATAATAGTAAAACCAAACAATTAAAATTTTAAATCTTGAACGGATTTTCTCGATACTCACCAACACACACGGGAGCGTAAAGAACACTTCAAATTCGAAGTCCTCCACGGCGGTCAAAACGACCTGAAAACGACATAAAAATCATCAAAACACGGAAAACAGAGCTTTAAATTGAAACGACAACCGACAAAGAAGAACGCAGAGAACAATGACAAAGTAATTAAGTAGTAGTAGTAGTAGCTTGTTCCGACAAGTTCAAACAAAAACACACAAAATAAAACCCTTAAAATACTTCCAAAACCCAGAATCCCAAAACCAAACAAAAGTTTCAACTTTCACCTTAAACCCTCCCAAACAAAATTCATTCAAAAAAAAAAAAAAAGAAACACTCACCTTTCAGGGATGATTACTGAAAATAACTGAAAATCTCGACATACTAGAAGAATCAGAATCAATCGCTAGTATTATTGAGTATCTACTATATAGAGAGAGAAAGATAGAGAAGAGAGAGAAAAGTGATGGAGTGGGTTTGAAAATGAAAATCCGAAAGCTGTTGAAGACAAAAATTTCTGTATCAGCTCAAGTCGGGTTCAGCGAGGTGTGAGTGTGTGGAATCAGGTGTGGGCGTTTCTATTTGAAAGTACAAGTTCCTTGCTTCGAGGGCATTGAGTTTGAGTGAAATGACTGTTCTGTCCTTGGAGTACCACGCATTAAGCACCGCGTCACGGGTTTCACACTGTCCAAATAAACAAGTCCCGGAAGGTTAGAAATGACTGAGCAAAAGAAAACAAAGGAAATGAAAGAGAAAGAGAGTGACGGAGAAAGAAAAGTATGTTAAATTGTTAGGACAGCAAAAAGGCATTTCAGCCTTGTTTTTCTAACTTTGTCTTCCAATAATTCAGAAAAGATTGAACTTAAGAGTCTATAGGAAAATTATAACATTTTTCATAAATAAATAAGTCTTCTGAAAATTTATTTTAATTTAGATTTATTTTTTCATAGGTTAAGATTATAAATAAAAAATATTAAAAATACAAAAATTTAGGTTTTTAATTCATTTTTTTATTTATTAAATAAACACATTTAAAATTTTTAATTAACAGTAATTTTATCATATATTTTTAATACATATAATAATTAAACCCTTAATTTAAATATATTTTTTCTTCAAAAACAAATCTAACGTCTTTTTCCCTTGTTGATATGAAGTTATTATTTTTCTTTTCTTTTAAATGGCAATTATATATTACCAATTTACAACTGCTCATAAAAGGTTCAATCACTGCAATGAAAGGTGGAGGCTTAAACATCCCCGTATAAAATTGCATGCTTAAAATTTTGATCTTTTATACTATTGCATTCCACAAGCAAATATGTGCGACAAGAACAATATTATTGACATTCCTTTTTATATTATCATAATTTAATGGACTAAGAGTTTGTTTGGATATTATTAAATTTTAAAAAAAATATTTTTATTAATATTTTTTTAATATATTTAAAAAAATTAATAATAAAAATAAAAGTATTAAAAAATAAAAAATATTTTTTTATAAGTTATAATTGATATATTTTTTAAAATATTTTTTACTTAAAAATATCTTTAACATAATAAATAAATAAATATTTTTATATTATTGTATTTAAAAATAATTGTTAAAAAATATATTTTTATATAAAATATCTACATATAAAATTATTTTTATATTTTAAATTTGTTTAAAAATTATTTAAAATATTTTTATAAAAATTTATCCAATCAAATCTTAAAACGAATGTGCAAAACAAAACATGAATTATCCAACCATGGAGTGAGTCATTCTACAAGGAATATATCAAAAAATATAAAAAAAAATAATATTTTTATTAATATTAATCAATATTTAATTAATATTTTATTTTATACTACTAAAATTAAAATTAAAAAATTGTAATAATAATAATCAAATATTAATTAAAAATAATAAATTTAGTCATGTAATATATTGATATTTCAATTCGTTTGCAAAAATAGACAAAGTAAGCATTGTCTAGTAGGTGAACAATTCCCAAGTGTTTCTTTATGGTTTGAGTCTTTAAATTGCTTTCTATTCTTTCTAATTGTTATTATTTATTTTATCGTTTAAATTGAGAGTTCTTCAGGGGGCGGAAAGCACAATAGGAAAGCGCGTACATAGAAATATTATTTAGTTGTACATCGCTTTCTGATCTAACATGTAGATATAGAGATAGATACAGAGATAGATATAGTCAGCTTGACCTGCAATTGGATTGTATATTTATTCATTACCGGATATTGTATGAATTGTCCCTACATATATTTCAAATTCCATTTATTATTATTGGACTTTCTCATCTCGCAAACCTGTAGAGTGGTGCATGATAATAATAAAGTAAATACTTTTGAAATAATATCTTTACGGAAAAATAATATTATAAACGGTTAAATAATTTAATATATTTAATTAAATATATTTCATTAAATTATTTAATAATTTAAATATTATTTTCTTATAAAATATATGTCATTAAAATAATTTTTAAAATTACACTCGAGTCTCAAAGTAATATTAATAGTTACTTAATTTTATCATCGAATTTACACTCCAAAACTCATACTAGTACTTAATACGCTTTTCGTTCATTAGAACACTAAAACGAAATCGTTTTATACTTACTAAAAAAAACCCTAAGTCTCCCATTCCCTTTTTCTAACCTGAGCTCCTTCTCCTTTTCTTTCCTTTCTATTTATCTCTGTTGCCACTTCTTGCCGGCTTCCGTCATGGCATCGTTGTGCTGCACGCCTCCTTCTCCAATCTAGTCTGTTACATTTTTGTCTCTTCTCTATTTCTCTATTTCTCCTTCTTCTCTTGTCTCTTCTTTGTCTTCCTCTACCTCCCTAGTCTCAAAATTAATTCCTCTATTACCTTATTTTATTTTTCTTGATACACTTAGTGCAGAACAACAAATACATAGAGACTGTATATATGCTTTCAAAGTATGTGAATTTTATACAATAAATTATTAAAATAAAGATTTTAATCAAACAAAAAAGAGACGGCAAAAATAGGATTAAACACAAATGTCAGAATCAATGCATCCAAATATCTAGAACAAACTTTGCTATAGTAAGAAAATTTTAAAAAAAAGAACCCATAAAAAAAAGACAAAGAAGAAATACTAAGTTGGGAAAGGGGCGAGCAGCATGAAGCTGTGATGGAAGTCGACGAGAGGTGGTAGCAGAAGTCTCGATTGGGAAGGAATGAGGGGAAAGGAAAGGAGGAGGGCTCAGGATAAGGAAGAGGAAGGGAAGGGAGAAGAAAAGGGGAAGTGAAAAGGCCTTAAGTTGGAGAAAGGCGAAGAAAAAGGAGAAAAAAAAAAGACTTCAGGTTGGGAAAGGAGAATGAGAGCGTGTTTTTCTTTTATTTTTTTAATAAATATAAAACGATGTCATTTTCAGTATTCCGATAAATGAAAAGCGCTTTAGACTAGTATGAGTCTTGAAATACAGGTTCAATGATAAAATTAAATAACTATTAATCTCAAAAACCACTTTAAAACTCAAGTACAATTTCAAGACCACGACCTAATTCAAAATTTAATGAAAAAAAATTAATAATTAATATATTTTTAGCCAATAATCAATTAATATTATGACATTAGACGGTATAATTTTTTTTTCATGAAGTCGCAACACGGTAAGAGTAGAATTGGCATCGCTAATTTGCTATGCCGTAAATTGTTTAATAGGACTATAAATATAACGGTTCCGCTACGTTATCAACAGCATATCTGCCAACTTCTGGCAACTCTTATTTATAATTGTGTTTCATGGAAGTATGTTCATGGATGTGTCTAATAAAAATGTCTTTTTTATAACTGTGTTTAATAGAAGTGTCTTTATAGATATATTTTCTGAATGTGTCTCTTTATATATGTATTTAAAATATATTAATTATTAGACACATCTACGTACACACTTTCATGAAACCCAAATATAAATAAGAGTTGGCAGAAGTTGACAAATAATATGTTGATACCCTATATTTTTCCTAAATATAATATAAATAGTTTCATTTAATTGATACCCTTAAGGTATTCATTGAAAATTATAACATACAACTTTATATAAAAAAATGAGAAAAAATTTAAGCATTATATATTTCAAAAGTTTAAAGATTTAATTTTTCCTAGCTTGTTGAAGGACTATTAGCAAACCTATATCTAACAAGACTTAAAAGTTACAAATTAGCTAGTGAGAACAATATAATTTCTGAAATGCCCTCGAGTAAATACAATTTACCATATTCTTAACAAATATTCTTATTTGTACGGTACATAAAATTTTAAATGAGTTGGTATAACTATCACCACAAGGATTTAATTTAAGACCGACATGTGAATTTCAAAAACCGTACGTAAAGAAACCTAAAATCAGTGGAAATGGTTGCACCATGAATAGTCAAATTGGTAGCAAGCATTCAAGCAATTATGGTGATGAGGTCATGATAATATAGTAGTGTTAGTGGTGGCGTTCTTTCGGGTCATTATGATAGGTAAAAGTAGTGATCCAAAGGGATGAGTACAATCACTTTTCTGTTGAACTAATTGGTTTAAGTTATGGATTCACAGATGAGTTCATGAGGATCAAGATATTTAAAATTGAATAGTGACAAAAAGAAGGATAAAAATAAATCAATATGATAAAGGGTACTTTAGACAATATCCAAAAATAGTGATTACAGTAGTTTAGATATTGTAGTAAGAGTTCGTTACTGATTGATAGATTGTTGCATGTAAAAAAAAATTAAATCTTCACTACTTATTTAATTGTATAAGCGAGTTAATTACTTGACAAATTCAGATCCATTAAATAATTGAGACTATATAGCGATACATAAGTGAGGATATTAATGTAACTGTCGCGGTAACAATATACCCTAATAGATACAAACAGAATAAGAAGAAAAATTAAACATATGGTTATATACTTATTTTTCTTATTAAAAAATAGGTTTTTGTTTATAATTTTTTTTTGTGAACAACTAAGAGAAAAAACAAAAGAGCAGAAAAGAAAAAGAAAAAAAATTAGGTTCTTAACAATAAGAGAGGACAAACCACTTCTGGTGGCTGGTGCCAAAGGTGAACCTCATCAGTTCCGCTACCTCCAGATCCCATCTTTGCCAACCGATCTGCCACGACATTAGCTTCTCTCGGGATAAGCTCAAAACGAATATCCCAATCCCTTCTTAACTTCAAGTCAAAGATCAGTTGTATTACTTCTTTTTCAAGATGGCAGAGTAGAACTTGCCAACCAGTCACTAGCTCAAAAGCTGCTGCGCAATCTGTCTCACAGACAACAAGCTTAAGACCCGCCTCCCAAGCCCAAGCCAAACCTTTCCATATACTCCACAACTCCATCTTGATGACACTAGATCCAAAGGAATTTTCTGAGCATCCCATTACCCATTGACTGGAGCTATCGCGAATTACCCACCCAAAACCAGCACAATCATCCCTCAAGTTCACACTCCCATCACAATTTAATTTCCAAGCACCAGGTTCTGGTGGAGACCAAGACAGAGGTTTTAATCCCTGGATGCAACACACTCGATTCTGAGTTGTATATTCAAAATCCACCATGCACCTGCGAGCCTTGTATGCAATTGACCCAGTAGATCCAAAAACTCCCTGAAAATTACCCATATTTCTATCTTGCCAAATTGACCATATTATAGCTGCAAATTTGGAACAACCTTCATTGAGGAGGCCATGCTTGAACCAATCATGCACCTCGTAAGAGCCAAAGAAACACACATCAGAAAAACCTAGAGAAACCCAAACTGATCGCACCACTTCACAATCCCGAAAACAATGAAGAATTGTCTCCGGAAGTTGATTGCAACGTGTACATAAGGATGAGGAGGAGAGATGTCGCCGAAAATGCAGATATTGAGTTGGTACAGCATCATGAAGGCAAAGCCACACTAGGAGCCTCAACTTTTCAGGGATCCGCGCCTTCCAAAGCCAAAGTCAGTTGATATTCCTATCCCAATTCAACTTCTTCTGAATTAACCATAAATATCCTTGTTTAGCAGAGTAAATAGTGTGCTCCCAACTCCAACCCAAATCACGACCAGAAGCCGAAATATGTACTAAACTAAGAATGTCTTCCCTTAAGTCCCTAGGAATAAAAGAGTAAATCCTCTCCAAATGTCAAACTCCATCACGGTAAACATCTTTAATGGTCAAAGCAGCCTCACAGATATCAAGAAATTCAACCCTCACTCCTACTGGCCCAGAGTGCAACAAAGAGTCAAACCAGAAATTCTTAGAAAGAGCTCCCACTTCCCAAACAAACCCTTCCTTTAATACGGAAGCTGAGTGCACAATAGACTTCCATATATACGATGAAGAACCCATTGCTTTAACTGCAAATAGGTTTCTATTCTGGAGGTATTTCTGAAACATAATCTTAACCCACAGTTTCTCTTGATTCATCAAAATTTACCAAACTAGCTTTCCTAATAAAGAAAAATTGACCAACCGCGACTCCCTCAAAGCAAGACCTCCAAACTTTTTTGGAGTCGTCAAAACTCTCCAAGATGCTAAATGAAGACCACGATGAGTATGACTACCACACCAAATGAAACTTGTAGTAAGCTTATCAATGTTAGAGCACACACCTGATGAAAAAAAGGCTTACTTGCATCCTATAAATAGGTATAAAAGATAAAACTGATTTAGCAAGGCAAATCCGACCAGCTTTATTAAGGAAGCGACCTTTCCAAGATGCTAGCCTATTAGTAAGCTTATCAACCACATCATTAAAATCAGCTTTAGTAACTCTGCCATGCTTGAGGGGGACACCAAGGTATTTTCCCAGAGAATTAGCAAACCGGATAGAAGAAATACCAGTGAAGAGATCCTTGCGTTGTCTAGAAACATTCATGGAACAGATAGCACGAGATTTGTCAAAATTCACCTTCATACCAGATGCTCTACAAAAGGTGGCCATAGTGTCCAAAACATGAAGTACTTGAGATTTCTTCGCTTTGCAAAAAAGGATAAGGTCGTCTGCAAAAAGGAGATGGGAGATCACAGGACCTCCCCTAGACACGGTTACTGGTTTCCATCTACCAACCTCCACTTTTCTAGCAATGAGGCAACTCAACCTCTCCATACAAATAACAAATAAATAAGGAGACATCGGGTCTCCTAGCCTCAAACCCCTCTTTGGCTGAAAACCATCCAACCGGTTACCATTCCACATTAGAGAAAGGGAGGAAGACTTTACACATTTCATAATAAGAGAAACAATAGTTCCTGGAAAGCCAAACATT
Organism: Arachis hypogaea; assembly: GCF_003086295.3. Lineage (NCBI taxonomy): Eukaryota > Viridiplantae > Streptophyta > Magnoliopsida > Fabales > Fabaceae > Arachis > Arachis hypogaea. Next base: position 4,142,618 of record NC_092036.1, on the reverse strand, counting down.
AGGAGAGATTGCTCCAAAAACTCCCAGCTCACCCTGTCATAAGCCTTTTCTAGGTCAATTTTAAAAGCAAGAACACCTTTCTTTGATTTGGTTTTCTTCATAAAATGGAGAACTTCCTGGGCTACAATGATATTGTCTGGGGCACCCCTTTCAGGAATAAACCCTCCCTGTAGAGGGCCAATGATATCTTGTAGAAAAGGTCGTAACCTCTCCACAACCACCTTAGTTATAATCTTGTAGATGACATTACAGAGGCTGATAGGACGAAACTCTTTCATGCGAGACAGGTTATCAACTTTAGGAATCAGCACCACCAAAGTGTCAAACAGAGCACTATCCAGATCAAACCCAGTGAAAGCCTTCTTAACAAGTTCCCATACTTCTGTACCAACCACTTCCCAATATTCCTTGAAGAAAAAAGCCTGAAAACCATCGGCACCTGGGGCCTTAAAAGAGTTCATGCCCATAATCACCTTCCTAACCTCTTCTTTAGAAACATTTCTTGTGAGACTTTCAATAGCTTCATGAGATAAAGAAGGTAATTCCTGGTCCCCCATCACATCAAGTTCTACCTGTTCCACATTACAAAAAAGATCTCTATAAAATCCAATTGCACATTCTTCGAGTTCTGCGGATCAGTACTCCATCTTCCATCCTCCAAAAACAACCCCTAAACCTTGTTACGCTTTCTCCGCATAATGGTTTGCATATGAAAGAACTTAGTATTCCTATCTCCAAATTTGACCCAGTGCTCTCGCGATTTTTGATACCAAAACAACTCCTCTTGCATAAGCAGATTACTATATTCAGCCTGTAACTCCCTTTCTTCCTGTATAAGGGATAAAGCATCAACTCTCTCCATTCTCTGTTGGATACTGGTCACACGCCTCTCCAATTCCCTCTTTCTTTTAAAAATATTCCCAAAGACATCTCGGTTAAAGGCCAAAGCATCATCTCTGACCTGAGAAAGGCAACGAATAGGATTGGGTCTACCCTTGTCCCAAGCACCCCTGACCACCGACGAAAAACTTGGGTGATAAGACCAAGCTACTTGAAAACGAAAAGGTTTTACCCCGACTCTTCTATCATTACCTTGACATCGCACCATAATGGGACAGTGGTCAGAATGCATCCTCGCCAAATTCTCCACATAGCTTTCCGGAAAATGAAAACACCAAGCATCAGTAGCCACAGCCCTATCCAGCCTCTTCGAGATGAACCGATTACCCTGCATATGTTTGAACCAAGTGTACAAGGATCCATGAGCTCCCAAATCAATCAAACCACACTCATCTAGGAGAGCTCCAAACCGCTCTGCCCTTCGAGAGACAAAGTTCCCACCTTTAACCTCAGATGAAAGAAGGATCTCATTAAAATCCCCAATAGCTAATAAAGGACCTGAATAATTTATGGAAAAATCTGTCAAAACCCTCCAAGCTTCTTCCCTTATGCTAGGAACGGGACTTGCATAAATTGCTGCACAGACCCAAGAGAAACCGCCCTTCGAAAACTCAACACACACCACTTGCAAACTCGCTGCCACGACATTGCAAGATACTCCGGGCCATGCAGAGAGCACCCAAATACCTCCACTATGCCCCTGAGCTTCTTCAATATGAATAGGAGTATAACCTAATCTGTTCCAAAAGACAGCCACCTTTTGGAAAGCACAATGAGTCTCTAAAATGATAAAAACGTATGGATGAAAATTCTTTACCAATTGTTTCAGATGCACCCGAGCCAGCTTATTTCTAGCTCCTCTCACATTCCAAACTATAATATTTGCACAATCCATATTAATATTACTTGGAGTGAGACCCACACCTCAGATTATTTGAGGGTAGTGAGTGGGGTCTCCACTGTAACCACACTGTGCACATTCTCAACTGGGGAATTCTGAAGAGAATTAGGCCTCAATCTCTTTAAATTGCTTCTAAATGGCGTTTTAGAAGTTTCGCGCCTTGCGAATAAGCCCCTGCTCGTTCTGAACCAGGTCCTTGCTTGCCACCCGTCACACCTTGAGCAGAGGTAAAACCTGACGAAGCTAATTTAAAGTTCCTCGCTTGTTTTAACACTTGATTGCCCTTACTTATGTGTAAAGATGATTCAACCCTATTGATGCCTTTCATAGCAGGTTCTCCTTTAGCAACATAATTAGAAGATTTATCCACATAAACTTTTTTGGACTTATCCTGGTCATGCTTACCCAAAAAGACCTTCTTGTCCTTTGTCTTTCTTTCCACCTTGGTCCACGTTGTATCCCCTGCATGCGCCCCTTCCATTACATGCACTTCCTTATCCTTATTCTTCTCTATCCCAATTGTAGCACTACCAAAAACAAAAGGCTTCTCAATATTAGAAGAAAATGGCACCTGATCCATCTTCTCGTGATCTTGTTCCTTGTCTTCATTCACCCCTGTTTCATCAATGTTCGTCGAAATTGAACTAATCAATTTACAGTCTACACCAACATGCCCATAACAACCACACGTATTGCAGACCAACTCAAGGCTTTCATATTCAACATCCAAAACCCTCCCATCCACCTCAACACTACGAGTAATGGGAACGCCTAAATCAATCTCCACACAAGCCCTCGCATACTTCCCTCTTGCTGCCATCTTAGTTGCTACATCGACTTTCACTGGCTTTTCCACCGCAGCGGCAATCCTCAACATAGCCTTCTCATGGTAGTACCGAATCCCTAAGCCATAAAAGCGTACCCAAACCATGGTGGATCCAAAAACCTCCTCTTCTGAATAGAACTCAGGTGACCATGGCTTTACAGCAAGATAAAACCCAGATATCATCCAAGGACCACCAAGTAATACCCTCTCCCAATCTTCGAAAGCATCAAACTTCACCAGAAAATAGCCATTTCCAACATCCAGAACTTGAAACCCACCCTTCAATCTCCACACCATACCCAGCTTATGCACCATCGCCGTGTAACTCATATGCTTGCCCAAGACTTTGACGACGATCGCTTCCTTATATGGTACAGATAACGCCGTCAGCCCTTCTTCTGAGAAGATGACCCGAGGAGGATGCGAATCCCCGTGGTTCCCTTTGATCACCTTGGCTAGCCTCTCTCCATCTAAAGCCTCATTCCAAAGCATAGGAGACGGAGACTTCTGTCCAGTCACCATGTCGCGGAAGGAAACCTTTTGAAAGCCATGTTTTTCCTTAGAAACCCTAGTAACCTCCTCCTTCTCACCAGATACAAACCCCCCGACGCTCTCCCCCTTAGTTCTATCGCCGGCATTACCGGTTACCTCACTGTGTGTCACCCTCTTCGTGAACCCCCCACTCACTCCGTCACTCATACCTAAACCCTAGCAGAAAGAGTACAAAAAGAGTATCCGTTATAATTTTTATTCTTTGTTTATAATTTCATATAAATATATTGGGTTCTTTTTTTTTTTCCGGATAACTGGTTTCTTTTAATAATATAAGGGTTACTCTTTGTTTTTTTTTTTTTGAAAGGTCTCCGAATTTATACCTCTTTTCCCAGACAAAGAAAAGCTCCACAAAGCAAAAAGCGGGAAAAAGAAAAACAGGAGAACCTCCTTTCTAAATGGGCTTCAACAAACATTAGCCCATAATAAATTTGGTAAACCCAAAAAAACGATTGGTAAAACGTAAAAACCCTATACGTTCTTAAAGACATTACAATCATCTGGTGGCGGCAAACGGGCACGCCCATCTCGCCTAAAGGCTAAAAGTGTGGTACCAAAAATAAACCTCACCTAACTCACATTGAAATTTTATAAACTGAAATTCGACTAGAACAAAGTTTTTTTTTTAACTTAAAATCAAAATTTTCTGCTTAACCTGAGTCTAAAAAAAATAAATAAATAATAAAAATAAGATGAAAATGCCTACAACTCTAAAATTCAATGTTCCGCATATTGAACTTTAGTAATAAAAAATATTCTAAATAAAAAATAACATTTTTGTAAAATTTAATAATTTATAACTTAAAATTATTCTTTTTTTTTGGTAAATAACTTAAAATTATTCTAAATAACAAATGTAATTTAGCATGTTATAATTATTTTTTTTTTAAAAGACAAACGTATACCAATTCATCGCAATCCATGATCATTGCACAAGGCTATGTAGTGTGTACTTTGCGGCGGAGTGAGAATGTGAGGGCGGGGTAGATGTGTTACTATTAGCGGGAGTTAACTCCTATCTTAATGGTTGAAATTGACTAATTGTATTGATTTAGTTTTTAATTAATATTTTTGTTTGTAATAATATTATGAGAATATAAATTTTTTTAAATTATAGTTCATTTTATTCTGATAATATAGATATACATGACACGAAAGATTTATAAAATTAAGCTATTTTTATAAAAAAAAGGTCATAAGTTGACAAAAATTTTTGCCTAAAAAGATTAAGGCATCTGTAGATAAAAAATCAAATAATAAGATTTTTAGTTATTATTTTTATATGAAAAGTCTAATTTTTATTAATAATTAATTTTGACATTTGTTATCTAAAATTTAAAATAATTTAACGTGTATATTTTTACATTTAATTAGGTATTAAATCTGTTGTACAAATAAAAATAATAAATTTTTATACTTTTTATTTAAAAATAATATTTTTTCTCTCTATGTATATAAAAATATAATTAGATATTAGCATAAAAAATTATACTGATAGTTATAAAATAAACTCATCTATAATTTTTTTTTAAAATAATTGAATCTTGATTTTAACTTTTAATTATAACATTAGTATTCTCTCCAAATTATATATAATAAATATTTGAAAGAAAAAAAATGAAAATATATATTAGAAAGATAAACGGTGAAAATTTAAAACTAAATAAAGAACTAAAAAAATGTATATAATAATAATTATAATTTTTATATGAATTATATTATTTTGTTAATTTCATTTTTTGGAGAACAAAAAAATAAAAAAATAGAAAATAAGAGAAAAGAGAGAAAAAAATAAAGATGAAGAATGAAACTGAAACTGAGACTGAGAGTTTGTTAATTTTAAAAGAAAAAATTTATTTTAATTGTAAAAAAAAATATCGGATGACATATTTTGATTTGTCAAATTATTAATATAAAATATAAATTATATATAGATTAAAAATGGTAGAGAGAAATAGAAAAATGGAGAGAAGTAGATGAGAGAATTTAGGAAGGGAGTTTATGAATTTTGAAAAAAATATTTTCTCTCAATTTTAATAAGAGAGTGTCATGTGACACATTTGATTATTAAATTATATAGTAAAAAATGATACATAATATAGGTATATTTCAATTTTAATTTTAATATTTTAATTTTAATTTTAATGCAATTAAAGAATGTCATGTTGTACATTTTGATTGGAAATTAGTAATTAGTCACTGATATTGATATTGATAATTATATATAAAATAGATAGAGTGGTTGAAGGAAAGAGAGAAATAGAAAAAGGAAGAGGGAGGATGAGAGAACTCTTTAATTTTGGAGGGAAATATTTGATTTCAATTGCAATGAGAGAGTGACATGTGGCACATTTTGGTTGTAAGATTAGTAGGGATGGGGAAAGAATTTTTTAATTTTGAAGGGAAAGATTTATTTTCAATTACAATGAGAAAGTGACATGTGGCACATTTTGGTTGTAAAATTAGTAAAGATAATTCCTTAATTTTGAAGGGAAATATTTGATTCTAATTGCAATGAAAAATTAACATGTAACACATTTTGGTTGTAAAATTAGATATATATATATATATATATATATATATATATAATAGATTTTTTAATTATTATAATTTAGTAATCTAGATTAAAAAAGTGCATTAATGTAGTTTTTTTTGTGTATTTTCTGTTGTCGGAGTTCAACGTAGTTAGTGACGTAGCTCAAGTCTTGTCACACTAAATATATTAAAACGACGTTGTAAGTGTTTTGGCGCTAAAGAAGATACTAAACGTTTGAGGATTTGAACAATACTAAAACGTTACATCCTCCTTTTTGAACAGTATTAATTGTTCAAATCCTCAAATGATGTCATTTAGTACCCTTTTTAGCACCAAAACGCGTACAACGTCGTTTTAATATATCAAGCGTGTCAATACTTGAGCTACTTCACTAACGACGTTGAACTCCGACGACTTAAAATATACAGAGAACTATATTGGTGCACTTTTTTTAATTTATGTGACCAAATTTTAGCAATTAAAAGATCAGAGACTAAATTAGTATAACTCGCCAATTTCAAATGTCAAAGTGGGGCTCAACTCATGTTAACAGGGGTAGAGTTAGTTTAGGTATAGGGATATTTTTGGGTTTTACTTATATTATCGATTTAGTTTAGTTGATGTTTTAATTTTAGAATCGAAAATCACACCGAAAAAGTAAAAAGAAGTAACAAAATCTAAATTTTTTGTTTCCTTTGTTCTCGATTTGTATGATTTTTCTTCTTTTTTTTAGTTCAATTTATCAATTTTTTTCGCTTTCATTTGATTTTTAACATCCTTACCTTTATCGATCTACTCTCACTTCCATCTCATCTATCTTGAAATTTAAATATGTTCTTGAAAGACTGAGATTTTTCATAGGTGATCAGTATCAAATCAAGCTCTATATATTTGAAATATAAAAGTGGGGGAATGGTTTAAAATAAACTTATTTTGTTTAAATCGGTGAACAACACCATGTTATTCTACCTTTTGTATTAATTAGGCCTAATTAAAAGAGATGTTTTAATCTAGCAAAATTTAATACGTCGTCATATTAATTCAAGTTTTGACATGCATGATAATGTCGTCATATGCAATTTTTTTTAGTCTAACTACGCATTCAAACATTTTTGTATTCAAGTCCAATCAAGCAATAACGCTTCTTCGCCTTTGTCTTCGCTCCTTCCTTCTTCTTCTTTGCTTTCCTTCTTCTTCGTCTTCGCATTCTTCCATCTTTTTTCTTCGTCTTCCTCGTTCGTTTTTTTTTGCGTTCTTTTTTCGTCTTTGCGTATTTTCTCTCAATCGTCATTCTTTTATTATTGTTGTTACTTGTTACTCCATTTTTCTTTTTCTCCTTTTAATTGAGGTTTATTTGGATCTAAAAATGAACCGAATTTGATTCAGATTTGGTGAATACTTAACAGTAATATCAAATGAACCTAACTTAATTCACAAATGAACCGAATTCGGTTCAAATTTGAACAAAAAGTGATAAACATTCAATCATCAAGAAAAGTACATTTCAATTCATTTCTACATGCAAATGAACTCAATTAAACTAAGAGATGAACCGAATTTCTTAAGGAATAACAGATTTGGTGAATACTTAAAATAAAGTAGTATCAGGTGAACCTAACTCAATTCACAAAGGAACCGAATTCAGTTCAAATTTGAACAAAAAGTGATAAATATTCAATCAGTAAGAAAATAACATTTTCAATTCATTTCTGCATGTAAATGAACTCAATTAAACTAAAAGATGAACCAAATTTCTTAAGGAATAATAGATTTGGTGAATACTTAAAAGTAGTATCAAATGAACCTAACTCAATTTACAAATGAATTGAATTCGGTTCAGATTTGAACAAAAAGTGATAAACATCAATCAGCAAAAAATCACATTTTAATTAATTTCTGCATACAAATGAACTCAATTAAACTAAGAGATGAACCAAATTTCTTAAGGAATAACGGTAAATATTTAAAAGTAGTATCAAGTGAACCTAACTCAATTCACAAATGAACCGAATTTGATTCAGATTTGAACAAACAGTTAAAAAATTAATTAAAGAATAAAAAGAAGAAGACGCAATATTGGAGGAGGAGGAGAAAGAGAAGGAGAAGGAAGAAGAAGGAGAAGGAAATGGAGAAAGAGGTGTATGATTTGAAAAGTTATTATAATAATTTGGTTAGACTTAATTAAGTATTTTGTTTGGATGTAGAGTTTTATTCTTTTTTTTATCTTAAATTTATTATAAGCAATGACAATATATTTAAATTTATGGCATAATTTTTTTTAAATATTGTCAACCTTTTTTTTTTCAAATCCACAATTTTTAACAAAGAATCAAATGCAGTAGTTCACAATATTGACATCAAACTTTTAGTTCTGTGAATAAATATTTGAGAAAATGATAAATAGGTTTTTGACTTTTTGATCTGAAGATATTTAAGTCCCTAAAAATTTGAAAATATATTTAAGTTCTCGACCTTCTCAAAATTTGGACATATCGATTCTTGAATCTAATTTGTCTTATTTTAAAAGCTCTTAAACGTGTATATTTATATATTGGCTAAATCACGATAACAGATGTTATATTTGATTTTTCTGTTGAATCTAATAAATCTAAATGAATAGATAAATTAATGTGTATAAATTTTAAAAAAATAAAAAATTTAAATATATTTTTAAATTTTAAAAAATTTAAATATTTATAGGTCAAAAGATTAAGAATCTATTTTTTAATATTTTAATAAGAATTCTAGTACGATGGTGGTGGGAATTGGGATTGAGTTGACCACGAATTGAGTTTATAATCGGAATAAATATAAAATACAAGAAATGTTCACCCTTAAACTCTTCAATCTTTTTGGATAGTCATTGCAATCGTAGTGGCCATTTCTCATCGACTTTATTTGGACATTCTTGAATACAAAATTACAAACCAATGCAACCACCATATATGACCAAAGTATCATTTATTAAAGCTTTGGACAAGACAAACCAACGCCACGCAAACGCAATAAATGAATAAGCATGGGGTCTTTTAGAATGAGTAATGAACTAATGATATATAATATTATGTTAAGAAATATATTTAATTTTAATAATACGCTTAGGCTTAACAAGTTGATAAGAAATTAATACCAAATCCTCTATTATAGACTCTCTATTTAATAAATTAATTAAAATGCTCAACAAACTTTATCAAAGTGTTAAGCATATGCTAAACATATTTCTTAGTATAGTTTAATTTATCATTATTATTAAAAAATTTGCATTTTTATTATATTATTATGTCATGGATCTGAGAATGACAAAGACACCCCAACTCCACGCAAATGTAATGTAACAAAAGAATTAATCAACATATAACCCCAGTCATGTAATTAAGAGAAAATATAGGAAATTAAACATTAGTCTATGATACACGATAATAATATGGATATAAAAAATTATACGATAGGAGACATGCGGGTATATTTATTTTAAACTTTTATAAAATACAGAAGTACAATATATATATAAAATATAAAATATTTTTTTTAATAAATTATAATAATATTTTAATATTTTATTAATATTAAAATATAAATTAATTTTTTAATTATTTTTAATATTTTTAATTATATAAAATATTAAAATATTTTTTGTTTTAAAAAATAATATATAATATGATTTTTTTATTTTTTACTAAGATATGATTGGATACAGAAAACATATGTATTAGACAAGTGTTGACAAGTGTCGTGTCCAAAATATATTTGATACGCAGATACAATAATTTTCAGCAAAGTATCCATATTTTATTATTTTATAGGTATTAGTTAATCAACATTAGTCCATTTTAGAGTTTAAGTTTATAATTTATACTATAAGAAAAATGTTAAGTACCGTCGAAAAAACGAAGAATATAATAAAATCTGAAGGTACGTTAATTACTGACAGATTTATCGTCGAAAAAATTCAATGGCATAAACCTCGTCAGTAATCAGTTACCATCAAATTTTGCATCCGATGGTAATTACCGTCAGATTCTGCGACAGATTACCTACCCAAAAAATTATTTGGTTACCGGCGGATTTTTTCCATAATAAAGTTGGCGCCACAATATCTTATTTCCTGAATTATTATTGTCGGATTATATCCTCAGTAAATCTGACGATAATGTTAATTTTTTTAAAAAAAATTATTGTGACACAATTTTTTTGTTTTTCCTTTTTAATTTTAATTTGTGGTCAAATTATAAACAATAAAAATCAATTATAAAAGTAAAATAATTACGATGAAGCAGTAAAATAAATGGATTAATTTTTTGGATATAATCCTCAAAATGTGTTGTTCATGGTTATAGAGAGCTGGTGTGTTTATAATCAATATGGAACCGATTTTTTGTTAAATTCCAAACCATAAATCAGAGACACCGATTTGGAGGAGGAAAACTAATGGTTCGATTTGAGGGTCGCTGAATTAAATTTTCGAGGGTTCACAAATCAGAGTCTCTAAATTGTGTAGTAATAATTTTTCTCACTTGGATCAAATTGGTGGGTCAGTTTTGAGAAATAAAAAGATATAAAATCTAAAAATTCAAATCAGTGAGTCAATTTTGTAAATTAAAAAAATAATTTTATAAAAATTCAAAGTCGAGGGTCAGATTTGTTAATATATATATACCCCATTGACCACTTGCGACAACATTATCGTTTTCAACTCATCTTCTTGTTCGTTCTTTACAGTTTTCATTTTGTTCCCTTTTAACTTTTAGCAATATGAACCAACGCGTTTTTAAAAAAATGGAGGATAGGGTTATATTAAAATTATACTATTATAGTCAAATTTTGGTACAAACATCTGAGAGCATAAGATTTATATGGGAGAATCCATGTGAGTTTATTGTTCTTTTTTCATTACCATTTGAAGAACTAAAAAGTGTTATTTGTGAAAGAGTAGATCCTCATATATCAAAGACGGTATCGAGTATTTTGTATCGACATTCTGTATCAGTACTTAGTGGGTTTGTTCATTTTCAAACAAAGTATGTAACTGATGAAGTGAGTACGCAAGAGATGTTTTCAATCTATTATCAAATTCGAGCATAAGTATCGTTTATCGAGTTGTACATTGAGTTCCAACAATCTAAAGCCGATCGAAATATCGAATGGAGAAATTACAATAGTGACAGCGAGAATGAGTTCGAAAGCAACTATGAGGTTGTTAGTCCAAATAAAGATGATGATGAAGCTGATGATACCATGGAGACAGATGTAGCAGAAGTGGTAAATGCATTGGCAAATAAGCATATGTTCGAAAAGCCATCTTTTATGTGCGTGTTGGATTTGGGAGCTATGCATGCATCAAAATTTTCGTGTTGGTATGAAAGATGAAGGATGGTTGCTAAGAGTGACCAAATGAGGTTCAAAGGGATGAATGAAAAGAGAAAAAAGAGATGAACTTCGTAATTAATTACCATCAACCCCACCCTTCCATGTGCATGCGTTACACTTGGTTCTTGACCACAAATCGGAGGCTCAGAATTGTGGAGCACTCCCTCACCAAATCAGAGGCTCAGAATTGTGGAGCATCCATTCACCGTCGATCTACGTTGATATATCCTTGTGTGTCGAATTGACAAGAGGTTAAATTTGAGGCTCAAATTTCGATCATCAAGCAATCACCGTTCGATCTCTATCTGTTCGCCCTTGAACGCCCGATTGTTGATCAAATCTGAGGGTTCGATTTAAAAAAACTGACCCTCCAATTTTCGGGGCTATATATCTGAGCCTTAGATTTATCTTCTGTTGTCGTCCACACTTGAGGAATAGACATAGCTTAGGATAGCAAATGGAGTGGGTGGCCTAGGCTATAAATATGAGGCTAAGTTCTCCATTTATTTTTGCACCAGTCAGAAACACTTTAAGCTTGTATCTGATTTTTTCTTTTCCTCTGTACTCTTTGATTAGAGAGCGTTGTGAGGTGTAGTTAGATATTTGCTTTGAGAGAATGTGGGTGTACTGGGGTGCCGGCGTTAGAGAGAAAGAAGTCTATGTGTTGTAACAATTTTCACATAGTGATATTCTACGATTGTCATTTGACAACGGCCGTGGTTTTTTCTCCTATTTCTTGGAGTTTTCACGTTAAATTCTTGTGTTGTGATTGTGTCTATTTTATTTTTCTGTTAAAGGTGTTTTCTCAAGGGGGATGGTGTCTTATTCCCAACAAGTGGTATCAGAGCTTCGGTTTGGTGGGATTTATTCTTAGTATGCTCTATGGTTGCAGCCTAGTCTGACCTTCCACATCAGAAAAGAATTTTGTCCTGTAGCTTGAGGTTGATCTTTGGTTGCTGTTGTTGTTGCTGGAAGGCAGTGTGACACTGTGAGAGTGCAGTTTGGAAAGGTTCTGGCTAAGGAAAGACCTGGTATTTAAGTGTGTCCATTGTGACCCACCTCTCTTTCCTGGGGACCCTTCCTAGTGTACGGTCTACAGTTGAGTTATACTATTCCAGTATACGGTTGTAACAATGTCAGGATATTCAAGTGTGATGAGTTTGGAAAACTCCAAATTAATATTTGTGATGAGCAAATATTATTAAAATATTTAATTGCAAAATTACTAATTTAATTTTCATATGTTAATTAATAATTTTGTGATGCAGGTTTTTAATTGGGCCGGAAAATAAAATGTTGCTAGCCCAAATTAAAACCAACAATCAGCCTTGTTACATGTTTCCTATTATGTGGCTGAATTATTGTAATTAAAGGGCCAAGCTCAATGTTGTTGCAACTAAGCCCATATTTGAAAGCTTCCTATGCTTCATCCGAAATCAAAATTCACCAAGAAAGCAATTGTTACTAATTGGGCCAGATTTAATTTTATTATTAACAAGCCCAACATTAATTTTTGAATGTTTCCAAGCTTGGTCTGAAACCAATAAAGCATATAGGCTTCAACGGATTCCATTGCTTGCTAAGAATGGATTTCAAAACTTAATATGCTAGCATTGGAAACATGAGAGAGAAACTTGACTTTGATTTGATGGGAATCATTATGATTAATGCTATACGCTATTCAAAGCAAGGGAAGTAAAAGCAATCTATCAATATGCTTCATTTCATTTAATTGCTTTTACTTTAACTTCACATTCTCTCTCATCTCTTTCTCTCTTCTCTTCGGTCATTAACCAGGAAGCCATGGAAGCAACATTCACCGAAAAGAAGAAGCTGCATGCATCAAAGACCATCAAGCTAATGATGGCAAGAAAAAGAAAACCAAAAGTATGTTGTGGCTGAGATAATCACCAAATGTGGTAAGATTTGGTGAGGTAATCTCGGATCCTTCATACTCAAAAAGAAAGAAGAAGATTCGACCAGCAAGGAAGAGATTCTTGGAGGCATGGCTTGTCTCTGATTCTGCTCAACCACCACAGGAAGTAGCTAGAGTGGCGAAGTGATGGAAGAGGCAAAGATTGGAGCAGATGAAGCCATCATCATCATGAAGCATCAAGTGCCAGAAATCTATCTTGGAGAGGAAGCCAAGGATGGAGCGTGTTCGGATTGATGAAGAGTGATGACCAAGGAAGGACTAGAGGTATTTGCATGTTGGTTTTTGCATGAGTTTCCTCTTCTCTCTCTGTGGCCGAACCGGTTTTGTTTTGGAGGAAAAGAAGCTAAGCTCGATTTTGTGTTTCAAACTGTGAAGGCTTCACTTATCTATAAAAGGGGTGAACAGTCATGGTTTGATTTAAGGAAAGAAAGTGAGAGTGTAAAGCACAGAAGTCTCATTGCTACCTAAGCTTACAGATTTTTTTCTCCTTTAATGTTTTCTGTTTTGTAATTTTTCTGTTTAATTTTTTCATGTCTTGAGTCTCATGGAAAAAGGCAAACAATGAGGTTTGTATGAAAAAGCCATAGAGCGGAAAAAGGTAGAGAGTGCAAAATTAAAAGAAAAAGCCATAGATGTCTTAGAGTTCCTTTGTTCATCTATGTTGTGTTTCATGATTCTGTGGGAATCCCCTTGTAAGTTGGGTTAGCACTTTACAATTTGTAATCAAGTTGATTATAGTGAAATTCCATCATTGTTGTGATGGAGACTGGATGTAGGCTGCACTGCACTTAGCAGCTGAACCAGGATATATCTGGGTGTAATCTTCTCTCTCTCCTACTTCACTTCTGTTTCTACAGTACAGGAGAAAAATCCAAAAATGTCTCATGCCAAGTGACGAGACAAAATGAAAATGTCTCGTGGATAGGGACGAGCTAAAACAGAAAAATCTCATCTAAATTCCAGCAAGTGTTAGCAAGCAAAAAAAGGGGCTAAGATTCAACCCCCCTTCTCTTAGCCACTAAAACCATCAATTGGTATCAGAGCTTGGTCTCAAAGAGATCAAGCTTTGCAGCTTGGAGAAAAGATCCTCATGGCAGAAAGCAGTGGCTCGAATCTAGTATCATACAATCTCACAGAAAGGCAATCAAGCAACAAGCCGCCTCTTTTCAATGGGAAAAACTATACCTATTGGAAGGAGAGAATGAAGATCTTTGTGCAAGCAGTAGACTACAGGCTTTGGAAGATTATCCTAGAAGGACCACAGTTTCCTACTAACACAAGTGCTGAAGGAGTAGTCACTTTTAAACCAGAAGCAAGCTGGACCGAAGAAGATAGGAAGAAAGTGGAGCTAAATGCCAAGGCCATAAATCTACTCAACTGTGCTATCAGCTTCGAGGAGTACCGATGGGTATCACGATGCACAACAGCAAAAGAAATCTAGGATAAATTACAAATCACTCATGAAGGAACCACCACTGTTAAGAAGACTCGGATAGACATGTTAAACTGGGAATATGAAATCTTTACAATGAAGGAAGGAGAATCTATCGATGAACTGTTCGAACGGTTCAATACCATCACTGTTGGCTTGGATGCTATAAGAGTAACACATTCTGATTCTGTGCTTGTGAGAAGAGTGCTGAGATGTCTCACTAAAGAGTGGGAAACAAAAGCTTTAATTGTCTCTGAGAGCAGTAATCTTGATTCCATGACACTTGATGATTTGAGAGGAAATCTTCTTGCTTTTGAAAACACTTATTTGAAAAAAGAGTCAAAAAAGAAAGGAATTGCATTTTCTTCTGTTACTAACCCTCTGGATGATGAATCCAGTGATAACTCATCTGAAAATGAATTTGTGTTGTTTGCCAAAAAATTCAGGAAAATGATGAAGTTCAAAGGCAAAGGCAGCAGTTCAAGGAAAATGAAGAAAGACCTTAGCAAAGTGACTTGTTTCAACTGCAAGAAAATGGGGCATTACAAATCTGATTGTCCTAAGTTAAAAAGGGAGGAGAAGAGAAAAGGAGGAAAGAAGAAAGGCCTGATGGCATCATGGGAAGACTTAGAGAATGACTCGGACAGTGATGAAGAATCTGAGACTAAGTCATAGCCTTGTCTCATGGCAGATCATGTAGATCAGATATTTTTTCAAAACCCTGACACCGAAGACCTTCATCTCATGATAGATCACCTTTTCTGAAAAAATAAGATGTTTTTTGACTGATAATCAAGATCTTGAACAACAAATTTTCATTCTTAAAGCTAAAAATGATTTTCTCAAAGAAAAACTAAGGGAGGCTGAAACTGCTTGTGATCTTGTGGAAGAAAATAAGCAGTTGAAAGCCCAACTTAGAAGCTGTGAAAGTGATCACTCGGTAGTGGCGTATGCAAACTGTTTTAAAGAAAATGAAGAGTTGCGAGAAAAGGTTAAAAATCTTGAAAATGACTTAGCCAAATTTACTCTCAGTTCTGAAAATCTAAATCAAATATTGGCTAGTCAAAAATCACTTTTTGATAAAGCTGGATTGGGATTTTATAAATCTGATGAGAAACCCTCTTTTAAAGATAAACCTTCTTCATCCAATGACACAAGGTTTCAAGATCCCACCTACTTTAACAAAACAGCAACTCCAAGATTTTGTAGATTGTGTAACCGAAGTGGTCATTTTCCAGTTCAATGTTTCTTTGGTGAAAGAATGATTGGTGATAAAGTTTACAAAGTTGTTTTTTATTACAATGATTTGGGACATAGGAGATGGTTTAACGTGAAAGAATCCAAGAAAATTTGGATACCTAAGGTCACTTGAGCTTATTTTGTAGGTATGCCTAGCATCCAAGAGGAAAGAAAATATGTGGTACATGGATAGCGGATGCTCTAGGCATATGACCGGAAAGACAACCTTCTTCATAAAGCTTGATGAATATGATGGAGGATTTGTCACTTTCGGTGATGATGCAAAACGAAAAATAGTGACTATTGGGAAAGTGGGTAAAAATCTCTCATCTTGTATAAATGATGTCCTTCTTGTACATGGCTTGAAACATAATTTACTTAGTGTTAGTCAATTATGTGATTTGGGTTTTGAAGTTATTTTTAAGAAATTTGTTTGCTTAGTTGTTTGTGAGAAAACTGGGGATGTTCTATTTGAAGCTAAAAGATGCAACAATGTGTATGGATTAACTCTTGAGGATTTAAAGGAACAAAATGTAACATGCTTTACCTCTCTTGAATCTGAAAAATGGCTTTGGCATAGAAAGTTGGGTCATGCTAGCATGTACCAAATTTCTAAGCTAGTCAAAAAGAATTTGGTTAGAGGAATTCCAAACATCAAGTTTGATAAGGATCTTACTTGTGATACTTGCCAATTGGGCAAACAAGTAAAATCCTCTTTTAAATCAAAAGATGGAATCTCAACCAAAAGGCCATTGGAGATGTTACATATTGATCTTTTTGATCCTACTAGAACTTAAAGTTTAGGAGGTAAATACTATGGTCTTGTGGTGGTAGATGATTACTCTAGATTTGGTTGGGTGCTTTTCCTTGCTCATAAGAATGATGCATTTTATGCCTTTTCCACTCTTTGCAAGAAAATTCAAAACGAAAAGGATTTGAAAATTGCCCATTTGAGAAGTGATCACGGAAGAGAATTTGAAAATCAAGACTTTAAAAAATTCTGTGATGACTTAGGGATTTCTCATAATTTTTCATGCCCTAGAACCCCCCAACAAAATGGGGTGGTTGAAAGAAGGAATCAAAGCCTTCAAGAAATGACTAGGGCTACGCTATGTGAGAATGAGATTCCTAAATTTTTATGGGCTGAAGCTGTGAACACAGCATGTTATGTTTTAAATAGAACAATCATTAGAAAATGGTTAAAGAAAACCCCTTATGAGCTATGGAAAGGAACCCCTCCAAATCTTAAGTACTTTCATGTTTTTGGATGCAAATGCTTTGTTCTTAACAATAAGGAAAACCTTGGAAAATTTGATCCAAAATCCTATGAAGAAATGTTTGTTGGATATTCCACCACAAGCAAGGCCTATAGAGTTTATCTCAAAGAATATAGAACCATAGAGGAATCCATACATGTTACTTTTTGTGATTCTAACTTAATTCCCAGTACTGTAAAGGATAATGATTCAGATTGTGAAGAAGATGGAACAAGTAAAGAAATTCCCAAATCTGTGCAAAATGAAGAATCTGACAGCCCAGTTTTGTCTCGTCAGATTGGAGGAGACATTTCCATTTTGTCTCCTGAGAAGGCACGAGCAACTGAAACAGTGAGACCACCAGAAGTTTATCAAAGCTCTACACCTGTCCGAAAGCCTAGAGAATGGAAGTCTATGAGGGGTTATCCTCATGACTTCATCATTGGTGATCCCTCTCAAGGTGTAACAACAAGATCCTCCACCAAAAGGCAAACTGAACCTAGCAACTTTGCTCTCTTGTCACAAATGGAGCCCAACAATGTCAAACAAGCTCTTGAAGATCCATCATGGGTCAAGGCCATGCAAGAGGAGCTTGCTCAATTTGACAAGAATGAGGTTTGGACATTAGTACCTCATCCGGATGGTAAGAAGGTAACGGGTACTAAGTGGGTATTCAAAAATAAACTTGGTGAGGATGGACAAGTTGTTCGTAACAAGGCTAGATTAGTGGCCCAAGGTTACGATCAAGAAGAGGAAATAGATTTTGATGAGTCTTTTGCTCCGGTAGCTAGAATGGAAGTAATTAGGTTGCTTCTTGCCTACGCTGCACATAAGGGTTTCAAAATGTTTCAAATGGATGTTAAATGTGCTTTCCTTAATGGCTTTATTGATAGAGAAGTGTATGTGGTTCAACCCCCCGGTTTTGAACATAAAAATTTTTCTAATCATGTTTTTAAACTTTCAAAGGCTCTTTATGGCCTTAGACATGCTCCAAGAGCTTGGTATGAAAGGCTTAGTGCCTTCCTATTAGAAAATTATTTTCAAAGGGGAACCACCGACACTACTTTGTTCATTAAAGTTTCTAATGATGACATCCTTCTTGTTCAAGTTTATGTGGATGATATTGTGTTTGGATCAGCCAATGAGTCCTTGTGTGAAGAGTTTGGAAAACTCATGACTAGTGAGTTTGAAATGAGTTTAATGGGAGAGCTAACTTTCTTTCTTGGCCTCCAAATTAAACAAACTCCTAGTGGTACCTTTATTCACCAAGGCAAGTATGCAAAAGAATTGATAAAGAAATTTGACTTAGAAAATTCCAAACCAATGGGAACACCAATGCATCCTAACACTAAACTTGAAAAGGATGATGATGGCCAAGATGTGGATGAGACACGGTATAGGAGAATGATTGGTTCACTAATGTATCTTACATCCTCTAGACCGGATATTGTTCAAAGTGTGGGTGTATGTTCAAGATTTCAATCTCACCCAAAAGAATCCAATCTATCGGCCGTTAAACGCATCATTAGATATATTAAGGGAACATGTGATTATGGCTTATGGTATCCAAAATCTGATGATTTTTGTGCAGTAGGATTTTGTGATGCAGATTATGCGGGAGATAGAGTGGATAGAAGGAGCACCTCCGGCATATGTTGCTTCCTTGGAAGCTCACTCAACATGTGGTCAAGCAAGAAACAAGCCACAGTGGCTCTATCCACAGTTGAAGCTGAATATATATCCGCATCTGCTTGTTGTTCACAATTAATTTGGTTAAAAACTCAATTGGAAGATTACAAATTAAAGATCAATAGTATACCCTTATTTTGTGATAACATGAGTGCAATAAATATTTCAAAAAATCCTGTTCTGCACTCAAGAACAAAGCACATTGAAATCAAATATCATTTTATTAGAGAACATATGCAAAAGGGTACTATTGATATTCAATTTGTAAAATCTGAAGAACAACTTGTTGATATTTTTACAAAACCCCTGTGTGAAGATAGATTCTGTTTGTTGAGGAAAAACTTGGGAATGTTTGATTTAAGCCATGTTGAAAATTTATGAATGTCTAATTCTGTCCAGTTTTATCTCGTAGGAATGGACGAGATAAAATTAAGGCATGCTGGAGGAGCTATGATTAAGGGGGAGGCTGCGCAGACTTTGCTTCTCATGGGCCCCACAAAATCTTATTTGACCCCACCTTAACTTTTTATTGATCCCTCATTTCATGATGATCAAAATCTTTTTGTGTGTCATTTCAAATCTTATTAGAAGTGGTTATTGTCAAATCAAATCCCTCTCTCCATCTAATCCTTTGATTCTAGGAAACCACCTTTTCAAAAACCCTATGGTTAATAACCGCGCCATTATGGTCATTAACTTCCCCATCATCTCTCTCCAATCCACATTTATTGCACCACTAACCTCCTTCCCTCCTCACTCTCTCTCTCTCGGCACTCCCATCCTTTCATATTCAACTTCTCCATTCATCCTACCATGAAAAAGAAAACGGCACAAAAGAGAAGTGGCCGAACCCCCATTCCAAAAAGTCCACCTTTTTCATCACCTCAAACTCATACACACATTCATCTTCATTCTAATTCATCTTCTACTCCTTCACCTCCTTCCAAAAGAACCGAAATCATGCGCCGCAAGGTTATTGCTCAGAAAACTTCAGGGAGAGGCAAGACGGGAAAGAACAAGCAATCCAGTGTTCAAGAAGAAAAAGAGGAATCACATACCTCACCACCTTCATCACCGCCGAAAAGATCTACTCCACATTCAAAAGGCTCTCAGAAAAAGCAGAAAAGTTTTATACTGCATGATACAAGAGAACCTGCAAATTTGGAGTCACTAGATTTCAAGAACAAATTTCACAAAACTCACTCCCATTTTGATCCCTCTCGGTTTTATTCATGTGCTTTCTATGAATTTCACAAGGAAGTTCTGCTGAAACGTCCTCTCTGCCTCTCTTACTTGGTAAATCTTGAAAAATTGGCCACCAAAGGAATCAACTTTTCTTCCATGTTTGATGCTCTGAAGTGGACTCCACTGATTCACATTCAAAAATTTGTTTACCCGGGGCTGGTCCGGGAGTTCTATGCAAACATGCGCTTGATTGATGGCTCAATCCACTCTTACGTCAAGCGTGTTTACATGACCCTCAATCCTCAAACCATAGGCGCTGCCCTTGGGTATGAAGATGAAGGGCCGAAAGTTTACATGGTTGATAAGTGGGATGATCAAGTTGGCGTTGCACAGCAAACAGTCTTGCAACACATCTGTGAAAATCTCTCTGGTTTAGATGGACTAATCCCAACTCATCGAGCACTCGGCCCTGAGAACTCTCTGTTACACTATATCATCACTCACATCCTCACTCCACAAGGCGGTTCTCACCACAGAGTAACAGTTTCTGATTCAATTATCTTATTTGCTCTCATTACTTCTTCCCAAATTTCATTTGCTTACATTATGATACGTCATATGTGGGAAGCAGTGAAAAGTACTAAAAAGGCTAATCTCCCATATGGCATGTTCCTCACATGTATATTTGAGTATTTTAAGGTTGATTTGACTAATGAATCTGTTGAGAACAAGGTTTCAATAATTAAAGGAGGAGGAGTTTGGGGCAAGAAAGGCAAGCGATCTGTCCCCTCTGAACCATCTCTCAGCGATTTGGAGAGCCGTCCTGAATCCTCAAATGTCACTGCATTAATCCGGGAGGTTCTCAATGAGATGCGCAACATGTCCAAGTTGATGTTCAAATCCCATAAGACTGCCCGAAAATTGGAGTATGAACAGGAAAGGGCTTGGAAGAAATGTCACGACAGAGTTGGCTTCATGATTAAGAGCTTTGATGATGAAATGGGAACAGGGGATTGCGAAGATGATTCCGGTTCAGAGTTCAATCTTTCTGATGATTAATGACTGTTTCTTTACCTTTATTCGATATTGGCTCCATTAGGCTCAATCTCTTTTTTTGGTATGAGCATGACTTGATACTCACTGCTCTATGATACTTTGATACACTCTTGTTACTTTATTATGGTTATTTTGTTGTGTTTTTCATATTTTGTGCAGGTACCCCTTGATGACAAAAGGGGGAGGAAAATTAGTTTCTAAAATTGAAATTGAAACTAATGAAACAGGAAAGGATCTGCTGGAACAGGGGATGAAACAGGGGATGAAATTTTCAATTGAAAATTTATGATCACCCTTGTTTAAAGAATGCATGATATTGTTATTGCATTTGTTTCACTATGGTTAATGCTGCTGAAAAATGCATTTGGCATTGATGATGTTTGAATATATGAATGTCTGGTTGTTGATTTATCTTGATAAACATGTTAGTTTGAAAAACTTATTGTTGGCAGTTCCTTTAAATTGTGATATCCAACTGCTGCCATGTTTTGATCATAAGTGTTTCAAAAATATTTTCCTTACTTGAATAATACGGCTCTGATATCTTGACTGAAAAATAATTGAAATGTTTTTTAACAACATTGTTCATTGTTTTGTGCTCAGTTGATGTATGTAAACATTGAGCAGAAAATCAGATTACTGATAACAAATGAGTTTTGTTTGTCATTCAAAATCTGCTCATAAATAAAGCATTTAGCATCATGAATAAATATGCTAAATAACATTGATGCTTAGAGGCTTGATTAAAATGTTACAGGTTATGTCTCCCTTGGTAAAATAGCATACATTGAGGGGGAGCCATGCGACATTTAGAAAAGGAGAGAAATTCAAATACAAAGGGAGTATTCTTTACTCAATCTTTAAATTTCTTTCCATTTCAATTTTAATAATGTTTGTCATCAAGGGGGAGATTGATGAGTTTGGAAAACTCCAAATTAATATTTGTGATGAGCAAACATTATTAAAATATTTAATTACAAAATTACTAATTTAATTTTCATATGTTAATTAATAATTTTGTGATGCAGGTTTTTAATTGGGCTGGAAAATAAAATGTTGCTAGCCCAAATTAAAACTAACAATCAGCCTTGTTACATGTTTCCTATTATGTGGCTGAATTGTTGTAATTAAAGGGCCAAACTCAATGTTGTTGCAACTAAGCCCATATTTGAAAGCTTCCTATGCTTCATCCGAAATCAAAATTCACCAGGAAAGCAATTGTTACTAATTGGGCCAGATTTAATTTTATTATTAACAAGCCCAACATTAATTTTTGAATGTTTTCAAGCTTGGTCCGAAACCAAGAAAGCATATAGACTTCAACGGATTCCATTGCTTGCTAAGAATGGATTTCAAAACTTAATATGCTAGCATTGGAAACATGAGAGAGAAACTTGACTTTGATTTGATGGGAATCATTATGATTAATGCTATACGCTATTCAAAGCAAGGGAAGTAAAAGCAATCTATCAATATGCTTCATTTCATTTAATTGCTTTTACTTTAACTTCACATTCTCTCTCATCTCTTTCTCTCTTCTCTTCGGTCATTAACCAGGAAGCCATGGAAGCAACACTCACTGAAAAGAAGAAGCTGCATGCGTCAAAGACCATCAAGCTAATGATGGCAAGAAAAAGAAAACCAAAAGTATGCTGTGGCTGAGATAATCACCAAATGTGGTAAGATTTGGTGAGGTAATCTCGGATCCTTCATACTCAAAAAGAAAGAAGAAGATTCGGCCAGCAAGGAAGAGATTCTTGGAGGCATGGCTTGTCTCTGATTCTGCTCAACCACCACAAGAAGTAGCTAGAGTGGCGAAGTGATGGAAGAGGCAGAGATTGGAGCAGATGAAGCCATCATCATCATGAAGCATCAAGGGTCAGAAATCCATCTTGGAGAGGAAGCCAATGATGAAGCACTCGGATTGATGAAGAGTTATGACCAAGGAAGGACTAGAGGTATTTGCATGTTGGTTTTTGCATGAGTTTCCTCTTCTCTCTCTGTGGCCGAACCGGTTTTGTTTTGGAGGAAAAGAAGCTAAGCTCGGTTTTGTGTTTCAAACTGTGAAGGCTTCACTTCTCTTTAAAAGGGGTGAACAGTCATGGTTTGATTTAAGGAAAGAAAGTAAGAGTGCAAGGCACAGAAGTCTCATAGCTACCTAAGCTTACAGATTTTCTTCTCCTTCAATGTTTTCTGTTTTGTAATTTTTCTGTTTAATTTTGTCATGTCTTGAGTCTCATGGAAAAAGACAAACAGTGAGGTTTGTATGAAAAAGCCATGGAGCGGAAAAAGGCAAAGAGTGCAAAATTAAAAGAAAAAGCCATAGATGTCTTAGAGTTCTTTTGTTCATCTATGTTGTGTTTCATGATTCTATGGGAATTCCCTTGTAAGTTGGGTTAGCACTTTACAATTTGTAATCAAGTTGATTATAGTGAAATTCCATCATTGTTGTGATGGAGACTGGATGTAGGCTGCACTGCACTTAGCAGCTGAACCAGGATATATCTGGGTGTAATCTTCTCTCTCTCCTACTTCACTTCTGTTTCTACAGTTCAGGAGCAAAATCCAAAAATGTCTCATGCCAAGTGACAAGACAAAATGAAAATGTCTCGTGGCTAGGAACGAGCTAAAACAGAAAAGTCTCATCTAAATTCCAGCAAGTGTTAGCAAGCAAAAAAAGGGCTAAGATTCAACCCCCCTTCTCTTAGCCACTGAAACCATCAAAGTGCTGTGAAGCTTAAAATAGAGAAATTTGATGGAAGAATTAATTTTGGCTTGTGGCAAATACAAGTCAAGGATGTGTTGATACAATCAGGTTTGCACAAGGCGTTGAAGACAAGAAGTATCCTCGGATAAGTTGTGGCAATCGGGTCCACAATTGCACACGGACATTGGTTGGCGTTGAGATGCAAGGTGTGTGGCGGAGTTAGATCGATGGCTGAAGAATTTCCAGGAAAAGCCAATTTGGAAGTTGTACCATGAATTTTCAGCAAGGTTTCGATCTGTAGCAAGGCGAAATGCTTGGAGTGGTCTAATTCCAAGTGAGTATACTTTCATGGTGGAGTATGATAGTTCTCTGAACTATGATTGTCGGTATAGACAATGGCAGCAAAGAATTGTCGGTGTTGACAATGGAAGCTGAAGATGTGTGACTATTTCAATCAAGGTGGAGATTGTTAGGATTTGGTTGAATTAATCCCACATTGCTTAGGATAGCAAATGGAGTGGGTGGCCTAGGCTATAAATATGAGGCTAAGTTCTCCATTTGTTTTTGCACCAGTCAGAAACACTTTAAGCTTGTATCTGATTTTTTATTTTCCTCTGTACTCTTTGATTAGAGAGTGTTGTGAGGTGTAGTTAGATATTTGCTTTGAGAAAGTGTGGGTGTACTGGGGTGCCGGTGTTAGAGAGAAAGAAATCTATGTGTTGTAACAATTTTCACATAGTGATATTCTCTGGTTGTCATTTGACAACGGCTGTGGTTTTTTTTCCTGTTTCTTGGAGTTTCCACGTTAAATTCTTGTGTATGTGATTGTGTCTATTTTATTTATCTGTCAAAGGTGTTTTCTCAAGGGGAATGGTGTCTTATTCCCAACACTAAAGATCTTGGTAGTCGTCGTTATCGTCATTCCCGTGATCCTGCTAAGGCGGCAGTCGACGAAAAAGGCGGTGATGTCTCCCACTAGCAACACTGTTGCCACCACCAAGACCGCTGTCACTAGCGCATATCTGAATCTAGTACACCGCTATCTACTACTTCATCCACTGAAGCTGCTCCAACTGCTCCCTCTATTCCAACCTAAAATTTTGTCACACAAGTGAGAATTTTCTAATATTTCTTTTAAGCCTAAAATTTATAATTTAGGGTAGTCTAAAATTTAATATAAACAAAATAATTAAGAAAAGTTAATTCCTTAATATCATTCCAATTTTAAATATCTCATTGTTTTTATAAGATGAAATTTTGTTCTTTTATTCCTTCATAGTACATTCATAAACCTTTATTTCCCTTATATCTTGTTGTGATGCTGTGAAGATGAGTAGATGACCCTTACTTCGCAATTCAGCGATGGACCTAAACTTTTTTCTTCACAGAATACGGATATTATATATTTTGTTAGAGTCCTACACATATAATTATTGATGTATAATTTTTTATCAATTTAAATATTTAAAAGAAATATTTTTAAAATATAATATTAAAGTCTATTCAATTCAATTTTATTAGATTATGCATCTGAAAATATTTACGCTCTATATAAGTATTTATAAGTGTAAAAAAAATGTATTATAAGTCCCACATTAATTAAAAGTAAAATTTTTAAAAAATTATAAATATAAAATATTTTTTATTCTATAAATTATTTTTTGAAATTAAATGTTTTAAAAAATTATAAATATATAATATTTTTTATTCTATAAATTATTTTTTGAAATTAAATTAGATTCATTTAATTTTAATTTTAATATGTATCAGCTTAATTGTTTGCTAAAAGTGATTTCATGGAAAAAATTTTATGAACCCCACCATTGTAATTTAATTTTTTTTTATGGCGTATTGTTAGTGTCAAAAGGCAGTCTTATTGGATAAATAAAACCATTCAGTCAATATCAGCTTGCAGGTACATTATACATGTCTTAAATATCTTAGTATAAGATTGACTATAACTCCTTATATTGTACGTCTCTTTCAGATTATGGCAACTCCATCGGAATTTAGCCTCCGCCGCGCTACTATATGTGGACGATATGATCATTTCTTAAATATCTTAGATGAGTGAATTCTATAAAAAAATTTTAAAATAACATATAATTTATTTTTTTATGATATGTCAATTTTTAATTAGATGTTATTTAAATTGGATAACTAACTCTTCGTAATTTAAATTATTTTAATTTAATGAGAATTAATATCTTAACTATTATAGATAATTAAATTATTATTTAAAATGGATAATTATATAATTTTTAAAAATATTAATATTTAATTTTTTTTGTTTTCCAAATCATTCTTTCTTAAAATGATAATTGAATTTGTACCCTTTAAAAATTTTTAATTGAATCATTATAGTATTTTAAATTTATAATAACATTTTTTCTATTTTAAAGATATTTAATTTAACTTAAAAAAATAATCTGGCATATTACTAGTAGTATGGGATGGATGAAAATATTTTGATAATGGTTATTATTAAAAAAAGATCTAAAATTACAAATTTAAAATTTGTATAAAAATTTAATTAAAAAATTTTAAAATAAAACACTTAAATACTTAATTATAAAGATAGATAGAATAATGTAAATTTTTGGATTCTTTTTATTTTATATTTTTAATAATATTATAATTTAAATCATTTGTTAATAAAATACCAAAATTTCTTATTTTAAAATTAAGAATAAAGTGACAATTAGATTTTGAGAATTTTGATTTTAAATTAATTAATTATTAAAAAAAGTATTAATTAGATTATTTACGATAATAAATAGTAGACATGTATGTCATTTTATCAATAAATAGTACGAAATAAAATAGAATTATTTATAATGGTGCGTACGTATTCTGTTGTTACTATGTGAACATAGAAACAATGTAATTTTACATAATGAAATATTTATTATTTTTTGAGTTTTTATATAATATTTATCAATTACTCTTTATTTACTATTGAATCTTATTAAAACAAATAAAATTTCATTCTAAAAGTTGTTATTTATACGACGATTTTTTATAAATAAATACATCACAATAAATAACGGTATATATACATACTACTTTAAGTTTTACATGATAAATTAATAGAAAGACATCACATATATATTCATCTTTTGTTATTTTAAAAGATTAAATTAATATTTTTCTATAAATTAATTAATTTAAAATCAAAATTTGTAGAGATCTAATTATGATTTTATTCTAAAATCAAAAGAATAATTCGATAATTATGTCTCGGATATAATAAAAAAGAATTTGCATTCTCTAAATTTTAAATTTTACTTTAAAAGATAAAATATGATCTATTACTATTTATTTTATAAGTGGGACTAAAAAAAATATAAAAAAAATATTTAATAATGAGAGATTTTATTTTATCATTTAAAATAAAAATTTAAAATTTAGAGAATTCAAATTCAATAAAAAAATACCAAACTTAAAAAGTAATAAATGACGTTGGAACTTGGAACCTGTTAATTGGGTAGCAAATTATTGAAAGCACAATAATAACAATCAAGTTGCGCATACCAAAGAAGAAAAAATGGGAGCAGTAGGTATGGGGTACTCTCCATTGTTCGAGACAAATAAGGGAAGAGGGAGAGTGATCTATAGGCCCTTTGCAATCTCATTATTTCTGGCCATATTCTTCATTTGGGTTTATAGACTCACCTACATACCTTCAAAGCTTGAAGATGGCAACATCTGGGTATGGCTTGGTATGTTTGGTGCAGATTTATGGTTTGGTCTTTATTGGCTTCTCACTCAAGCACTCCGTTGGAACCTTGTCTTCAGGCACACTTTCAAGGACACCCTCTCTCAAAGGTCACCACTCTATTATCATATATATACTAATTATTTTCTGCTGATTATTATATATAACTTTGCTAAAAATGTTTAAAATTTAATATTGTTAATTTAAAAATATAAAAGAAATAATTTTAAATATTTAAATTTTTTATAAAAATAAATTAAATAAAAATTAGACTCTAAGTAATAAGTATTATAGAATTATCTTATTTTTTTCTTTCATCTTTTTCAATTAAGATTGTGAAATTGGAACAGATATTGTCATTTTTAATTTAGTAAATAAAGTATAATAAATTAATTTTTAATTAGTTAATATTAGTTATTTTTATTTTAGAATTTATAATTTAAAATTTTCAATTCATATAGGAATTGTTTTTTATTTTCCTTTTTTTCAAACTTGAGCAATGCACATAGTTATCTATTTATGTATTTCAATAAAATTATCCTGCATTTTTTTTAGAATTATGTTACATGTATATCAAAATCAGCTATTAAAATTAGCTATCAATATAAATACATGTTAGGATATAAATATACATTAAAAATAAATTAAATTATACATATATTTATACACAAATACATTAGTAGCTAATTTTATTGGCTAATTTTGATTTACAAATAATATTTTTATTTTTTTTATCATAAAGACAGAAAAATATTAATTAAATGCGTGAATTGGTTTTATATGAACAGATATGAGGACAAGTTGCCAGGAGTGGACATATATGTGTGTACGGCAGATCCAGAAATAGAACCACCAATGATGGTGATTAACACAGTTCTCTCTGTTATGGCTTATGACTATCCAACTCATAAGCTTAGTGTCTATCTCTCAGATGATGGAGGTTCAGATATTACTTTCTATGCTCTCTTAGAGGCATCTAATTTTGCTAAGCATTGGTTGCCATTTTGCAAGAAGTTCAACATTGAACCAAGGTCTCCGGCGGCTTATTTTAATAACATTTTCTCAATGGCACACCAAAATAATCAATATGATGATCACACTCACAATATAGAGTTGGCGGCTATAAAGGTATTATTATGTTAAATTAGACTAACCAATCAATTTTTGTTTTACAAAAATGTGTCATAACAAAAGTTTAAATTGATAAAAAAAAAAGTAATATTAATGGTTTGGACATAGAGTTTTGATATTATATAATGAAATTATTCATTTTAAAAATTTAAGCCGATAGTAGAAAATAATATGAATGGTTATATCTTTAACAAAATATTCGATAACAAAAAAATATTAGCAAAATACTGTTAAAATTTACTATTGTTAATTTTATTTAATATCTTTTGTAATAAATAAATATTAAATAAGGTAAATTTAGGCTAAATTAGGTTGATTGTTGTTTGTTTTTTGTTTAGGTTTTGATTGTTTGGTTTTAATGTTTGATGTATTATTATTGTTAGTGTTATTCTTTTAGTAGGTAAGCAACCGTTTACTTTTTTTGTTTCAATATAATTATAAATAAATGTTAGGTACTAATACTTTATTTTTATATTATTAAAATTTAGTATTTAAAATTTAATATAAATATATTTTATTTGGCCAAATTAAAAATAATAAATTTTATTACTCATTCAACATTACTCATTATTATATGTCATTAGGGTAGTCTTATTTCTAAAATGGGTTGAAACATTTACTAGAGTGGGTCAGTTTCATTTTTTATTTTTGGCAATTTTTCTTTTATGAAAATATACTTTTTTACATATTTTTATAAGTTTTATAAACAATACAAATTTTGAATAGCTCAGTTTTTGTTTCTTTTGAAAAAGACCAAATTTTGAATAGTTCGTTCTTATCATCTTTTTTAGCTATATAAAAAATTAAATTGTAAAATCAGTGATCTTTTATATAAAGTCATTCTAGAAGTAGATGGTGGATATGATGTATATATTATCAATGTTAAAAAAATGTTAAATTTCTGTATGTGTTGTTATTTAATTAACAATTTAAATTATTAGTAAAAATATTAATCCATAATATGATATCATATTTTTCTGGTCAAGATATATATAAAAATTTGTTATTTTTTTTTTCTAGTGACATAAATACGATTCTTCTTATTATATTATGTACAATAATCACAGTTTTGTGGGACATTGAAATTGTTCCATGTTGTAGAAATTATACGACGAAATGGAAAAGAGAATTCAGGACTCCACGAAGATGGGTGAAGTACCCAAAGAAGCACGTTTAAAGCACAAAGGATTTTCTCAATGGGATTCATATTCTTCTAAACTTGATCATGACACAATTCTTCAAGTAATAATATTGCTTGTTTTTCTTAGGCATCAATGCATCATATATATGAGCTTATTTAATCTTATGATGATTTTATATTTTTTTTTCTTTAGATAATACTTGATAAAAAGGACCCAAATAATTCGAAGGACGTAGATGGGGTTGTTCTACCAACTTTGGTGTATTTAGCTAGGGAGAAGAGACCCCAACATTCCCACAACTTTAAAGCTGGAGCTATGAATTCACTGGTATTCATATTTTTTTTTTAAGGGGAAAGTGATAATTAAATTATTGAAAATTTATATTTCGAACAAATTAATTTTTAAAGAAAAAAAATACCAATAAAGTTTTTTAGAATAATAAATGTGGATAAGTTAATTTAAATTTAGATTTTTTATTTTAATTATAAGGACTAATTTAAAAATACTGTGTTCACATCTATTATCTATAGGACTTAATTTGTTGATATTTTTTTAGAAATCAATCTGTTCGAAGTGTAAATTCTCAAATGTTTGTTTGTCATTTTACTCTTTTTTAATAAATATTATGATTTTGGATCTTCTAAATTTTAAATTTTCACTTTAGAAGTAAAGTGTGATCTCTCACTCTTGAATGATTTCTCTCTCATATTTTTTCTTGGTTCCACTTATGAAATAAATGGTGAGAAATCATATTTTTTTTTTCTAAAATAAAATTCAAAATTAAGAGAATTTAAATCTAAATATTATTTTAAAAAAAATAGATGAATGGATGGATTGGATATACATCTTTAATTAATTAATTTGGTTATTCATACGATTATTCCTCCTCAATTTTGCACTCTAGATATGTGTTTAACATTCCCATTTTAAGTTAATTCTTTGATTGGTTCTAATTAAATGCAGTTAAGGGTGTCTTCTTCTATTAGCAACGGCAAAATAATTCTGAATGTGGACTGTGATATGTACTCAAACAATTCAAAATCGGTGAGAGATGCTTTGTGTTTTTTCATGGATGAAGAAAAAGGCCATGAAATTGCTTTTGTGCAATTTCCACAGAACTTTGAGAATGTCACCAAGAATGATTTATATGGGAGTGGTCTAATAACAATTAGCCAGGTATGTTAATATTTTTGAAATTTGAAATTAAACAAATTAAATAAGAATTTAGTTATTTATGTTTTAAAAACATATTTTAAGAATATAATAATTAAAAATTTCAAAATTTTCATGTATTTTTTAATGTATTAGAAATGTAAACAAAATTAATAAAATATTTTTTATAATATCCTTAAAATGTATTCTTAAAATACATATGAGCAAAATTTATTAAAGAATTTTGTTAAAAAAAAAACAAAATTCTATTCAACACAGAAGTATATATAACTGTTTTCTTAAAATTCAAGTAATTAACAATGTAGTATAAAAATCTATATATTGATAGTTACTTATTATTATGTTGATGAGTTTTATATAATATTAAAATTTAATTATATAATAATGTATTATCTTTTATGATTATGAAGGTGGAGTTCCATGGTGCAGATGGTTTTGGTGGCCCTTTGTATATAGGGACTGGTTGCTTTCACAGGAGAGATACACTTTGTGGAATGAAGTTTAATAATGGTCAAAACAGGATTAATGATTGGACTAATAATGAAAATGATCAAAGTCTAGAAGAAAACTTGCAGGAATTGGAAGAAAGATCAAAGGTCCTCGCAAGTTGTACCTATGAGGAAAACACATTATGGGGGAAAGAGGTATCATATATAAGTTTTTGTTTTAAACTTTCATGATTAGTTTTAAGAGTTTAAGTAATTTATTACATTATAGATAGTACATCAAAATTATTTTTCTAAAAAAAATAGCTAGCTATATAGTGGTTGTTCGTTTGGGAATTTCAAAAGTAATTTTTTTGAGCTTTTGACTTATGAAAAATAGTAGTATTAATATTTGGTGTAATTTTTAAAATCAAATTTCGACTTTTTAAAAAGCTATTTAGGAGCTTATAGAGAAGTTAAAAAAATGATCTCTCTCATAATACTACTATTTTTTTACCACATTTCTATAAAATAAACACTTTTATAACTAAAAATTCAAATATAAAATAACTTATTTATAAGCTACTTTTAATATAGTCATTAATTGTTTAAGCTATTTTTTCAAAAAAAAACTTAATTAAGTTGTTTACCCAAATTAGACCTTTATCATATGTGTTTTAGCTTAATCTAGTTAATATAAGAGTAAAACACATGCATAAACCAAACACATGCTAATATTATATGAATCTCTCAAAATAAATAATGATATATAGATGTCTTCATTCATACTTCTATGTAATTCGAATTTATTCATTATAATACTAAATCGAAACAAATGTGTTCGAATAAGAAAAAAATATTGTAAATCGAAGTAATTAGCTTTGATTTACCAAGGAAAATAAAATGCGAAATGTCTATGGTATTATGGCACATAGTAATTCGATACAGGTTAATTCGATTTAGTCCATGGTATTGTGACACATAGTAAATCGAATGATATAAATTCGAATTACATTCCATAGTAATTCAAATGAACTCAATTTGAATTATGAGTGGTATCGTGCTCATAGTAAATTGACACATATAAATTCGATTTAGCATAGATATTCCTATATATAAAATTTAAATTCGCTTGTTTTGAAATACATTTTTTCATACTAAACCCACCCAAAACAAAAAATCCAAAATAACTAAGGAAATGTATACTAAAAGATTCAAACGGTGGAAATGAAAGACGATCTGAATTGAATCTATCAGTTGGATGGAGTCGCCCATATTGCTAGTAGCGTCCATGAAAATGTTAGTGAATAAAATTTAATTTAATTTTTTTAAGAAATAAAAAATTGTTAATGATCTTAAATTGTTTAAAATTTGATTATTAGAATTATTAGAATCTTTAAACTTTAAATAATAGTTAAAGTATTGATTTTCGGTAGTAGTTTGTTAAAACATTAAAACACAAATGCATGTTAGGTGAGGGATAACTAAGTGTGTTGATGAGTAGTGATAACCGGTTTGATTAGAATTTGTAAATTTTTAATGTTAGACGTTTATCGAGGATAAAAATTTTGTTGGAGTTTAATTTAATTTAATTTAGGTTTCAAGTCCCTGTGGTCACTAGATATCGATGTGGTCAAACAAGTATGAGGTCTATTGTACCATTTTACTTCCCAAATACTTCTGCGTTAGCAGAGATTGATCCGAATCAGTGCACCCGTTGCCAAAATTCTTATACTTTCTATAGTACTTGCGATGATTGGATTTTAACACTTTGTACTCAACCACACGGCAGATGCTATAAGTCTTCACGCTTAAGACGGTCTCCTTTTTATCCTGAAACTGCTGACCAACTTGGAACTCAGCTAGTCCTCCTGTATCCTGTGTATCTCTGCTCCCAAATTCAACAGGTACTCCAGATACTTCATGCTGTGTCACGGCATCCAAGTTAAAAGTTGAAAAGTGCAGGAATACTGTTGAGTTCCTGAACTAGATGTTCCACCACCCTAGCTGGAATACTCCTTGCTATGTCATCATCACTATCATCAGCAATCGTGGCGAGCTCCACATCATCATCATCATCCTGCAGTACATCCTCGACACCATTTGGTGCTCCACCCTTTCCAAAAATCGGGACCATAACAGGAGTACTGGCCATTACAATTGCAAGCTCACCGAAGGATATATCACCTATTTCTCCATCATGATTGCGCTTTAGATCAGCTGCGAAGGACGGAGATGCAACCAAAATTTTCTTAGGTGCAATCACGGGCACAGATGATGAGGCACTAAGAGGCATTGAATTAGAGCAGGCTGACATTGCTGAAGATTGAGGATTCCAGTTCGAACCTCCTGAATTACAAACTGCATCTACAAACTTGGCCAATAGCTCAGGGGTCCTCACATCGAAAAACTGACGACGATAATGGAATAGGATTTGCAAATCTTCGTCACTGCCTATGCCGAATGAATCGTACTTCACACTATCACGCAACACAGAAATCAAAATTCAATAGAATAACTTCTCCACCCGTTTCACACATTGCATCCGATCCCCGGTTTTTGGATTATAGTATTCTGAAACTTGTTGAAGGTTTGAGAAAAACACTCACCGGATCCTTATTAGTAAATTTAATTCCAGATAACGTTTTTTTCTTAATCGACCCTCTATAGTGCACCAGAACTAAAAAACTATCATCACTAGCTATTATGAGTCTTACTATAACGAGGAATTCACGTTCAACTCGTATTTATATACATTAGTATCATACTAAATCAAATTAATTCAGTTCAATTTATATATATAACTCAATGCATACTAAATCAAATCTAATAGATTTGATTTACCACTAGCCACCATTAGGTATAAATCGAATTTGTTACATTCGATTTCGAATTAACTTAATTCGATATAGTAGTGCACCATGTAATTCGAATCGTATTAATTCGATTTAGTCCTGCAACAACTAATTTGAATTCAATGTATTCAATTTATACTTAAATCTGGTGCATCATGTAATTCGAATATCTTTGTTTCGATTTAGTACTATAATGTGTAATTCGAATTTAATAAATTCGATTTATATAGAAATATGAATGAAGATAACATTATTTGTTTGGGAAATTCATATAATATTGATATGTATTTGATTTATGTATGTGTTTTATTCATAATATAATAACATTATCTTGTTTAATTTGGTCAATCCAAATTAGTTATTACCTTTCTAATGGTAATCTATCTTATAGGATGTGATTATTACCACTAATTTGTTAAATATAAAATCATTGATATTTCTTTACTTAATAGCTTAAGTTTCTGAGATTTCAAAGTTTGAAAGAAAACCAAAATTAACTTTTGAAAAATGCAGATGGGTTTAAGATATGGATGTCCAGTGGAAGATGTAATAACAGGATTGGCTATACAATCCAATGGATGGAAATCAGTGTACTACAACCCAAAAAGGAAGGCCTTCTTAGGAGTAGCTCCAACAACACTACATCAGACACTTGTACAACATAAGAGATGGTCTGAAGGTGACTTCCAAATTTTGCTTTCTAAGTATAGTCCTGCTTGGTTTGCACATGGTAGAATCAGTTTGGGCCTTCAAATGGGGTATTCTACTTATTGCTTATGGGCCTCAAACTCTTTGGCAACAGTATACTACTCAATTATCCCTTCATTGTATCTCCTTAAAGGCACTTCCTTGTTCCCAAAGGTAACAATTGCACTCTTTCTTTTTATCTTGTATAGTTGTCAAAAGAAGTTGTTTGCATGTTAGCAATACTACATGCCCATTAAATATTATTATTTTTAACTAACACTAATTTATATTTATATTTATAAAAATTTTACATA
Source organism: Arachis hypogaea (assembly GCF_003086295.3). Lineage (NCBI taxonomy): Eukaryota > Viridiplantae > Streptophyta > Magnoliopsida > Fabales > Fabaceae > Arachis > Arachis hypogaea. The sequence goes on along the minus strand of NC_092036.1, from coordinate 4,107,591 downwards.
CAAAAAACATATAGTTTATATTTATATTTATCAAAATTTTATATATATAAATCAATATAATTTATATCTATATTTTTTTAGAATTTATACACATAAATTAACAAAATTTATTTATTAAAGATAATTTAATATCTGTGCTGGTCAAATAATAACAAAAAAAATACTAAAAATTATTGGTCCCAAAAATTTTTCGTTTGGATAGTATTTTCTAAACTAAAAGACTCCAAGTGTTTAAGATGTTTTAATAGTTTTAGTAATCTTAGTTATATATATAATTAAAATTAATATCTAAAAAATTAGTAAAATAATATCTAGAATACTAAAACATTTGAAATATTTTTTAAACTATATATATAAAGTAACTTTGTGTTTTTATTTAAAATTTATTATTCTTTATTATTATTAATATAAGATTAAGCGTAATCCTCACTTGAAATGAAATTCATAATCCATTTTATAGCGATAAAGTGAATTTCAAATAATACATGAAAAAAATCTCACATACATGTCTTTCGTAAAAACAAAAATATATATTTTGTAAACCATGTTTTGGTTTTTTTTTTTTACAAATTTTATTGATTTTTTTTCAATTTCATATATACGTGTTTATATTAGTACTTAATATAATTAATCAGTTCAATATAAAATAAAAAGCACCAAATTTATCTTGTAATAAACTAGCACTGCATATACTTTGGCTACATCTTGTCCCACACTTAAAATAATTAACCCTCAACACATCTTTATACCCGCTCTTAATTAATTTTAGTTAATGTTCATCCTAGACTTGGTTTTTTTTTTGTTTAATTACTCTTGATTTTTATAGTTTCGCAAAAATTTTTAATTAGGTTCTTATACTTTTTTTCTTTTTAATTGGGTCCCTGTACCAATTTTTTTTTCAATTAGATCCCTTTTGGTAGTAATTGGCTTAATTGTATAAGGACCTAACTAAAAAAAAAATTAGTGCAGGGACCCAAATAAAAGAAAAAAAATATAGGGACTCAATTGAAAAAAAATTGATACAGGAACTCAATTAAAAGAAAAAAAAGTATAAGAATCTAATTGAAAATTTTGCGAAACTATAAAGACTAACACGTAATTAAACCTTTTTTTTTTCAACTGATTAACAATTCATTCTTTCCCAATAAATCATCTATGTATGTAGTATGGATTGTGCTTAATTTGGTTCAATTTCTCCATTTATGCACCCACACAAATTAAAATGTGTACTTATTATGCATCTCATTTGGCTTAGAAAATGCACAATTCCTTTTATTAATTGGTTATTATTGGATCTGTCAGATGTCAAGCCCATGGTTCATACCCTTTGCATATGTTATTATTGGGGAAACAAGTTATAGTTTATTGGAATTTTTATTCTCTGGAGGCACAATTCAAGGTTGGTGGAATGACCTAAGGATATGGCTATACAAGAGAACAACTTCATACTTGTTTGCCTTCATTGACACCATCTTAAAGCTCTTCGGAGTCTCCGATTCGGCCTTTGTAATCACGGCGAAAGTCGCCGGAGAAGATGTGTCGAAACGCTACGAGAAAGAAATCATGGAGTTTGGAACCTCCTCTCCAATGTTCACTATGCTATCAACACTTGCATTGCTCAATTTGTTTTGTTTTCTTGGGTTGTTGAGGGAAGGTAGCACTCTTGAAGCATTTGAGGAAATGTTTTTGCAAACTATGTTGTGTGGCTTTTTGGTTCTTATCAATTTGCCTATATACCAAGGACTTTTCTTAAGAAGGGATAATGGAAGATTACCAACCTCTCTTGCCATTAAATCAACCGCATTAGCTCTAAGTCTGATTATCTTCTTCAGAAGCCTTGCATGAATATAATTTGATTTTCTCATCTTATATTTGAAAGAATAATGTAATTTTGTATGTCCTCTTTTTTGGGTATTGCATAAATAAGATTTAATTATTCTGTCATCATTTTAATCATGAAAAAAGTTAAGTATAATAAAAATATAATTATTTATGTGTATTCTTTTATCGATTTAAATTTTTGAAAAAAAATGTATTATGATATAATATCAAAATTTCTATGATAAAAAAGTTTAGAGTTTTATCATTATTATCTCCCAAAAAAAAATCTATACAAAAGATTCACACAAATCCTATCAATTTAAATGTTTAGAAGTAACATGCAAAGAATGTATAGACCAAACTATGAAAAAAAGTTGAAATTTTATTGAAAGACGAAAGAATTGAATATACAAATGTGTGTATTAGATATAAAATCCTAAATATAATCGCAGAGAAACTAAATCTCACAATAGCTAACTATAGTAGTACGAATTAAAAATTATGTTATTTTCTATTTTGTATTATATATCATGTTACTATAGTGTCAATGCTATAATGGCTTATAGTTATGGTATCTTAAAAAGTATTATATATTAAAATTAAAATAATATTTTTTAATTATTTAAGAATATTTTTTAATTTAAAAAAGAAGTATTATAAAAAAATTGATGACCACCGACCCGGATCGATTGGACAGGTAGGGGTGGCAGCGGGGCGAGTAGGGGCAGGTTTTTGTCCTACCCGACCCCGCCCCGCCGTCCTTGCACTCCACTACTACCCGTCCCACTCCTACCCGCGGGTAGTAGACTGTCCAACCTTAACCCGCCTCCACGGGTACCCGCCCCACTCTTATAAAAATTTAAAATTCATAACTAAATTAAAATACAAACATAAGATTCATACAATGTCAAATAATTTGAAATTAAAAAAAGATTAATGTTTAATCACTACAAATTTAACAGCAAAATAAAAAAATTGCATCAAAAGAGTCTTCAATCATTATTCTTATTCTTCCACCATTTAACAAACCTATATTGAAAACACAGCATAAAAACTAGTTAAGTTAAGCATTATGATCAGTAAACACAAAGTTTTATCAAATAACTTGGCACCATTTTTGAAAAAAAGTGAAATAATTTTTCAGAAATAACAGCAATACCATTGAGAAGAAAGCAACACCAAATTAAAATTCCAAAACAAAGATAAACAAAAATAGAAGCAGCTAACACTTATTTTAGAATTGAACAATTTACATAAGTATAGTTTCCATGGTCAACAAATAAAATAACTCTAATGATGATGCAATTAAAAATTACTATATAACTATGCAGAAATAGTTACTCTAACTCTTACTTTGTAAAATAATAAATAAAAAAACCAATCTTAGTAATGCCTCATGCTAAGAAATAAGAATATATAAAAATTGAGTCCTATTAACCAATCTCATCCCTCTTTACCTGTTAACCACAACTAATCAAGTGTTATCCCAGCAAAAATTTCTCAATTATATCAAAAGATCAAGTGCAAACTCTACAAGCCTGGTTCCAAGTTCTAAGTTTCTAGTCAATCTTTTTAAAAGTAAAGCCAAAAACAAATTAGCACCAATGCATCATATATCACATTGTAGTCTCTTCTCTAAATACTTAAACCAGCTTGACAAGAACTAACTTTTAAAAAAAATTTAAGTTTATTCAATGTTAATTCTAATAAAATTCATTGTATAAAATAAGAGTAACAAATTTACAGTCAACGGGTTAATAATTTAATAAGCAAATTTGATACAACAATGCTAAATGTAAGCTGTAACATCAGCAAGTGAATCACTCATTACCTAAATAAGTTTCATGTGTATACATAGCAAGCATGATGACTTGATGGTGTTAGATTGAAATCAATTATAACTAATCAAGCACAAATCACAAGATTGACTGACTCTGAATCAGCTCCAAAAGAATACATGGCATTATGGATAATCAGCCTTCAATTTTATAACTACCACAAGTATCTTGATTGCTAGAAAATATTAATCAGGAAAGCCATAAACAATGCTTAAACAGAAAAGTCATATGATATATATTTAACATAAAAAATGAGAAGTAATAGATAATTTCAGTTTCCAAACATACTTTGAATTAAAAAAATACACATAAATTAGGCCGATTCTTATTAGCTAGTAAGTAAGAAAACTTACAGTTATTACTCAAACAAATTGCAAAACTCATGTTTTAAAGAAGTACATAAATCAACTCAGATTAGCAAATGTTAATTTCTTTAAAAAGGAGAGGACCTTGGCAGGGCCAACAAGTTCCTGAGGACTGAGGACATCATTCTTTATATCGTCATTTAGAGATTTTTCAAGATCAATAATTATTGTACTCAAATAAGTCCTTCGTCAACAATTTACATAATATTAATGAAAAGGCAAGTTTAACTTTTCTAACATAAAAAAAAATTAACTATAAAATCTACTCACAAAAAACAAATCTGGAGAAGGCAAGAAGCAAAGAGCAAGCCAGTAAGCTGTAAGTAGTGAATAAAGGAGGAGTGCTTGCTGCTTACCAGTGAGACGATGACAGAGGAAGGAAGGACCGGAGACTGCAAATCGAAGAGACGAACGGCGAGGAGAGTGACGGCAACGAGAGAAGTGCGAGCGAAGTGAGTACGGTGAGGGAGAGCGGCGAGGTGAGCGACTGCGTGACGACGGCGGTGAGCGACTGAGCAAAGCAAGCAACAGCGGCGGTGAGCCACGGAGGCGGTGAGCAAGGTTGCTGCTGTGTGGGTTTCTGGGATCTGGGTAAGTGAGTGCTGTGTGTGTTTCTGAGATTTGGGTATGTGGGCAGGGGTATGAAGGTATGAGGGAAGCAACCCTAATTGCTAAGAGAGATATATATATGAGGGAGTATATGTACACTCCGGGACGGATAGGGGGGGTTTACCATGAACCCGACCCCGCCCCGCCTCGATCAACATCTCGCCCCGTTCAGGACCCGTCCCACTTTGGGTTGGGTAGGGGCGGGTCGAATACCTACGGATTCGGGTATTCCTGCTACCCCTATAGACAGGTCGATTGTGTCTATCGATCGGATTGATTGCTCCGGCATACTTGGTCGATTGGACATGCTGATTGGACCAGTCAGCTATTTCGACCCAGTAAGTCGGACATAATTGACGAGATTAGCCTGAAATTGAGACAAATGTAATTGTTTATGTCGGTTTAAATGGTCGTTTAGACCATGCTAATTGACTAACTGTGATTATTGATGGTAATAAAAAAGTGTGATAAAAAAATAGTTGAAAATAAAATATAAAATTAATTTATTATATCAATTTTTAAATCAATCCGTTTATGTTTTACATTATTCTAAACACAATAATTCCTTTCAAATCAAATTAAATCAATTTCCTAAAATTTTTGTTCTAAACTTAATTACCCTTACAGAAACATTGAAGTAAAATGTTATTCAGCATGACACACATGCACAAATTCTATTTAGGTTTATTGATTGAATTTATATTGGAATTTCTTTCTTTTCCGTTTTCGTGGTTTATATATATTACAGGCTGGATCTGCTGCTGACTCTCCATTTATAATTGTCGTCCATTAAAAAGGAAGATATTTGGTAGAGGTTTTTCTTTTTTATTTATATTTGGAGTTAGCTAGTGTGTAATATGTGACCCCCTAATTGGTGTATGTGATCTATCCACTTAACTTGATAGGAAAAAGATTAATCTTTCTATGAATTTTTGAAGTCAATGATGACTTTCAATTCGATCGATGACATGTGTGTTCTCTAGGTATGGTAAGAACAATGAGTAGGCAAAACTGGTCTATTAGTCTAGCTAAAAGATTTAATATCTTGTCTGCTGGCTTATGAAATGCTAAAAATCTTGATTGAAATTGATTGATTTTGAGGGTCAAACTCTCAGTTCATGAAACTTCCCTCTTGGAAGAACAATGAAGCCTAAGGAGAAAATTGACGTACATTTATTAATTAAAATTTATGAGATGATTTTATTTTTTTATTAAATTATTATTTAATAAATCTTAACTATAAACTTTATATGAAAATAGTTGTATATGAACCTTTATCTAAAGGTAAATTATTAATGTTCAAGATTAAAGATGTGAGAGCATAGTTCCTGGTAAAATGTTTAAAATGTTTTGGTCCCTCGTAAGTCGTATCCTTGACTCAAATATTTAGGATTATTCTTATTCTACCACTATTAATTATTAATTACTGAATTAAATTTAAGAGTAACTGGTCCTCTCGTTACAAATAGCAAAGTCTATAAATAAAGGATCAAAATTTTCTAAAATAAAAAATTAATAAAATAATAAAATAAAAAATTACTTATTGTTAAATTAAGATAATAAAATATATGTTTTATGATAATTATAAATTTAATAATTAATTTTTTATTTTATTATTTTATTAATTTTTTATTTTAAAAAATCTAAATTCATAAATAAAAATAATTTAACCATTAAAGACACAATCCTATAATGAGATTGTTTTTTAGTAGGGGTGAACACGAGTAACGAGTATCCGATTACCCGTCTGAATTCGAACCGAACTAATTAAATTGGTTTTGAAATCAATGTATAATCGGGTCTAATTCGAACCAAACCGATAAATTTTATTAGTGATTGGTTCGGGTATTGGTTTTAGGGGTGCAAAACCCGAACCAACCCGTAAATCCGATCATATATTAATTAAATAAAAAAATAAAATATATATGTTTGAATTTTATTAATTAAATAAAATATGACTTTTAGTGAATTTTCTATTGCACTTTTGTATTTCTATTAGACAAAGATTATTCACTATTAATATGTTTGAATTTTAATGAGTTTAGTTTTTAATATATTTGGTGTTTAACATGTTTGAATTATTTCTATTGATATTAAATATTTATTATATTTGTTGAATTTTTAAGATAAAATTTTGTTTTTTTTTAATGAATTTTAAAGTCCAATTATCCGAATTAAACCAATTCATTCTTAATCAATTTGATTTGGTTCGAGTACATACACACACAGAAAAACACAAATTCAAAACAAGTCAAACCAATTATAATTTAATCGATTCAATTCTAATTTCACTTTAAACTCAAACCAAACCGACTCGTGCTCACCTCTATTTTTGAGTCGCTGGGAGAATATTTCACCCTCAATTATTCATTCAAATAAGCAGGAGAATATGCTGCATAAACAGACCTAATATCTGTTTTCCCCTGCTTTATGGAAAAGATAATTGGGATACAATAAATAGGAGCGATGATAAGATAAAGTTCAAGTTTCATTCTAACTATATTCGTGTTAAACCTCTCAATTCGAATTTTATGAATTTAAATCTTATACAGTAAAAAAGTTGATAAAATAATAAAATAAATTAATTATTATAAATTTTATAATTTTTATAAAATATATATTTTATTATTTTAATTAAAAAATAATTAACTCTTTATTTATTATTTTATTAATTTTTTTTACTTTAATTAAAAAATCTTAGTTCAAATTCTATTATATTTTAAAATTTTCAACTCAACACTATTTGATTCAATTTATAAAAACTAAATTCATCTTTACTCAAACACAATATTTAATTCTTTTATTTTCGGTGCTAGACACGATAGATTTTTTTTATTAGAAAAGATCTAAAATATATAGTCATATTCCTCCGAGTTCCGAGAATTTATTAGACTTCTATTTCACTACGTAATGTGTTGAAATATGACACCTTGAGACTTTTGAATTTAGACTTTTTGTGTGTAGCTGTTCAAAATTTTATATATATATATTTTTTTCTCTTTTAATTACCTTTTTCTTTCTTTCTTTCTTTCTTTTTTTTATCTTCTTTTGCATTAGTATTGTTGAGGAGGCTAGCTAATATAAATATTCATTTTAATTTTAAAAAAATTTCAAACCAAATATTTTAGTTTTTAATTAAATTAAAATTAATTATTCAATTAATTTTAATAATTAATTTTGTCAATCACTTAAGTTTTTTGTTCCATCAATTTTAACAGAAGACAAATAATCTTTAATAACTCTAACAGAAGACAAAATAATTCGATTCCCTCTATTTAAAAACGGCACTATTTTTCTCTAATTTCTATCATATCTTGCATAACACTAACAGTTTAACATTACAACTTCAAGTTACATAATACACACTTTATAACTTCTATGTTTATAAGAAAAAAAATCTTCAATTTGTTCTCAACCAATTCATATTCAGGAAACTAATGACTATGTCTCTCAAGTATTTGTCGTCTTCGATGAATCCCATGAATCTAGACATTAAGTCCGATTTGTTAAGACTCGTCATCGTCGTCGCCATCTCCCTCCTCATCTTCCCTATCATCCCATGATCATGTTGTGTACCACTCCAATCGCTTTCTAGCTTCACCTTTTTCTTTGAATCAATATTCCGTAATCGCTTCAGTTTTTATATGAGCATCGACAATGACATTGCTCGTTGTACTGATAGCTTGATTGTGAGGACGAAACTATCTGCTAGCTTGGACTTCGAGAGAGAAGGAATAAAGCACTCAAGGTCTATTCCAAATGAAAATTTGCATATAATGTTGAAGGAGATTTTTTTCTAAGATGTCTTTATGTCCAACAATCTATATTGCTTGTCGGAAAGTGGAGAAATATGTATCCTTAGGGTAGTTGTGAAACTTGGTCTTGAGGATGTGGTGGATATTGTCAGGATTAGAAGTGATGCTGTTATCGAGGACGTGGAGGTGGATATTTTTGGTGGGTAAAATGTGGAGGAAGTGGGTGTACTAGTCATAGAAATTTGAGATGTGTGTGGTTCATAACATGTTGAGGTAGGTGCGACACGCGTGACAGTTACACCATGGCTTGATCTTGGAACTAAAGAGGAGGGAAAAAAAAGATAAAGAAGAAGACTGTAAAGGTTAGGGTTATGCATGATACGATAAAAATTAGAGGAGAAATGTGTCGTTTCTAAATAAAAGAGGCAGAAATTATTTTATTTCCCGTTAAAATTGTCAGGAATTATTTTGTCTCCCACTAAAATTGACGGAGCAAAACAACCAAATGATTGACAGAATTGATTATTAAGAATTAATTAATTAATTAATTTTAGTTAATGACTAAAGTGTTTGGTTCAAAATTTTTTAAAAACCAAAATCAGTAAATACTATATATATATTACTTTAATTATTCTTTTCGCGTAGCTTTAATTTTTTATATATTCCTTTAATTTGTTGGCTTTCATAATCTCCTTTCTCGAAATATGTTTTGGGTCCCTTCAGCAGAAGAAGACATTCAATCTCTTATGTCATGCATGATGCATGGCTATATATATATATATATATATATATATATCAATACTAGGGGCCAGCAATATTTGTGATTGGTAGCCATTAACTAATCATTAATAATAATTTGATGGTATAAGATTGACGTGAGATTTCATCCAATAGCTCATATTTCTCTGCTGGTTATATGCTGGTCAAAATGTAATAAAATTACTGGCCCCTAGACTTTTCCTATATGTATATATATATATATTCTTTGGCGCTAGTCACTTACTCACTCTTATCATCTTTTTATTTTCGTTTTTAAGGTTTATTTATTCTTGTGTTCTTGTAATTATTTTTTGAGTAGCTTTAACCTTTTTTTTTTATATATCCTCCTTAATAATTTGTTGGATTTTAATCATTTTATGATATCCTTTGTTTAAAAAAAATATATATCTTAAAAGTCAACCTTACACAAAACCAACATTATATTACAACTAACGCTAATATAACAAAAAAATATCTAAATTAAAAAAATATTCGAAACTCAATTAAAAAACATTCAAAATATAAATTCAATAAAAATTCATTATTAGTAGATTTAATATTATATTATACTTATTTAATAATTTATTATAATATTAAATAAAATTAATTGCGATATAGTATTAGTTCCTTAGTATTATTCTTGTCTGAATATGTTTTGCATACCTTAAGCACAAGAAGACATTCAATCTATTATATTATGTTTTTTTTTGTTTCCTTTCTCTACTACGGATAGTGTCTTTGGACTTGGGAGTTTTATGGATATAGATGAACTTAGAGCTTATTTGAGAGTTACTAAGAGTTTGTTTTGGTGAATTTTTATGAAAAAATTAAGTAATTTTTTTAAAAAATTTTATAAAAATAAAATTAATTTTATATTTAAATATTTCGTATAAAATTTTTTTTATTTATATTTATTATATTAAAAATATTTTTTCAGATAAAAAAACTTTTAAAAAATATAAATTATAACTTTTAAAAAAATATTTTTTTATTTTTTTGTATTTTTATTTTTACTATTAAAATTTTTTTAAACACATTAAAAAATTTCTAATAACTTAATAATTTCCAAACGAAAATTAAATAATTGAAAAATATCTTATTTTAATAATTTTTAGTATATTTAATAAATTTTTAGTAATAAAAATAAAAATATTAAAAAAATTAAAAAATATTGTTTTAAAAAATTATAATTTATATATTTTTTTAAATATTTGTTTACATAAAAAAATATTTTAACATAATAAATAAATAAAAAATTATTTTTATATTATTGTACTCAAATATAATTAATAAATAAAAAATATTTTACATAAAATATTTAAATATTAAATTATTTTTATTTTTTCAAATAATATATAAAAAAATAGTTAATTTTTTTTTTAAATTCACCCAAACAAATTTTTAATATTTTTTAAAATTTCTTTTATCTTTTTTATAACGATAAATTATCCCATTGTTTATCCCTCAACCAAATATAACTTTAAATATAGTAAAACATATACTGTCATCATCACACGCATATATGAAAATCGGATATAAGACTTGCTTGAATGAAATTAAAAATAAAAAAATATTAAATATTAAATGTTTAAATTTTGTAGATAATTAAATTTAATCAAGTTATTAAAATTTAAAAATCTCTTGTATACTATCCTATTTTTTTTTCCTCTTCCTCCTTTTCTTCTTTTTTCATTAACATCGTCATTGTTATAGTTACTGCCGCTACGACTGTCATTATTAGTTATTACTGCAGTCGTCGTCATTACTACAGCTGTTGCCGTCGCCGTTGTCATCGCAGCCGCCTTCTCCTTTTTCTTTTTCTTGTTATTGTTGATGATGATATTATTGTTGATGTTGTTATTATTATTTAGTTTATTCTTTTTTTTCTCTTTCTCACTTCTTTTATTATCATTATCCTCATCGTCTTCATCATCTTCTTCTATTATAAATGTTTAAAAGACTAAAACATAAAAATATATGCACAATGAATACAATTTTGGTGTACAGCATACACATTTTAATATAGAATACAATTTTTTTTTAAGAATTATATGTCCAAAATATTGATACCGAACCAATGAAATATGCACAATACATAAATTTTAGTGTACAACATAAAAATTTTGGTGCATAATACATCAATTTTGATGTGCAACACATAAATTTTTAGAGAACTACATATTCAAAACATTGACTCACCCAACTAAAAAATATATTTACAGTAAAATTTGTATGTTATGTATAAAAATTTGTGTGCTATATACAAAAATTTGTATATTATATCTAAGAGTATTAAAAAAATAAGTTTAACTAATTTTTTTAGTATAAATGATTAAAACTCTTGTGTGTGTACTCATAAATGTATAATTTCAGTTTGATTAATGCATGACCATATTAAAATGAAAGATTTTATGAGAAGGAGGATAATAAACAAAAAATTTTTGTATCAAAGTATAAAAATAAATAAAAATAAAAAAATTAAGAAAGAAACGAAAAAATTTGTGTACTATATCAATAAATTTGTGTTATGCACAAATTATTTTTGTGCTATTTTTTGAAAATTGTGTGCTCTCTAACAAAGTGCGAAAAATTACACGCTGTAAATATGCGTTAGTAGAGTGCGTGTGCATGCGTGTTTTTTAGAGTATTTTTTAGAGTATCTTTTATTGGTAATAGACCAATTTAGTTGACTTAATTACTAAAAAGACTTATATGTAGTATTATTAAAAATAAAAAATTGAATAATTTATCTTTTTCAATTTTTTTTAAAAAGCTAAAAATAATTTAGTAGTTAGATATTTTATACAAAAATATTTTTATAACTATTAATTATATTTAGATACAGTAATATAAAAATAATTTTTTTATTATTAAAACATTTTTTTTAAAGTGATAATTATAACTTTTTAAAGAGATCTTTTTAATTTTTAGTATTTTTATTTTTACTTAAAAAAAATTGTTGAACACATTAAAATTTTAAAAAATATATTTTTTAATATTTTTTTATCACTTAACGACATTCAAATACGGATATACACCGATATACAAATATAATTGGGTCCAATCTTTGGATTAGATTGTAGAAAATATTAAAAAATGTGAATTTTTTGAAAAAAATGCAAAAAAATATCGCTCGTTTAATCAGTAGACTAACTTATTTAAGTTGTTATTTTTTTGGATTAATTTAATTCAAACTATTTAACCTAAAGTTTAAACAGATCTAAATTTAAAGATAAAAAATCTATAACTAAATTAGTTTAATAATCAACGAGTTATAATTCAAAAGCATAATCTCTCGTATTCACTTAAAAATTACGAATTCGAATTTCCCACCTACCTTAAAAAAAAACTACCCTAACGAATTTAGCCTACCTTGACGGCTGATATCGTAATCAATGATGTGGACAAAAAATATGTTTCTATAAGATTATTATTGATTAAAATAATAAGAATATCCTCTTACCAAATATCAAATCGTTACATTATTATATAGTAGACTAAACAACACAGTTTAGACCTCAGCACCAAAAAGAAGAAAGATGGGCAAGAATGAAGAGTCTCATCCATTGTTCGAAACAAGGAGAGCCAAAGGAATATTCATTCATAGAATATTCTCCTTCTCCATGTTTTTGGGAATTTTGTTCATCTGGGTTTACAGAGTGAGTTACATGCCAAGAAAAAGTAGTGAAGATGGGAAATGGGTTTGGTTTGGAATGTTTTTATGTGAGCTATGGTTTGGTCTTTATTGGCTCATGAGGCTTTCACTCAGATGGAACCCTGTTTTCCGACAACCCTTCCCCCACACACTCTCCCAAAGGTAATGCCACATATTAATTACCACAAATATATTGCTTTAAACTCTTCAATAAATATTTAGACTAATATATTAAATAAATAATATTTTTTAAAGTTTAATAAATGTACACATAGATAAGTATGTATCTAATATATTTAGAAGCACTTGATTTGTAGTTTTAGCAAGCTTTCCATATTTCATTTTTTGGTTAAAAAGGTTCGGCGAAATTAGGTCTATGGTGAGTGGGAGCGTCCTTCATCAGTTAATTAATCCCTTTGGTTAATGAACCTGTGATCATGTTCGTGATAGATATTCATTCATGTTTTTCTTAAATTAATCGTCTGTTTAACCTTTTTATTCATTGAAATTCAATATATGTTAGATAAAACTGCCTCCAAACACTATTAAACTCTTCTGTATTAGTGACGGATTTTTATGAATTTGTGACAGATATTGATGTTGTTGAAGAAATTAGTGACGAATAATATCCGCTACTAATATTTTACCTTTTGAGTTCTTGATAATGTTAATATTCAAAAATACTATTTGCACATTAAAATTAGTTATTAAAATTAATCGACATATATTTATATATAAACACATGTATAATTTAATTTATTTTTATGGTATATTTTTATATTTTTATATATATTTTATATTGATAACTGATTTTAGTGGTATTTAAATTTTTATCATATCAAATTTGTTTTTTTAATTATATTTGCGACAAAATATTATTGATTTAATTTGAATTAACTCTGACCAGGTATGATGATGATAAGTTGCCAGGAGTGGACATATTTGTGTGTACCGCAGATCCAGAAATAGAACCACCAATAATGGTGATTAATACAGTTCTGTCTGTTATGGCTTATGACTATCCAACTCATAAGCTTAGTGTCTATCTCTCAGATGATGGAGGTTCAGATATTACTTTCTATGCTCTCTTAGAGGCATCTAATTTTGCTAAGCATTGGTTGCCATTTTGCAAGAAGTTCAATGTTGAACCAAGGTCACCGGCAGCATATTTCAAGAGTGTTTCCTCAACTACTTACTCAAATGATTCTATAAATGCCAAAGAGTTGGTCACGATCAAGGTAACATTATTATTTATAGGGTTAAGTACGATTTTGGTTCTTAGGATATAGGTCGAATTTTTTTTTATCTCTAATCATTTTTTTCCTACAAAATCATCTCTAAGATTTAACTTAATTTTAAAATTATAATTTTTACTTAAATTTTAATTTTTATTATCAAATTATCCATAATTAAATAAATTATAAAAAAATAGAACCATAACGGATAAAGAGGAAGGAGAAAGGAGGAAAGGAAATGAGAGGGAAGGGAAGAAGAGGGGAAAGAAAGGAAAAGGAAAAGGGGGAGTGGCGCGGGCGAGGCTCAGAGCTGCATCGTCATTGTTGGAAATCAGAACCAGAGGGAGAGAGAGCTCGCGAAAGAGAGAGGAGACCCATGCCTTGCCGTCGCCATCGAAGAGCTCGCGAAAAGTGAGAGAAAACGCACGGCCAGGGAGAGGAAGAGGGGTGCCTCGTCGCCGTCGCGCTTTGTTGTTGCCGCTTCGCGTCCTCGCCGTTGGTCCTCCCTAAAGTTCCGATTCTATTTTTGATTTGTTCTGCTTCTGATTTTGATTTGTTCTGGTTTTACTTCTAATTTATTCTACTTCTCCTGATTCTGATTTTATTATTTTTGTGCTTTTGATTCTGATTCTGTTTCTTTGATTTCATTGTTGTTGTGCTTTTGATTTCATTGTAAATTTATTAATAAATTTAAAATGTAAATTTATTGATTCTTTAGTATTGATTTCTACTTCTTGTTGATGCTATGAACTACAAATTTTCTTTATTTTTGCTTGTTAATTTGTTAATTTTATTGTTCTTTGAAATGCAAATTTTATTGTTCATTTCTACTTTATTTCTGCTTATTGATTTAAAACTTTCATTGTTGTTCGCGGTTTCTTTATTTGCGGTTTCTGTTTTGAAATATCCATTGTTAAAGAGTAATTCCAATGGAGGTGACCATTGTACTAATTGTTAGAGAGTTGAGGTTAAGGTTAGAATTTGTTGTTCGTCTTTGTTTTCTTTATGATTATTTGAAAAAGAGAGAAAGAAAGAAAGGAGGGGGGAGAGGAGAAGCTGAGAAACAGAGCAGGTGATAGGGTAAGGTGAGGGTATAATTGTTCAAAGGACGATTTTAAAATCAAGTTCGACCTTAGGGATGATTTTGTATGTAAAAAAAGGTTAATGACAAAAAAAAATTTTCGGCCTATATTTTAATGACCAAAATCGTACTTAACCCCTTATTTATACCATAAACAATACTACATTATTACTAAATATTATTATTTTTATTCAGTATTTAATCAATAATAATTTGCACACATATTTATAAAAAATTTGGTCACAAAAAAACATATAATCTATACCTATATTTATCGAATTTATATACATAAATCAATATAATTTATATCCATATTTTTTAGAATTTACATATATAAATTAATAAATTTTATTTGTTAAAAATAATTTAATATTTATACTAATTAAATAATAATTAAAAAAAAATAAAAATTACTGATCCCAACAGTTTTTTTATACCCTTTTGTTTGTTGTGTTTGTCCGTACTAAAAATAATTATTATACCAATTTGTGAAGAAGCAGAGCAACGCAACGCAAGAACAGTTTTGTAATGCAGCAATTTTTCTATATTTGAATAGCATTACAATTAAACGAACAAATATATTAACATTTAGCCCCCTCAAACGTTATGCTTAATTAATATGTCAAGATCTTACTTTGGTGGTCTGTTAGTACTTCATAGAATCATAGAGCAAGAAAAATAACCTGAGTTAACTTGTGGTAACATTAATGGTGTGGGGACTAATTGTTTCTCTTGACAACTTGATTTCACAGGTCCACAATTAAAAGCAATAAGCTGAATTTCACCACTTTCACCTCTACTTCCATTGTAAAATAAATAAAAGAAAAATATACTATCATTATTCGAGGATTATTGCACTTCTAATTAAATAAACAAATTTTACTTTCTATTTTATTATATTTTATATAATGGTTGATATTTTAAAAAATAGCCTGCTAATCAAGTTAACCCTTTTTTTAAACAAAATTCAAATAGATTACATATACTTTTTTTATCAAAATGAATTAAAATTTTTAATCTGCTATTTTATCAGCCATAAATAAATAAATAAAATTATACATATATTTATATATACCAAAATCAGTTATTAGTATAAAATATATTAAAATATAAATTATACATTAAAAATAAATAAAATTATATATTTATATATAAATACATGATAACTAATTTTAATGTATACATAATATTTTGTTATTATATTTTAAATTAGTTTTAGGAGCCAACATAACACCTCCAACATTGCAACTAACATTTAATAGAAGAAAAAGAACATCTAAAATTAAAAAAAAAATCCGAAACATAATTAAAAAAAAAACATCTGTAATTCAAACTCAAGAAAAATTTATTTTTAATAAAATTAAAATTCATACTAAAATTATTTGACAACTTACTCTAATATTGACTGAAATTAACTGTTATAGTATTAGTTCTATACTACTACTACTCTTTTATTTATTATTTCTAATAGTATAATTTTTTTTCTAAAGGGTGCTGCATTTCTTACCTTACTTGGATTGCATTTTGAAGTCTTAAAATGATTATAGAAAGGTCGTTGTCCATGCATATAACATTATTGAATATTTAATAAATAGAACAAATGAATAAATATTTTTACGTATTATGATTATTATTTATTTTTACGTGTAGAAATTGTATGAAGATATGGAAAGTAGAATAGAAAATGCAAGCAAGGTGGGTGAAGTAGCTGAGGAAATCCGCTCCAAACACAAGGGATTTTCTCAGTGGAATTCATTCTCTTCTCGAAGGGATCATGATGCAATTATTCAAGTATGCCTCTTCTTCTTCTAACGTTTTCTTTATGCTTTTGCAGCATCTATCTATGTAATATATCTTTCTCAATAAATAAACAAAATACACATTCAATAAATGTAGAGAGAATAAAAATACATTAAAAATTGAAAATAATTTGATATATCCTAAAAATTAATTTCACAACCTTATATTAGACTAACAGAATATTATAGATAATAGAAAGACAGTTTCGATTTCTGAATATAAGTTTAAGCTAAGGTATATCACACTATTTTGTAATAATTTTATATATATTCTTTTTTTTTTCTGTCAAATGAGTTTAATTTTAAATTTTGATATACTAAAATCACTCTATTTGAAATTTTAAGATGTTAATAAAAATATTACCCACTTTTATTAACGATAAAAATATCTTCAAAATATTTTTACACACGATAAAAATATTCAATATTAAATACATATTTTTAAAAAGTTTTTTAGAGACTAAATTTTAATTTAATTTTTTACGAACATAATTAAAAAATAAAATATTTTTATTCTTAACATTTAGTGATTTTATGATAAATAAATTTTTTGCGATTTTTTACCAATCACCAAGAATACTTTTAAAAGAAATTATAAAGATCGAATTTTTATTTAGTTTTTTCATGTACTTTCTAAATAATTATCTAAATATTCTTAAAAAATTTTGGATCAAATGCGTAAGTGATTTGCTAAATACAAAATTCATTTGTTACTTATAAAAAAATTATTTTTAATTACTTTTATAACATTTTATAATATTTTGAGGATATTTTTATGGTTACTAGAAGTGAATATTATTTTATCAGCATTTCAACAAATCGAAATGTGATTTTGGTAGTTCACCGTTTTATTATAATACTATTTTTGCCATAATTAGAAATATGGATTGTTACATTAAATCAGTCTTCCAGTGTGATCTAATAATCACTCATATGAAGTCATGCAGTCTCCCGTATGAATTTGTAAACAGTTTTAATGTAAATATAATATATGATAAAATTTAATGGTGTTGTTAATATATAGAATAAGGATTGTTCGTTGTTGTATTGTTACTACGAAACTACGGTTTAGTTTATATATAAATACTTATTAAATCAATCAATATATAAACTTATATTTATTATGTGTGTGTTTAACTTTACACATTAATCTCTCTGTAGATTTTACTTCATGGGAAAGACTCGAGCGCAAAAGATATAGATGGAATCGTTTTGCCAACATTGGTATATTTATCTCGCGAGAAGAGGCCCCATGTTGCACATAACTTCAAAGCTGGAGCCATGAATTCACTGGTACATACTATCAAGATTTCAGCTTCATTCTATCAACTAATATATATATGCACTAAGTAAATCTAAATAATCTAATATTAGGTTTAATTAGATTTAATTACTTTGTCGGTTCCTATAATTTTACTGAATTTTTAATTAGATCTTTATAGTTTTTTCTTTTTGATTAAGTGCTTATATAAATTTTGTAATTAAGTCTCTGTTATCACAAAAATACTAAAATTAACAGAATATTTCGTTAAACAAAACGAATATACTTAACATTTAACTGAATATTCTGTATAATTTAATAGAATATTCTATTAATTTTAATATTTTTGTTATAGCAGAGACTTAATTACAAAATCTAATATAGTATTAGGATTTAATTGAAAAAAAAAGTATAGAAACCTAATTAAAAATTTAATAAAATTATAAAGACCGATAGAATAATTAAATCTAAAAATTATTAGTATTTTTTTTTGTTTTTAGAGAGAGATTAAGCTATTTTAAAAGTGAAAACATAGTAAAATAATTAAGAATATAAAAGTTTAATTACTTTTAAATTAAAATAGTGATATTTGAACATTATAAAAATTATAAATTTAATGGTAATTCATCATTTTACAATTTTTCTCATTTAGAGGATTTTTTTTCCGTTTGTATTGAATCTGATAGTGAATAATTTTGTGATGATCATATAGTAGTACTTGTGAAATTTGAATTATTACTATTACCTTGATGCATTAGCAATGTTGGAGAAAATGATGGTTATTAACCTTAATTGCTAAATGTAGATAAGGGTGTCATCAATTATTAGCAATGGGAAAATTATTCTTAATGTAGATTGCGACATGTACGCAAACAATGCACAATCTCTAAAGGAAGCACTTTGCTTTCTCATTGATGAAGAAAAAGGCCATGAAATCGCTTTTGTACAAACGCCACAGGGCTTTGAGAATCTTACAAAAAATGATATCTATGGCGGTGCTCTTAGAGTTATTTATGAGGTAAATATTTAATTATTAGTTGATGTTCATAAAATCTAATTAAAGTTAAAAAAAATATAAATTTAAATTACTTTATGTTAGATATTCCCTACTTCCACTTGTCTTTTTGGCAAATTTTTTTCTACTAATTATCTTATATTTGAGAGTTTTAAGTTAGTAATTGTTCTTTCAAATTCCAATTTATATTATTTATTTTGTTAAAAAGTGCTTTCAATATTCATACCAAAAAATCATTCATCAGTAGCTACATTCAAATGTTGATTATAAATGTGAACCTAATTTTGTTTATTATAATATCTTTTTCTATTCACGTGCTTGTCCACATTTCTTTTCCTTTTTTATAATTAAACTAAATTCAGAATCGTAATCAAATTTAGATTTCATTTATAATCAGACATGTATGGCATAGCTTATTTTGTGATATTCACATGGCACTATACTCACTCTTATTTTCTTACAAAATTAATATAATTGGAGGGTAAAATATATTTTTTATTTTTAATATTTGTAATTTTTAAATAAATATTTTTAATATTTATTTTTTTAATTTTTTAAATATTTTTTATTCGTTTAATTTTATCTTTAATATTTTTAATTCATGTTAGAATTATTTTTGGATAATTTTAATTTTATTTCTAATATTTTAGATGAAATTAACATCTAGAAATAATTTTAATATAAATAAAAATTTATTAAAAATAAAATTAAACATTAAAAATATTTTTTTAAAAATCACATATATATTTGAGGAAAGAACACACTTTACCTATAATTAACACATTATAGATTTTTTGAGTGCTTTGTGGTGGGGTTTGAAACCGTGTAGTGGGAATTCCCTGGCATGGATGGATTTGGTGGACCTATGTATATTGGATCTGGTTGCTTTCATAAGAGGGATACACTCTGTGGAAAAAAGTTTAATGATCAAGAAAGCTTGAAGCATTGGAATGGTGAAGATATAAACAATGACCAATCAATGACAAAAACAAGCTTGCATCTATTGGAACAAAAGTCAAAGGCTCTTTTAAGTTGCACTTATGAGAATAACACACTATGGGGAAAAGAGGTTTTCTTCTTTCTCATCTTTTAATTTCAATTTTGATAGTAATTTTTTTTCTATCTAGTACTCTAAAAATTAGGGAGAATATTGAATACTTAATTAAAATATTAAGGATGCAAACAAACATGTTGATCTGTTTATGAATCATTTAGATAATTTCAACTATAAAAGTATTACATCATAAAATTGTTTTAAAATGTTAGGGATAAGAATACAAGCAAAAGAAAATTATAGGAAAAATTGCAATCACCCTTAAACATTACTATAGAAGACAATAGTTTAACCTAAATTTGGTTATTTAAAACGGACATGGACACAGGACACAACACGATATAGAACATGTCGACACATAAATTTTAAAATCTTATATGATATGAGGATACGTATACATATAAAATATAAAGTATTTTTTAGATAAATTATAATGATATTTTGATATTTTATTAATATTGAAATATAAATTAAAATTTTTAATTATTTTTAATGTCTTATTTTAATTATATCAAGTATTTAAAATATTTTTTTATTTTAATAAATAATAATATATACTATATCTAAATTTATTTTAAGAATATATGTTAAGAAAAAGACTGGACACGTTGACACGTGATGGTATTTAGGTGTGTTCAGGCGTATCCGAAAAAAAATTTATTTTTTATCAAGACACGATTGGACACAACAAACACACATGTCGGACGAATATCAATGAATGTCGTGTTCAAAATATGTCCGACACACAGACATAATAACTTAACAAAATATCTGTACTTCATAAAAATCAGACCTTTTTCAAAAAGCACATGTGAGTAAATGATTGTAATACTAGTAATAGTAATAATAAAAATAAGAGTAAATTACATTAACATCATCGGTAACTAAATGATATTACACATGTTATATTTTGATTTTTCATATCTATAAAAATAAATATTTTTTTTATTCCGGACTATTTATTGAAAGATCAAAATGTCTCTTCATAATTTAAAAATCTCTAATCATTTTTCAACTTTTTAAATAATAATGGTCTAAATAGTTTCGATAAATGGTGACCTTCTGATGTATTAGGCTGCTTAGACCAATAATAAGAGTCATTTAAACCAATAATTTAAATAACTGTAAACCCATTAAGAATTTTCTAATTTTCAAAATTACTTTGTCTTTCGAAAAAATAATAAGATACTGAAAAAGACATTTACTTTATCTATAATAATCAAACTTATATTTATGAAAGAAGATAATTCCATATTTTTTTATAAACTATAGATATACCAAGTTTCACATAATCAAAATGGCAAAACACATAAGTGTATTCTCTATAAATATAAGGATATGAGGTCACATATAGAGTAAATGATTAAATTAGCCTTTTAAAAAATTATTTATTTTATAAATTAGTCTCTAAATTTTTTTTAAATAAATTTATCTTTTAAAGATTTTAAATTAATTATTTTAATTTTTTTGTCACTTTCTTTGTTAATGATGTCAAACTTTATTGATGTGATACGTTAAAGGACATCACAATACACATACCTAGTAGTTATAATTGACAGCTAATATGATAAATTTATGAAATTAGATAAAACGAATTTCAAATTGAGGAATTTTAATACCTCATATTCTCTTCTCAATTAAGTTTTAATTTGATCTAATTTCATAAGTTTATTGTGCTAATAGTCAATTACGACTTCTAGGTGTGTATTGAGTATCACTTAACGTGCCACATTAATAAATTTTGGCGCCGTCAATGAAAGAAATGACAGAAGGACTAACGCCACTAGTTTAAAATCTTTGAAAGATGAATTTGATTAAAAAAATTTTTTGAGAACTAATTTGAAAAATGAATGATCTTTGAGGAACGAATTTGACTATTTACTGTGGATAATATTGCTTAATATAGTTGTATAGTACTAAAAAGAATTTATGTTATGATGATATATGATTGGATAGATGGGACTACTATATGGTTGTGCAGTGGAGGATGTTATAACTGGTTTAGCTATACAATGTCGAGGGTGGAAATCAGTGTACTATAATCCAAAAAGGAAAGCTTTCTTAGGAGTATCTCCAACCACATTGCCAGAAGCATTAGTTCAACATAAGAGATGGTCTGAAGGAGGATTCCAAATTCTGCTCTCTAAGTATAGTGCTGCATGGTGTGCTTATGGATTAATCAGCCCAGGACTTCAAATCACATATTGTTTTTACAATCTTTGGGTCCTTAATTGCTTGCCAACTCTTTATTACTCAATTTTCCCTTCACTTTGTCTCCTCAAAGGGATTTCCTTGTTTCCACAGGTACCAATCATCATCATCATCATCATGTTTTAATATATAAATATGATCACAGGTATATGCTTTACCTAATGTTATATGCTTTACCAAACATATTCACTCTTTTACCTAATGTTATATGCTTTACCAAACACATCCTTGAGACTATCTTCTTTATTTATTTTTAAATAACATCCAAAATTAATCTCTAAGAAATTTTTAGTCAAACATCCTAGTTTTTAACAAATTTGAACCACTATATCAATTCTCAAAGTTTCATTTTGTTAGAAAATTTAGTCTTCATATTAGATTGTTTGCTTATATGAAAAAAATGATACGAAAATTTTAAAAATAGTTAAAGTCTGATATGTCCTTAGTAAATAATAAAAGAGATTGATTTATCTAATTTTTTGTCCGAATTTATACACAGATTGATCTGTCTAATAAAATTTTGTTGAGAATTAATTTGTTGGACTAAAAATTCTATGCAAATTGATCTAGGATATTACAATATATTCTTTTTTGTTCAAATTTCAAGCAAAGATGTACTTTCTAACTAAATGTGTTTTGTTTTCATGGATCATCAGATGTCAAGTCCATGGTTCATACCATATGCATATGTCACACTTGGTGAAAATACTCAATGCTTGTTGGAATTTTTGTGGTCAGAAGGCACAATAAAAGGTTATTGGAATGACCTAAGGATGTGGCTTTACAAGAGAACAAGCTCATACTTATTTGCCTTGATTGATACCATCTTCAAGTCTCTAGGGTTTTCAAGTTTAGCCTTTGTGATCTCAGCTAAGGTAGCTGAAGAAAATGTTTCTCAAAGATATAAGAAGGAGATAATGGAGTTTGGAAACTCTTCCCCAATGCTCACTCTTCTTGCAACACTAGCATTGTTCAATTTGTTTTGTCTTGTTGGTGCCTTATTCAAAGGTGGTCTTGGAATGTTGATGGTGTTGCCATTGCAAGTTCTACTAAGTGTGGTGTTGGTTCTCATCAATTTGCCTTTGTATGAAGGCCTCTTTCTAAGGAAGGACAAGGGAAGATTTCCAACCTCTGTTGTGTTTAAATCAATGGCAGTTGCTCTAAGTGCTTGTGTTCTATCAAATGTGAATGTCTTCACTACAATTTAGAAGACTGTTATGTTTTTTACTAAATAAATATTTTGTTGTTCTGTTTTTGAGACATTGACTAGAGAGATATGGAAATAGGAAAAAATTGAATTACGATTTCTTTGTCATTTGAATGTCATATGAAAAAAAAAAATCAGATATACTAGACTTTGGTTCTAGTGCTATTTATTTATTCAAGTGTTGAACAAATTACTCCCATTTAAATCCCTTTTGCAAGTTTAGTTTCATGAGTTTCAGTGTATGTATGTCACTTTTGTTTTTTTTTATTTTTTTTGTTCTTTTTTTTCTTTGGAACATATTATTAGGCTATTGGCAAACTCGGAGAATAGGTAATTTAAAAGGAGAAAGTTGAGAAACGGTACATAAACAAAAGAAAAAATCACTTTTATAGATTTATAATACAATCCAAAAGAAAAAATCACTTTTACATATATATTATAATCCATGAACACTGATATAGATATGTGTTAGAAATATAACTATGAATGTTGTCTTCTCCTATCAGTTTAACCTTTTGAAATAAGTGATTTCATAACATAATATCAAAGCTCTATATCAGTTTAAATTTTTGGGATGAGTGATTTCATAATAATATGAGATACGATATGATACGGAATACATAAACACTCATATATATAAAATATAAAATAGTTTTCACAAAAATTATAATGATATTTTAATAAATATAATATTAATTATCTCTAAACTCATTTTAAAAATACATGTTAAGAATAAAGTTGAACACACCGACACGTAATGGTATTTAGATGCATCTAAATATGTTTAGAGAAGAATTTTTTATCTTTTATTAAGATACGATTAGATACAGCAGACACGCATATCAAACAAATATCGATAAATATCGTGTTCAACATGTGTCCGACATACAAATACAACAACTCGACAAAATATCTGTGCTTCGTAGGTAATGTACCAATATCAATAAGGCATTAAATTGGTATAATAATAATTATAGCAACATAAGCATTGTGTTGATCAAATGAAACTCAGAATTCTAACAATTATTCTCTACATATAAGTCATTTACGCATACAAGTCCATATAAGTCATTTACATTCATGCGCTCTGCACGTTCTTCTTCGTTATTTTTCTCTTTTGTTATCGTCGTTACCAACACCACCATCTCCTTCTCATCCTCCTCCACCTCCTCCTCTTTTTTTTTGTTGTTGGACTTTTTTCTCCTTCTTCCTTTTCCTCATTCTCCTCCATCATCTTCATCATCATGATCATCATCGTTATAGCATCGTCGTCTTCTTCTTATACGTATCGTCATTATTGTTATTGTTATCGTTATTGTAGAAATTTTGCCATATTGATGATGTCGCCTGATCTAAAATTTTTATCATAGAATTTTCTCAATTTGTGTAGTTGCAGCAAATTTCGGGGTAAAATTAAGATATTTAGGTGTATTGTTTAAGAATTTTTGGTGGATTTGTATTGATAAATTCTGTATAATTCGAAGCTCTTCCTCTTCCTCCTCCTCATCTTCTTCTTCTTCTTCTTCTTCTTTTTTTTTTTTATCATCATCACCATATTCTTTCTTTTTTTTCTTATTCGTCTTTCCTTTCTTGTTTTACTCTTTCATAACATGAATAAAAATAAAAAAATCAAACAAAGAAGAAGAAGAATCACATAATGCTGTAAAATTACTTGAAAGATGATGAACTTACATTCACTTAATTAAAATAAAGAAAGAAAGAAATAAGGAAAAAAAAAGAAAAAATGCAGCATTAGAGAAAATATTTTTGTGTAGTTGCAGCAAATTTTGGGGTAAAACTAAAACATTTAAGTGTATTGTAAGAATTTTTGGTGGAGTTATACTGAAAAATTCTGTATAATTCAAAACTCTTCTTCTTCCTCCTCCTCCTTATCTTCTGCTGTTGCTTCTTCGTTTTTTTTTTATCATCATCACCATCTTCTTTTTCTTCTTTTTTCTTCTTCATCTTTCATTTCTTATTTTATCTTCCTAAGTTTATTCAAACAAAAATAAAAACAAAAAAAAATCAAACAAAGAAGAAGAAGAAACACATAATGCTGCAAAATTACTTGGAAGAGGATAAACCTACATTTATTCAATTAAAAAAAGAAAGAAAGAAGGAAAAAAAGAAGAAAAAAATGCAGCATTAGAGAAAATATTTTTGTGTAGTTGCAGCAAATTTTGGGGATAAAACTAAGACATTTAGGTATATTGTTTAATAATTTTCGGTGAATTTGTACTGATAAATTCTGCATAATTCAAAACTATTATTCTTTCTCCTCCTCCTCATTTTCTCCTTCTTCTTCTTCTTTTTTTTTTATCATCATCATCACTATCTTCTTCTTCTTCTTCTTTTATTCATCTTTCCTTGTTTGTTTTACCTTCTCATGTTTCTTCTTGTAAACTCTTTCTTAACAAGAATAAAAACAAAAAAATCAAACAAAGAAGAAGAAGAAACACATAATGCTGCAAAATTACTTGAAAGAGGATGAACTTGCATTCATTCAACTAAAAGAAAGAAAGAAATAAGAAAAAAAAAACGAAGAAAAAAATGCAGCATTAGATAAAATATTTTTGTATAGTTGCAGCAAATTTTGGGGTAAAACTAAGACATTTAGGTATACTGTTTAAGAATTTTCGGTGGATTTCTACTGATGAATTCTGCATAATTCAAAATTCTTCGTCTTTCTTCTTCTCATTTTCTGCTGCTTCTTATTCATCTTTTCCTTCTTGTTTTACCTTTAAAAAAATACATAATATTGCAAAATCAATAGAAAGAGGAGGAGGAAAAAGTGCATTAATAAAAAGAATGACGAAGAGGATGAAATACGCGAAGAAGAAGAATGAACGCAAAGAAAAAGGAGGAAGAACGCAAAGAAGAAGGAGAAGAAAGAGGAGGAGAAAGAACGCGAGATACAAACGTTGAAGGAGGAATGTCGTGATTTTACGCGCGCATTATGAAAGTGGATTTTGTTAGGTTAGGGTTAACTTATATAAACTTATATGCCAAAAAGACTTGTATGTATACTTATTTGTACGCTTTTTGGCATTGTTTTTAGTATGTTTTTAGTATGATCTAGTTAGTTTTTAGTATATTTTTATTAGTTTTTAGTTAAAATTCACTTTTCTGGACTTCACTATGAGTTTGTGTGTTTTTCTGTGATTTCAGGTATTTTCTGGCTGAAATTGAGGGACCTGAGCAAAAATCTGATTTAGAGACTAAAAAGGACTGCAGATGCTGTTGGATTCTGACCTCCCTGCACTCGAAGTGGATTTTCTGGAGCTACAGAAGCCTAATTAGCGCGCTCTCAACGGCGTTGGAAAGTAGACATCCTGGGCTTTCCAGCAATATATGATAGTCCATACTTTGCCCAAGATTTGATGGCCCAAACCGGCGTTCAAAGTCACCCTCAGAATTCCCAGCGTTAAACGCCGGAACTGGCACAAGAATGGGAGTTAAACGCCCAAACTGGCACCAAAGCTGGCGTTTAACTCCAAGAGGAGTCTCTACACGAAAATGCTTCATTGCTCAGCCCAAGCACACACCAAGTGGGCCCGGAAGTGGATTTTTATGTCATTTACTCATCTCTGTAAACCTTAGGCTACTAGTTCTCTATAAGTAGGACCTTTTACTATTGTATTGAGATATATGGGTAGTTATCTTTGTTCTGATGCTATCTTAGATCATTGGGAGGCTGGCCATTCGGCCATGCCTAGACCTTGTTCTTATGTATTTTCAACGGTGGAGTTTCTACACACCATAGATTAAGGTGTGGAGCTCTGCTGTACCTCGAGTATTAATGCAATTACTATTGTTCTTCTATTCAATTCCGCTTGTTCTTGTTCTAAGATATCACTTGTTCTTTAACTTGATGAATGTGATGACCCGTGACACTCATCATCATTCTCACCTATGAACGTGTGACTGACAACCACCTCCGTTCTACCTTCGATTGGGTGAATATCTCTTGGATTCCTGATACACGATGCATGGTTGATCGCCTGACAACCGAGTGCTCGCCTGACAACCGAGCCAGCCATTCCGTGAGATCAGAGTCTTCGTGGTATAGGCTAGAACTGATGGCGGCATTCAAGAGAATCCGGAAGGTCTAACCTTGTCTGTGGTATTCTGAGTAGGATTCAATGACTGAATGACTGTGACGTGCTTCAAACTCCTGAGGGCGGGGCGTTAGTGACAGACGCAAAAGAATCACTGGATTCTATTCCGGCCTGATCGAGAACCGACAGATGGATAGCCGTGCTGTGACAGGGTGCGTTGAACATTTCCACTGAGAGGATGGGAGGTAGCCACTGACAACGGTGAAACCCTTGCTTAAGCTTGCCATGGAAAGGAGTAGGAAGGATTGGATGAAGACAGTAGGAAAGCAGAGAGACGGAAGGGACAAGCATCTTCATACGCTTATCTGAAATTCCTACCAATGAATTACATAAGTATCTCTATCTTTATCTTTATGTTTTCGTATATCATCATTCATATCCATTTGAGTCTGCCTGACTAAGATTTACAAGGTGACCATAGCTTGCTTCATACCAACAATCTCTGTGGGATCGACCCTTACTCGCGTAAGGTTTATTACTTGGACGACCCAGTACACTTGCTGGTTAGTTGTGCGAAGTTGTAGTGATCACAATTTCGCGCTACCGAGTTTTTGGCGCCGTTGCCGGGGATTGTTCGAGTATGGACAACTGACGGTTCATCTTGTTGCTTAGATTAGGTATTTTTTCTTCAGAGTTCTTAAGAATGAATTCTAGAGTTTCTTGATGATCTGTTGAAATCTGGCTGGCTGTGAAGCCATGTCTAATTTCATTGGACCGAGGTTTCAACTTATCATCACAAGAGCTTGTTGATTTCTATCAATCTTGCTGTTGGAGCAGTGATCTGCTAAGGCTTGGCTGGCCTTTGGCCATGTCTAGTGTTTTGGACCGAAGCTTTCTTTGAAAGCTTGGCTGGCTGTGAAGCCATGTCTAATTCCTGGACCGGAGTCTTAGACTAAACATTGCATGATTCCTGGACTTCTCATTAAGAATTTTGATATCTTTATTTTCTTTTTCCACTTAATTTTTGAAAAAAGCACAAAAAAATTACAAAATCATAAAATCCAAAAATTTCTTGTTTGAGTCTAGTGTCTCATATTAAGTTTGGTGTCAATTGCATGTTTCTGTTCTTCTTGCATTCATGCATGTGTCTTAGTAATCTTCAAGTTGTTCTTGATGATTTCTTACTCTGATCTTTGAATTCTCTTGACTTGAGTGTTTATGTGTCTCATATGCATTCTCATTAGTGTCAGTAGTATACAAACTGCTAAGTTTGGTGTCTTGCATGCATTATTATTTGATTTTAGTTGCATTTTGATTATCCTCATTATTAAAAATTCAAAAATATTTTTAATTTGTGTCTTTTCAAGTCAATAATACAGAGAATTGAAGATTCAGAACATACAGCAGAGGAATTGCACAGAAAAAGCTGGGCGTTCAAAACGCCCAGTGAAGAAGGACAGACTGGCGTTTAAACGCCAGCCAGGGTACCTGGTTGGGCGTTTAATGCCCAAAAGGGTAGCATTTTGGGCGTTAAACGCCAGAATGTGCACCATTCTGGGCGTTTAACGCCAGGAGGGCACAAGAGGGAAGATTTTGTTTTCAATGCAAATTTTTTTTAAGTTTTCAAAATCTTTTCAAAATCAAATCTTTTTCAAATCAATCTTTTCAATCAAATCTTTTTCAAAATCAATTTCTTTCCATTTTCAAAAATACTTACTATCAATTAATGATTTGATTCAACATTTCAAGTATGTTGCCTTTTCTGTTGAGAAAGGTTTAATGTTTGAATCATATCTTTTCTTGATAGCCAAGTCATTAATTTTTAAAATCAAATCTTTTTAAAATGTTTTTCAAATCATATCTTCTCAATCACATTTTAAAAAAAAAAAACCAATCATATCTTCTTAACCACATCTTTTTCAAAATAGTTTTCAATCAAATATTTTTGATTTCTAATTTCAAAATCTTTTTCAAAATTCACTTTACTTCTTTCTCAATCATGGTTTTCGAAAATCAATTAGTGTTTTTCAAAATGTTTTCAAAATCTTTTACTTAAATTTTCGAAAATTACTTCCCCTCTTCTCACATCCTTCTATTTATGGACTAACACTATTCCTTAATGCAAAATTCGAACTCCATCTTCTTTGATAAGTTCGAATTCTCTACTTCTGCCTTCTATTTTTCTTTTCCTCTGACACCTCAAGGAATCTCTATACTGTGACATAGAGGATTCCATATTTTCTTGTTCTCTTCTCTTTCTTATGAGCAGGAGCAAGGACAAAAACATTCTTGTTGAGGCTGATCCTGAACCTGAAAGGACCTTGAAGCGAAAGCTAAGAGAAGCTAAGGCACAACTCTCTGTAGAGGACCTAACCGAATTCTTCAAAGAAGAAGAACACATGGCAGCCGAAAACAACAACAATGCCAACGATGCAAGGAAGGTGCTGGATGACTTTACTGCATCTACTCCCGACTTCTATGGGAGAAGCATCTCTATCCCTGCCATTGGAGCAAATAACTTTGAGCTTAAGCCTCAATTAGTTTCTCTAATGCAACAGAATTGCAAGTTCCATGGACTTCCATTGGAAGATCCTCATCAGTTCTTAGCTGAATTCTTGCAAATCTGTGACACTGTCAAGACTAATGGGGTTGACCCTGAGGTCTACAGACTTATGCTATTCCCTTTTGCTGTAAGAGACAGAGCTAGGACATGGTTGGACTCTCAACCCAAAGAAAGCCTGGACTCTTGGAAAAAGCTAGTCAATGCCTTCTTGGCAAAGTTCTTTCCACCTCAAAAATTGAGTAAGCTTAGAGTGGAAGTCCAAACCTTCAGACAGAAGGAAGGAGAATCCCTCTATGAAGCTTGGGAAAGATACAAACAATTAATCAGAAAGTGTCCCACTGACATGCTTTCTGAATGGAGCATCATAGGTATTTTCTATGATGGTCTCTCTGAACTGTCCAAGATGTCTTTGGATAGCTCTGCTGGAGGATCTCTTCATCTGAAGAAGACACCTACAGAAGCTCAAGAGCTGATTGAAATGGTTGCAAATAACCAATTCATGTACACTTCTGAAAGGAATCCTGTGAACAATGGGACCAATCAGAAGAAAGGAGTTCTTGAGATTGACACTCTGAATGCCATACTGGCTCAGAATAAAATATTGACTCAACAAGTCAATATGATTTTTCAAAGTCTGTCTGGAATGCAAAATGCACCAAGCAGTACTAAAGAAGCTTCATCTGAGGAAGAAGCTTATGATCCTGAGAACCCTTCAATGGAAGAGGTGAATTACATGGGAGAACCCTATGGAAACACCTATAATCCTTCATGGAGAAATCATCCAAATCTCTCATGGAAGGATCAATAGAGACCTCAACAAGGTTTCAACAACAATAATGGTGGAAGAAACAGGTTTAGCAATAGCAAGCCTTTTCCATCATCTTCTCAGCAACAGACCGAGAGTTTTAAGCAGAATACCTCTGACTTAGCAACCATGGTCTCTGATCTAATCAAAACCACTCAAAGTTTCATGACTGAAACAAGGTCCTCCATTAGAAATTTGGAGGGACAAGTGGGTCAGCTGAGCAAGAAAATTACTGAACTCCCTCCTAGTACTCTTCCAAGCAATACAGAAGAAAATCCAAAAGGAGAGTGCAAAGCCATCAACATGGCCGAATTAGGAGAGGAGGAAG
This sequence comes from Arachis hypogaea, assembly GCF_003086295.3. Lineage (NCBI taxonomy): Eukaryota > Viridiplantae > Streptophyta > Magnoliopsida > Fabales > Fabaceae > Arachis > Arachis hypogaea. The sequence continues at coordinate 4,076,172 of NC_092036.1, read as the reverse complement.
AGGCAGTGAACGCCACTGAGGAAGACCTCAATGGACGTCCACTGACTTCCAATGAGTTCCCCAATGAGGAACCATGGGAATCTGAGGCTCAAAATGAGACCATAGAGATTCCATTGGACTTACTTCTGCCATTCATGAGCTCTGATGAGTATTCTTCCTCTGAAGAGGATGAGTATGTCACTGAAGAGCAAGTTGCTAAATACCTTGGAGCAATCATGAAGCTAAATGACAAGTTATTTGGAAATGAGACTTGGGAGGATGAACCCCCTTTGCTCACCAAAGAACTGGATGACTTGTCTAGGCAGAAATTATCTCAAAAGAGACAAGATCCTGGGAAGTTTTCAATACCTTGTACCATAGGCACCATGACCTTCAAGAAGGCCTTGTGTGACCTAGGGTCAAGTGTAAACCTCATGCCTCTCTCTGTAATGGAGAAGCTAGGGATCTTTGAGGTGCAAGCTGCAAAAATCTCACTAGAGATGGCAGACAACTCAAGAAAACAAGCTTATGGACTTGTAGAGGATGTTCTGGTAAAGGTTGAAGACCATTACATCCCTGCTGATTTCATAGTCCTAGAGACTGGGAAGTGCATGGATGAATCCATCATCCTTGGCAGACCCTTCCTAGCCACAGCAAAGGCTGTGATTGATGTTGATAGAGGAGAATTGATCATTCAAGTGAATGAAGAATCCTTTGTGTTTAAGGCTCAAGGATATCCCTCTGTCATCATGGAGAGGAAGCATGAAGAGCTTCTCTCAAAACAGAGCCACACAGAGCCCCCACAGTCAAACTCTAAGTTTGGTGTTGGGAGGCCACAACCAACTTCTAAGTTTGGTGTTGAACCTCCACATTCAAACTCTAAGTTTGGTGTTGGAAGGTTCCAACATTGCTCTGAGCACCTGTGAGGCTCCATGAGAGTCCTCTGTCAAGCTACTGACATTAAAGAAGCGCTTGTTGGGAGGCAACCCAATGTTATATTCTCTTTTGTTATTTTATGTTTTCTGTAGGTTGATGATCATGAGAAGTCACAAAATCAATGAAAAAAGCAAAAACAGAATGAAAAACAGAAAGAAAAATAGCACACCCTGGAGGAAGAACCTGCTGGCGTTTAAACGCTAGTGAGGCTAGCAGATGGGCGTTTAACGCCCAGTCTGGCACCATTCTGGGCGTTTAACGCTAGAAATGGGCACCAGACTGGCGTTAAACGCCAGAAAAGGGCAAGCTCTTGGTGTTAAACGCCAGAAATGGGCACCAGCCCGGCGTTTAACGCCAGAATTGGCTCAAAACGCATTTTTGCATGCCATTTGGTGCAGGGATGACTTTTCCTTGACACCTCAGGATCTGTGGACCCCACAGGATCCCCACCTACCCTACCACTCTCTCTTCTTCTTCACCCATTCACCAATCACCTCCACACCTCTTTCCCAAAAAAAAAAAAACCCTTCACCACTCACATCCATCCTTCATAAAACCCCCACCTACCTCACCATTCAAATTCAAACCACTTTCCCTCCCAAACCCACCCTCCCATAGCCGAACCCCATCCTTCTCTTCACCCTATATAAACCCATCTTCACCCCCTCATTTTCACACACCCTAAACACTACTTCTCCCCCTTTGGCCGAACCACAAAGCCATCTCCATCTCCTCTATTTCTTCTTCTACTCTCTTCTTTCTTCTTTTGCTCGAGGACGAGCAAACCTTCTAAGTTTGGTGTGGTAAAAGCATTGCTTTTTGTTTTTTCATAACCATTTATAGCATCCAAGGCCGGAGAAACCTCTAGAAAGAGGAAAGGGAAGGCAAAAGCTTTCACCTCCGAGTCATGGGAGATGGAGAGATTCATCTCAAGGGTGCATCAAGACCACTTCTATGAAGTTGTGGCCTTAAAGAAGGTGATCCCCGAGATCCCTTTCAAACTCAAAAAAGGGTCAACTTTGATCAAAGGTTGGACCAAGTCCTCATAAACATTTGTGAAGAGGGCGCTCAATGGAAGAGAAACTCAAGAGGGAAGCCGGTTCAACTGAGAAGGCATGACCTCAAGCCCATCACTAAGAAAAGGATGGAGCAAGCATGAGGAAATTCCTCCTCATAAAATCCCTGAGATGCCTCAAGGGATGCACTTTCCTCCACAAAACTATTGGGAGCAAATCAACACCTCCCTAGGAGAATTGAGTCCAACATGGGACAACTAAGGGTGGAGCACCAAGAACATTCCATCCTCCTCCATGAGATAAGACAAGATCAAAGGATCATAAGAGAGGAGCAACAAAGACAAGGAAGAGACATTGAGGAGCTCAAGCACTCCATAAGATCTTCAAGAGGAAGAACAAGCCGCCATCACTAAGATAGACCCGTTCTTTAATTTCCTTGTTCTTTATTTTCCTGTTTTTCGAATTTTAGTGCTTATGTTTGTCTATGTTTGTGTCTTGTGATCATTAGTGTCTTAGTGTCTATGCCTTAAAGTTATGAATGTCCTATGAATCCATCACCTTTCTTAAATGAAAAATGTTCTTAATTGAAAAAGAAAAGAATTGCATGAATTTTGAATTTTATAACAGTTTAATTATTTTGATGTGGTGGCAATACTTTTGTTCTCTGAATGTATGCTTAAACAGTGCATATGTCTTTTGAATTTGTGGTTCATGAATATTGGCTCTTGAAAGAATGATGAAAAAGGAGACATGTTACTGAGGATCTGAAAAATCATAAAAATGATTCTTGAAGCAAGAAAAAAGCAGTGAATACAAAAAAAAAATTCGAAAAAAAAAGAGAGAGAAAGAAAGAAATAAAGTTGTGATCCAAGGCAAAAGGAGTGTGCTTAAGAACCCTGGACACCTCTAATTGGGGACTCTAGCAAAACTGAGTCACAATCTGAAAAGGTTCACCCAATTATGTGTCTGTGGCATGTATGTATCCGGTGGTAATACTGGAAGACAGAGTGCTTTGGGCCACGGCCAAGACTCAATACGTAGCTGTGTTCAAGAATCATCATACTTAACTAGGAGAATCAATGACACCATCTGGATTCTGAGTTCCTAAAGAAGCCAATCATTCTGAATTTCAAAGGATAGAGTGGGATGCCAAAACTGTTCAGAGGCAAAAAGCTAAAAGCCCCGCTCATCTAATTAATACTGATCTTCATAGATGTTTTTGGAATTCATTGCATATTCTCTTCTTTTTATCTTGTTTGATTTTCATTTGCTTGGGGACAAGCAACAATTTAAGTTTGGTGTTGTGATGAGCGGATAATTTGTACGCTTTTTGGCATTATTTTTAGTATGTTTTTAGTATGATCTAGTTAGTTTTTAGTATATTTTTATTAGTTTTTAGTTAAATAATTTGAGTCTTTATCTTTATCTTTATCTTTATGTTTTCGTATATCATCATTCATATCCATTTGAGTCTGCCTGACTAAGATTTACAGGGTGACCATAGCTTGCTTCATACCAACAATCTCTGTGGGATCGACCCTTACTCGCGTAAGGTTTATTACTTGGACGACCCAGTACACTTGCTGGTTAGTTGTGCGAAGTTGTAGTGATCACAATTTCGCGCTACCAATTATAACATTAAATATCAACCAAGCTTGTATCAGAATCTCAATTCAGAGAATAAATTTAATTCTTCTTGAAGAGTTCGATTAAAAAATTTATCTGCTGTATATATAGAATAAAGTGAAGCTAAATGATTTTTTTTTTATTTAGGTACATTCTTAAACATTAATCTCAAAGTGTTTGAAACAATACAGAATCAAACATATAACTTTGAAATAAAAATTGATGATTATAATAAGGTCTTTTTTACAAGATCTCTTATTTGAACATTTTTTATCTTTCCTTCAAGTTGTGAACGCAGCTCTTTTCGTGCTCGGATTCCACCGAACTCAATAGTGTTGACTTTCTTATCTTTTTTATTGCCTCTTAAGTTGAGGCTTTCATTGTAATACTTTCTTACTAGCTTTTGATCTCTTTTTATAGTAACAACTCTCTCTGCAGTTGAGAATTTCATGCATAAGTGATGTGTAAAAATGACTGCAACTAGTCTGTTCAAAGTTGTCTGACCTATCAAAGAGTTGTACGTTGATGCCACATTGACCACCATGTAGTCGATGCTTAAGGTCCTTGATTTCATGCCTTTACCAACAGTAGTATATAACGAGATGAAACCAAGAGATCAGATCGGTGTATCTTCTAACCCAAGTTTGTCAAAAGCATACTTGAATAGTATGTCGGCCGAACTCCCTTGATCCACTAAAGTTCTATGGAGGTTTGCATTAGCAAGGATCATTGTAATTACCACGGGGTCGTCGTGATTAGGTGTGACCCCTTATGCATCATCTTTGGTGAATGATATTTTGGGTAGATCGGGAATTCCGCTGTCTTTCCAGCCTTGATATACCTCTTTAAGATGTCTCTTGTGTGAGAACTTAGTAATTCTCCTTCCTGAAAATCCTCTATTTATCATATGTATGTGTCTATCAGGGGTTTGTGGTGGTCGATCTTGCCGACTTTCATTATCATCACCTCTCTTCCTTTTTCCTGGGTTGTCTGACCTTTTTGCGAGGTATCTTTCTAGCCGACCTTTTCTGACCAACTTTTCTATAATATTTTTCAGATCATAACAATCATCTGTAGAATGTCTATATAGTTTGTGATACCCACAATATTCCGTCCAACTTCCAATCTTTTTGTATTTAATTAGGCGAATAGGTGGAAGTTTTTCTGTGTGACAGGTTTTCTTGTAGATATCAATAAGAAAAACTCGGAGTGGACTGTAGTTGTGGTATCTTCGAGACTTTTTCCGAGCTGTATTCTTCTTTTTTCTTTGTCTCTTTATCCTTATCCCAATTTTGTCGAAAGCGGACTTGAATAGTATGTCGGCCGAACTCCCTTGATCCACCAAAGTTCTATGAGTTTTGTATTAGCAAGGATCATTGTAATTACTACGAGGTTGTCGTGATCAGGTGTTACCCCTTATGCATCTTCTTTGGTAAATGAGATTGTGGGTAGATCGGAAACTCCGCTGTCTTTTTCGACTTGATATACCTCCTTAAGATGTCTTTTGTGTGAGGACTTAGTAATTCTCCCTCCTGCAAATCCTCTATTTATCATATGTATGTGCCTATCAGGGGTTTGTCGTGGCCGATCTCACTGACTTTCATCTTCATCACCTCTCTTTCTTTTTCTAGGTCGTCCGACCTTTTCGCGAGATATCTTTCTAGCCGACCTTCTCTTACCAACTTTTCTTTAAAATTTTTCAGATCATAACAATCATTGGTAGAATATCCATATAGTTTGTGATACCCGCAGTCTTCCGTCCGATTTCTAACCATTTTGTGTTTAATGGGGCGAGGAGGCGAACTAGTGTGACATATCTTCATGCATATATTAATACGAGAAACTTGGAGTGGGGGTGTACTTGTGGTATCTGCAAGACTTTTTCGAGCTGTATTCTTCTTTTTTCTTTGTCTCCTTATCTATGTCTCGAGTTTCGTAGGTAAGATTTAGTTTTGGGATTGGGTCTCTAAGTCGGGAGTTCTCTTCCATGTTGATATACTTCTCTCCCCGCTCTTGTACTTCATATAAAGAGGTCAGATGCTACTTTGATATGGATTGAGAAAATGACCATTCTCTAAAGTCATTAACTAACCCCATTATTACTGTTTCGGGAGGCAAATTATGTATTTATAAGCAGGCTTTGTTGAACCTTTCCATATACACTCGGAGAGTCTCTCCGTCTCTTGTTTTATCCCTAAGAGACTTGGAACATGTTTGACTTTGTCATTTTGAATTGAAAATCGGATAAGAAACTTCCTTGCCAAGTCATCAAAGCAAGTCACCGACTTGGGTGGTAAGCTATCGAACCACTTCATTGCTGCTTTGGTTATTGTCATCGGAAAAGCCTTGCAATGATTCGCATCAGTTGCGTCAGCTAGATACATCCTACTTTTGAAATTGCTAAGATGATGTCTTGGGTTGGTTGTGCCATCATAGAGATCCATGTCGGGGCTTTAAAAATTTCTTGGAACTCTAACCCACATGATCCCTTCTATGAATGGATCTTCTCCTCCGAAATGGCTTTCTTCTCGCTCTGTGTTATTGGTCTAATTTCGTAAGTTAGCTTCTAATTTCAAAAGCTTTTCCCCAAGTTCTCTTTGACTTCGTACCTCCCTTCGCAGATCTCTTTCAACTTCCCTTTGTCGTTTAAGCTATTGTTTGAGTTGCTCCAACCAGCCTTGATGTCCGTGTACGAGTCCCATGATCTCAGTTGGGTGTGGGGGCACTTTGTTCTTAGGTAGATGTACCTCTGACTGTAGTCGTCGGGTGCGAGAATTTTGTGATGTTCCTTCTCCATTGAGATTACTTGTTCCTTCATGTCGTGGGGGTATCACAAGGGCTCGACCGTCGTCATGAGGTTCTGACTCGGATTCAGATGCAGTGCGTGCGTCTTCAAATTGTTCGTCTGCTATGGTGGGGTGTAGACTTCCAGATCCTTGGCAGCAGCGCCAATGTTCTGAGAGTTACCTGAAATAGTGATTTGGGTTTGAACGTGAGGTCCAGACTTCTTCTGAGGTAGCATCCGACTTGTGTTGGTGTCGAGGTGCCGCCATCCGAGTTCCTCGTGAGGAGGTGGGGGTGGTACCTACAAAAGACTATGATGCTTAAGTTGGCAAATATTTTAGGTAGGTTTATAGTAGATTAGGTCCTGAATATACCTGAGGGTCTTAGTGTATTTATAGTAGAAAAGATAACCATCTTTTAGAGTAATTCTACCTTAGATGGTGGATGATTTTTTTCCCTTTTCTAGGAAAGTTGTTTAGATCTCCTTTCTAGGTGAATAGGAGATATCTTAGGAGTTAATTACTTATTCAAATAAGTAAGGCTAAATTCCCGTCGTCGCGCCCCACCTCTATGAGGTCTGGTAGGAATAGATGAAGCCACCTTCGTCGGACGGGCTTTATTTCTTTTGAGTTTGGCTTCATTTTGGGCCTGGGTATGAACATTACTTTCAATAAAATACTTTTTTTAAAATAAAATTTCAACAAATATAATAAATCATAAAAAACTCATTATTTAATTTTTAAAAATTCGGGATGTTACCGCGAGTGTTTTTGGCTTAAGAGTTTAATTCAATATATTCTATCATCATGTGGACTGATTGATAGAAAAATAGCTCTAACTGTCCTGTTTAAAGATAATACAGCATGCATTGCTCAATTTAAGGGTTGATTCATTAAAAGTGATCGAACAAAGCATATTTTTCACAAATTCTTCTTCACTCATTACCTTCAAAATTAAGGAACAAATAATGTCCAATAGATCCGCTCAAGCAATAATTTGGCATATTCATTTACAAAGTTACTTTTAAAATCATCCTTTGAAAGATTGATACATCAGATTGGGATGTGCCGATTTCGAGATATTAAATAATGTTGACAAGAGGGAGAGACTGTACTTTTTATTCCTTGGTCAGGTTTTTCATCCCTATTGAATTTTTCTTGACAATGTTTTTAATGAGGCAGATCTCATCACAAAGGATATTGTACTCTTTTTCCTTCACTAAATCTTTTTTTTCATTAGGCTTTTCGTTAGTAAAGTTTTAATGAGGCATAATTCTAAATAAACATTCAAGGAGAGTGTTGTGATATGATGCCCATTAATAATTTGACTTTTTTTATAATATGGACGACTCAGCTTTTCAATAAGAAGAAGGCTTAAGTTCTCAAAATAAATTAAATTAAATAAGTTTAAAAATAAGAACTTGATACGTGTATAAATAGGAAAGCAAAGTCTCACAGAATACACACACAAGATCAATAAAAAATATTAATACTACATGTTAGTGAATATATATGAATCATCTCAGTTATACTGAGATAACAAATATTAATAAATATTAATATTAGAATTCTGTATATATATATTTTTATATTTATTTTTTTCTTTATTTATTTTATGATACCATGTAGATTTATTCTATTAATATGGAAAAAATATTAACAAAACACTAATCAATCTGATACAAATAAAATATTAGGGCCTCGATATCTTTCTAGCCAAAATGCTAGGTGTGAGTACGGGTAGCGGGTATTTGATTATCTGTCCAAATTGAACCGAACAAATTAAATTGGTTCTGGAACCAACAAATAATCAGGTCCGTCCGGAATTAAACCAATGTCTCTTTCTAGTAATTGGTCTGAGTAACGGTTATGTGGTGTGAAATCCGAACCAACCCATGGACACGATCATATATTAATTAAATAATATGTGTGTGTGTGCGTGTGCGCGCGTGTGCGCATGTGCTTGTGCGTGTGTGCGTGTGCGGACGCGTGCGCGTGCGTGTGTGTGCGTGTGCACTAGCAGCGGCGCGCTGCCTCACCCCATGGAGTAAATCCTAGCAGAGCTTCCTCAAACCTCATCACCTCAATGTTACTCCCGCAAGTAGCTTTCTCTCCGTTGTCGGCGTGTCTGTCGGCATCTCCATCAGCATCATCTTCCACGAGACTGTCAGCATTGTCGTCCACGGAAACGTCAGCATCGTCTTCTCCATCGTCGTCTCTGGTAGCGGCAGCGACAGAGCAACCAGCTTCCTCTCCGTCGTCAGCCTCTCCATCGGCATTTCCGTCAGCATCATCGTCCACGGGACCGTCAGCATCGTGTTCTCCATTGTCTTTTCTGGTAGCGGCAGCGACGCAACAACCAACTTCCTCTCCGTCGTAGGCGTCTTCATCGGCATTTCCGTCAGCGTCATCCTCTCCAGTAGCCAGCTTCGTCTTCCGTCAGCGGTTCCCTCTCCAGCAGCCAGCTTCCTCCAGCATCATCTTCTCCAGTGAGGTAAGTCTCTAATTTTTGTTTATGTGATCTATTGAAGTGATAATTTTTTTGTTTAATTTTTTTGGTCTATTTATTTTTTTGAAATTATAAATTGTTAGTTCTTGTTGATAATTTGTTTTTAATTTTTACTGTCTTGCATTCTTGTGATGGTTTTGTAGTTGATAGTTCTATACTTCTATTATGTATCTATTCAAATTTTGACTTTGTTTATATTATCTGTTCAATTTTTGTTTATGTTATTTGTTGAAATGGTAATTTTTTTTGTTCAATTTTTTTGGTTTGTTTAATTTTTTGTCAAAATTATAAATTGTTAGTTCTTGTTGATAATTTTTTTTTTCAATTGTTACTGTTATGTGTTGTTGTGATGGTTTTATAGTTGATAGCAAGGTTGCGAGAACCGGATCGGTCATTGAACCGGTTAAGTAATTGGTTCAATGGTTTAATAGTTCAACCGGGGTTCAATCGGGATTCAACCGTTTTAATTAAATATATAATAAATTTTTAAAAAAATTAACTTTCCCATACGTGAACTTCTGTGAGTTAATCAAGTCACTTTCCAGAACATCCCAAACATGTACCCAACCTAAGAATCATACTCAACCAAATCATATGAAGCCATATAATAATTTCAATGCAGAATTGTGGCAATGTTTTTATTTTGAATCAATAACAGTAAAACAGCAATTCACCAAAACAAATATAAAATATTAGATTTAAAAATCAATCTCAGCAGAATTAATAAATTATACAATTGAATTTATAACTCAATCTCAGCAGAATTAGTTCAAGATCAACGGACTGAATTCAAATAAAAATTCAAAACATTAATATCTCAAAATTTAGCAGAATCATCAATAATACATCATATGCATGTTCAGATAAATTTTAAATTTCAGAGTTATAGGGAGAGTTAGAGACTGAGACTGAGACTTGAGACCTGAGAGGGTTGAAGGCTTGAAGCAGAGAAGAAGAGATTTGAGACCTGAGAAAGTTGTAGCAGAGACTAAAGACTCCACGCGAAGAAGAGAAGCAACGACGGCAAGACACGGTGCGAAGCAGAAAAGCAAAAACGACGCCGGAGAGAAGCAAAAACAAAGAGGAGGGAAGAAGCAGAAACCACGTACGGGAAGGAGGGGAGAAGCTAAATCTTTCATTGTATCTATAAAATTTTTACAATAAAAATTTTGTTTTTTTTATATTTTTTATAAATTTTTGTTTTATTGAGTACCTAATTACTCAAACCGAAATTAATCTATTTTTAATCGATTTATTTTGATTTAGATACATAAAAAAAATATAAATTCAAACAAAACCAAACCAATTACAATTCAATCGATTCAATTCTAATTTCACCGTAAATCCGAACCAAATCCGACTCGCTCACCCCTACAAAACGCTGTTTCAATATCGGCGACGCCTCAGCGGCTCAACCTGCCCCCTTTCTACGGCAAGAAGGAGCACATTAATACACACACATAGGCAGATAGTTAACCCTCCTCTAAACCCTGTCGACGGAAATGCGTCATCTCACACAATGAACCCAACACCAAGGAAACTCGCACTCTCACTCTCACGTGCGCTCTCACGTGCCCTAACTACCGCCACCGCCGCAGCCTCGCAATCTGGATCGGCTTTCCCTCTCAAGACGGTTACCACCAAAAACTTCGAAGCTTCTCTTTCGGAGCTCCGGGACCATGTCCGAACCTCCGATTTTGTGGCCATCGACCTTGAGATGACCGGCGTAACCAGTGCGCCCTGGCGGGAGTCCTTCGAGTTCGACCGCTCCGACGTCCGGTACCTGAAGGTCAGGGACTCCGCCCACAAGTTTGCCGTCATTCAGTTCGGCGTCTGCCCCTTCCGTTGGGACTCTTCCAACCACTACTTCGTCGCTTATCCGTAAGTTATTCCTTCGCATTTTTTTTCGCCCGTTGGTTTTTCTTTCCTGCAGTTAGTGATTTAGTTATTGACGTATTGCAGTTATTTGTGTTTATAGTTTACTCGTTATGTTCAATTTTTGTGTGAGTTGGTATTTTTATTGTTTTTTTGGTACATAAACTGCATTGAGGTTTGAGCCTGATGGATAAGTTCATCCGAGGTCCTTGGAGTTGGCAAAATTCTGGCAAGTGAGTCCCTTAGCGTCAGTGAACTTGAGCTACTTTTGGGATGAATTTGAAGTCAATGTCTTTGATGTACTCCAAATTCTTAGCTCAATTTAGAGTTTAACTCGTACAAAGTAATACGATGGTAATTGAGTTTTATGAGTGAGTTTCATGTACTGAATAATTCCTTGCTGGTTTACAGTAATTGATGGAAAATTGGTTGATTGATGCGAATTATTGTAGTTGTTGTATAATGAGATTGATTCTTGTAATCTTGTGTGTTAAAAAGGAACTAGTGGTAAATGGGTGTAATTCGTTTAGTTTGCTACTCAATTTCTTTTTCAATTTCTTGTATGCTAATCCAATGTATTCAGTCAACTTTAAAGAGTTCTGATTCTATTATTACTTTTTGTTACTAATTGATTGTTTTTCCTTTGGAGGAAATTTGTCGAAAGTGAATTTAGATTGCTTGAGAAATTGATAGTCAGATACATGTACCTAAGTTTCAAATAGTATATACTTTCATTTGGAGTGAATATTATTAGCATAAAAAATAAAATTATGTCAATTTTGATGGTAGATAGTAACCTGAAGGGAGTTTTGATGACAATCTGAGGATTGTGGTCATGGACTTGTGGGAGTGATAAGTAAAAATTGAAAACATTGCAATATTATACCTGTTAAATGAAAACATGGCCCTGTATTTATGCTAGACCCTGATATGTACTTATGTATCTATGACATTTTTGTAACAACTGAAACTTAACCTGATTTATTTCAAAGAGTAGTTTGAATAAATATTCTAAAAATATTTGTATAATATTTCAAGTTACGTAATAGAAGAGGCACGCTTTTTTTCTTTTCTTTTTGGTTTTTCATTTCTTACTGGTTTTTGTTATTTCTGCTTGTGACTTCCCTAAAGCTTTGTTTGGGAGTTAATAGGGAAAAGAAAGGGAAGGCATTGAAGAGAAAAGAAAGTTAGGGGAAGGAGAGTGTTTAAGAGAATAAGATGTTTGCCTTCCCTTTGTTTGGGGATCTAAAATGTAGGGGTAAAGGAGGGTTGTAGTTGTAGATGGCTAATGAAACCCTTTAAATCCTTTCCCTCATTCAAATCCAAACTCCCAAGCACAAAGAAACCTCTTAATTAATGCTTTGCCTTTCTTATCCTTTCCCTCCTACTTTGAATGCACAAACAAAGGCTAAAGTTTGGTAACAGATTAACAAATATTCCCTCCTCCCCTCCCCCTCCTCCTTTTCTCTTTTATTTACTTGGTTCATGTGATGAATTATCTATTACTGTTTGATTTAGACAAATGTTCTTTGACAGGTACAATTTCTATGTTTTTCCACATCAGGAGCTTGAGGATCTGGCTCCATGTTATGAATTTCTCTGCCAGACTACTTCAATGGATTTCTTGGCTAAATACCAGTTTGATTTCAATGCATGCATACGTGAAGGTTTCTTTCTCTTCCTTTTTTTCCCCCTTTCATTGCTTGGTATTAAGCAAATAAACAGTTACCTAATTAATAGAATAAAGGGTTCTGTGCACTAAAAGCTGCCAGAAATGTATTCAGCAACAGTAGATTAGATTGGTTGCATGCTCTTTTCTGCTTTAAATGGACTCACGTGCACCTGCTTCACTTCTTGATAGATTAGACTGGTTGCATGCTCTTTTCTAGCTACATGCATATAGGTTTATATATAAAAATTCTGGGACATTGAACGTTCTGAAGGATTATGATCTTTATCCACTAACCAAACCTGGAGGAATTTTGGATTTGCTGATCCTCCAAAAATCTGGGTCATTTTTTTGGAAATAGGCATTTTTTCTACGTGCTTAATTTTTCACTGCTTTAATAGTTTCTGTGGTTTGAGATTTTTGCGCACTTGGATAATGTAGGAATATCTTATTTATCTAGAGCGCAAGAAAGGGAAGCAGTAAGGAGATTGAATTCTAGATACGAAAGTGAGCATTCAAACATTTGTAAATTAAAAGACGTTAAAGGCATACAATTGATCAGCATGGCAGACATATTGTTCTCTGAACGAATGAAAAACAAATTCAGTAAATGGCGTGATGGGTTATTACAGGAGCAAAGTCGAGAAGAACAAATTATAGGAACTTCAAAAGACTCAAAACAGCTATTTGAAGTGATTTTCTTTAAGATGCATCCTGCTATTAGACTTAGTGGATTTACATCTCGGCAGCTAAAATTGATTCAGTTGGTAATGTTATGACATCTTGGACCCTTAGTTGATATGTTCACATTTTGTCTCCTAGTATTTAATTGTATTTATTTTTTGTTCTTTGTCTATTTATCTATTTGTTAATTGTGTCATCTACTCCCTGTAGATAAGGATATATGTTGGAAGTTTGTGAGAAAAAATAGCTGAATTTGTCTGATTATACATTGAAATTTCAGGTCATCAGAAAACACTTTCAAGATTTGTCATATGTATGTGTGAATAGCGAAGATTCTGGTTCACAACATATGGTTGTATATACAGACTCAAGGGATGAACTAAACTTACTTCTGGTAAATATATTATTGAATTTGAGGACCTTACAATTAACTGAGAAGCTATTTAAATCTTGATATTATCTTTTTATGTTTTCCTCTGTTTACCTTCTTAAAATTGTAATGTGTGTTCTAAATTGCCAACGAATTTTTGGAAGTGAATTACATTTTCCACACCTTCAAGACAATGGTCTTGTTAACTGACTGAATTTTGGTTACTACTAAATGAAAACTTGAAATGACCTTGTATTAGTTTAGAATCTTCAGATAGCTAAACATGTTCTTGAAGCAAAGCTTAATCCTCAATTAAACATTTGAAGGATAACACATCTATGAACTATTAGCATAGAATTTGCCGTCTTTGGATGGCTAAACATGTTCTTGAAACAAAGCTAGTCTCAATTAAACGCTTGAAGGATAACACATCTCTATAAAGCTAACTGACACCACACCACCACATTAAATCCTCATAAAAGATATTCCTTAATCTCTTGCAGAAGGAGGTAAAAGATGGAAATCGCAAGGCAGAAGAGAAGAAGATTCAAAATGCTGTGGGATTTCGCCATGTTATTGATCTCCTTTCTGCAGAAAAGAAGTTGATTGTTGGTCATAATTGTTTTCTGGGTATCAATTCCATTCTTAGCTCCTATATTGCTTTTTAATTTTATAAGATACCAAGATGATGATATTCCTTAATACAGATATTGCTCATGTCTACAACAAATTTATAGGTCCCCTTCCAGGGACTCCTGAAGAGTTTGTCACCTCTATTAACAAGTATTTTCCGCACATTGTTGACACTAAAATACTCTTCAACAATAATCATGTGCTCCAAGAAAAGATGAAAAGGTCAAGAAAATCACTGGCCTCTGCATTTTCCTTGTTTTGTCCACAAATTGCAGTAGGTTCCAACAGCAGTGATCTTGATTCACCCTTACATGTGAAAGTGAATGTTGAAGTTAATGATTTGAGGTTAGTTTCTGCATTATCTCTATAAATCATGAATGGTAATCTCTCAGTGGTTTACCAGTCTAGTGGTTTAGAAGATGGTGTTATCTGCATAATATAACGTTATTCTTCTCATGTATTCAATGGAGCAGCAGATCACTGACTCACACTATGAAATGGATTTTATGCCCAACTCCTGGTTTGCATTTGATTGGCAGTGGAGCTTATGTGTTGTCACCTAAAAAAGAAGAAAGTAAAGACAATGATATTCATGTATAATTTCTAGTTGGCAATTTCCATGAATGACTCAAATATTTTCCCTTTTTGTCCTCCTTCTGATTTCTTCCTTTTCTGATATCTGTCTCCAGCAATCTCAGCTTATGTATATCTGAATATACAAATTCCCTTCTCTTTTGTTGTTGGACAATATTGTACTGTTCTCGTTTCTGTTCTCTACATATCCGTGTATAGCCTGAGGCAATTTTCAGAATTTCATTTTACACGGAAGAACACTTAAAAACATTGTTGCTTTTTATATCACTTGTTGTCCAAGCTGTCTTCGTCTTTAGATGTATCTTTTTGTACCAACATAACATATATTTGTATGCAGATCATCGAGCTGGAACCCTGGAGCCAAGCATGAGGCCGGATATGATGCTTTTATGACTGGTTGTATCTTTGCTCAAATATGCAGTGATTTAGGAGTTGATTATAAACACCATGAATCTTCTCCGCAACAATTAGCCCTTAATGAGAAACTACAAAAGTATGTTAACCATCTATATCTTAGTTGGATACATGGGGACATTATTGATCTGAATACCGGTGATAAGGTTGCAGAATCTACACCAAGCAATAACCTCAAGAGGCAATATCCAAAGATTTTGTTTGAAAATATTGTTATTATTTGGGGTTTTCCTTCTCAGCTGAAGGCAAATGATCTAAGAGTGTGCATATCTAAAGTTTTTGGTCCAGCTTCTGTGGTTTCTGTCTACCACTTGGATGCGACTGCAGTATTTGTGCAGTTTAGTAAGACAGAACTAGTTTACGACTTCCTTTTGTTGAAGGACACCTTAGAAAGAAGTGATGGCACAATCTTGGTTTTGCACCCTCTTGCAAAGATTTTGGAAGGGGGCAATACATGCGCTGCTGATTATGATACTTACAAAGAAATCTGTGGTTCGCCCATTTCCGAAGCTTTGTTTGCCGAGCAGGCAAAGGCGGTTGGCATAAAGTGGAAGACCAAATTGGTAGAAAGCCAGGTCACATTGCAAGCCGAAGACCACGAAAGTCCAGGCGCAGAAGGTTCTGTAAATTCGGTTATGAAACTTGTAAAGACCAAACCAAACATAATTGAGCAGTTAAGAAATGCTCCATCTCATAGGAAAGTCTCATCTTTTGAGACCGAAGATTCTTGCTGTGCAGTAGAAATGAATGCTTGACCCCCGACTCTTTATTTTGTACCCTATTAGCCTAGAGATGCCATATTGTATCAAGTTTGTAACTAATACACCTTCTAGTTTATATTTATCAACTTGCATCGTCATCTTTTCAATGTGTAGACAAATCAAAATTGATTTTGATTTCTTCACATCCCAGACAAACAAATGTTATGTTTGCAGTGGGAGACACTTTTAAATTCAAATAATAAATTGTTGTTGTTATGTGAGTTTGAGGATGCAGGTAATAGCACGGATGCAGAAGTAGAGGGAGTGGAAATAGTGGCTTGGTTTATACTAGAGGAAGCAGTACGTTCGTTGGAGGAATTGGTGATCAAAGCAAGAAAACCCAAGTCTGATGAAAGGACAAATGAAACGGGCAACTCAATTTGGATACAGAATTTCGAAAGAAATAGAATGCAGAATCTGCTCCAACAGGTCTGTTTTCAGATTCCAACTTACAAAAGATAAAGAATTCTGTTTCGAAGATAGGTGGAGAAAAATTGCAACTGCATAAACCAGTGAACAAGTAACTCTTTTGCAATAAATAGAGCACCTTTTAACCCCCCAAAATCCAACTAAGCACTAAGCAGAGAAGCAATTCACAGTTTTTGTGAATGAGTGGGATATTATAGAATGTATAGTAAAAGTTAGATTATTGTGAATGAGTGGGAGAAAATATAAAATGTCCATCCCTGTGATGGTTTATTTTATTGCATATTAGGGTTCCCATCTTAAAAGGTTCAAGGTCTATATTCCAATGAAAAAGTAAAATATGTTAATTTATTACATCACTTTCTGAAATAGAACTTTGTCAGCGTGAGACATAATGGTCTGAGAGTCAAAATATGCAACATAGTAAAAACTCTTGGCCACCAAGAAGAATGAGCTCTTAATGCCATCATGGGAATTTTGGAGCACTATTTGCAAAAACTCTTGCATTTCTGATTCTATTTCTGGTGTAGTGGTGGTTTTGGTTGCAATACTCAGTTCATTTTTTCCCTTCTCACTTTGGTAATCTTTGAGCTTATGGCAGACTTTGTTAGTGGCTTTGAGTAATATTTGGTACTGAGGATTTAGCTGTAGCTCTTGTAACCAATCACCAGCCATTAAATTTATAGTTTGCACAATCAACTCTGCTTCTC
Source organism: Arachis hypogaea (assembly GCF_003086295.3). Classification (NCBI taxonomy): domain Eukaryota; kingdom Viridiplantae; phylum Streptophyta; class Magnoliopsida; order Fabales; family Fabaceae; genus Arachis; species Arachis hypogaea. The sequence goes on along the minus strand of NC_092036.1, from coordinate 4,059,187 downwards.
TTTTGGAGCTGCTTCCTTCATTTTGCCAACTAAACAACCAACTCTGCCACTGACCAATTCAGGAATAACAAATTTTCAAAAGAGACTAACCTCTCTTATTTGTTACATTGTGTTTTTATTTCATTTTCTATTTAAGATTCTGTAAAAAATAATAAAAATTTTCTTCTTTTACTTTTCACAATATAAAAACAAAAAAATGTTTTGTTAAATTTTGTTGTGTTCTAATCACAAGAAATAAATAAATAAATAAATAAATAAAAACTCACAATTTGATTCAAATAATGGGAAATTTCCTGTCCATGTTTTTGAAAGAACTCCAATCCAAGATAGTCAAGAGTTACCAGCAAAATCCCAAGAAGTTGCTCGTTTTTGTTGTTCTTATCAAGCCTCCTGCAGCATGGGTTGCATATTCACCACACATTCAAGTTTCTAAAAGATGTATAATAGAATAAAGAGCAATGTTATGTGACCAATAAAATTTATTATTTTTGACCAAGCCAAACACTCTATGCTCAAATTACTCTATTCTAAATTTTAAACATTAAATTCTAACTCCTATTTTTATAAAAATAAAATATTAACTAAAAATATTGGTTAATATTGACAAAAAAAAAAATATTTATCTAACAGTTCTCTTAATATTTATTTACCTGTTTGACAAGTCTTGTCTGTTGAAGTTGTTATTGAGTAGTTCTAGAATGACCTTTCTTGCTTCATCATGATTGATATGGAACTTGAATGCCTGAATCAAAGTTACAGTTTTAGCCCATGCGAGTCGCTCTAACCACCTTTGAGGTTCAAATATGCAAGCTGCTGCCACAAAATAAGCTTGGAGAAGACTCTCTTTGGTCACTCCAAATTCCTCCAATCCTGTTTCCGAGTGCCATCTAACAATTTCCATTGCAAAATTTAGAAGCACGTCAATTTTCAATACACATATCTTATAAAATAATAATTGAGTGCCTCACCGTTGGATATTCTCCCATTCTGCAGAGTGCACTGCTTGACTCTTGTTGTAATCCAATTTGGCCAGTTCAAGATAAATCTCGTTGTTCACACTAGGCAACCTGCCCACAATAAACAAATGAATAAAATGAACAGATGGCTGGCATGTGCAGCACACAAAAATAAAGTGTATAATTAGTTGTAAGTTATTGTGGAACAGGAAATATGACTAAAGCTCTAAAGAGGATTTTGATATTGGTCTTGTGCACAAAAATTTATTCACAAAAAGGCGTCTTTAAGAATGACTTACATGAGTTACATGACTCAGGTTACTAGGTTAGCTTTTAACCTGTTTTCTGATATCAACTTGCTCATGTAGTTTGATCATGTATATTAATTACATGTGTCACGTTATGATTTAACTACGTGGATAATATTTTTGTGATAAGATGTTCTACCGTCCACATTAACATATCACGATGTAAGTGATTCATGCTACAATTATATATATATTTTTTATACAATTAAAATTTTATAAACATGATTTTAGTACATAAAATCAATATTAGAAATTACACTTTCGAACTTTAATTGGAAAAAATTAGGGCTAATGTTTTTATCGAAGAAAAATAATTTTTAATTAGTGTTAGCATAAAAATGGTAAATGTGAGAGAAAAGTATTAACGATTTAATATATATACATAAACTAAAAAATAAAATAAATATTTTACTCTTTTAAAAGATAAATATTAGCTTAAATGCATATTTTTTATTGGTTCACCGATTAAAAAATCTTTACCTGTAAAGTGCCTTTCCAATCCAAACAACGTTTTCACCACCATATTGTTCTATGTAAAATCTTGTCTCCAATCTCGGTAAACTTGCATACCAAGGCACATCCAACGCGTAATTCACCTATAAATATTATTTATTACCATGAGAAAAAGAGAATTTTAAAAATGATTTAACTAAAGGGCATTGATTTATAAAGTACAAAATATAATTTATGGCCAATTTGCAGTCTTTTTGTACGTTAAAAAGTGCAAGTGTTAAGTGACTCAAACAAAATAGTTTTAATTTTTTTTATTATTTAACTATTAATTCAATTTTTTTTAATTTAGTTATTTTAGTCTAATAATATATTTATTCTATATTTTTAAACAACAACAAACAATAATAAAATCTTGTCTCACTAGGTGGAGTCGGCTAATAATCTAATCATGATCTAATAATCTATTATTTTTTTTTACAATGGATACTATTTCAACTCTCTCTCTTATATCTTCGTTCCTTGTTTTATTCAATTGCATATAACAACTCATCTATAGGGGTGGCAACGGGGTGGGTAGGGGCGGATTTTTGCTCTACCCAACCCCGTCCCGCCGTATAACAACCCGCATAGAACCCGTCCCGCTTCTACCCGCGGATAGTAAAACATTGAACCCTAACCCGCCCCGCTTCACCCCTACCCGCCCCTATAATTATTAAAATCCACTAAATAAAATTAAATTTCAAAATTTATATAACTATCATCACATACGTAACATAAATTAAAATAAAAATTTAAATATGATACAATATTATTAATTATTTACTAATTATTTTATATATATTATACATATTATATATTAAAATTATATATGTTATATATATAGCAAGACGGGTAGGGACGGGTATTACCTAAACCCGACCCCGTTCCGCCCCTCCCAAGAATCTGCGTTGCTAAAAACTCCTCCCGATGCGAGACGGGTAATTACCCGTGGACGGGATGGGTACCCGCGGGTTCGGGTGATATTGTCATTTTTACTCATCCATCTCAATATTTAAACATTAATAATTAATATTTGACTAAAAATAATAAATTCTAATGGCTTTTTAGTATTTTTTTAGATGAAATATTAATTACCATAAAAGACACTCTTACATTATTACTGCAATACTGAATAGAGAGGGTAGAAAAAGGACATATGGGCCTGTATTCATTTTTCATTTATCAGCATGACATTTAACAACCAAATCATCAAAATAACGTGCTACACAGTTAATTTTTATTAATATTTAATGTTGGAGATCACAAAGATGCTACATCGTCACATAGTAAATAGGAACAAAGGTTAGAGTGTGTCATCTTCTAAAAAAGGACAGTCGTATCTTTTAAGAAAATAGACCGGAGGAGTTCTAAGTTACCCTACTTTAAATTTTTTATTTACTTTTATGATATGTTGATTCATAAATAGTTATATATTAATGTAATAGGTAAAAGTAAAACTCTAAGCGGGACCCTTACCATTAGAGGCTATAATTTAGAGATCAAATGATTATCTATTAACGTAAAATTAAAATAAAAGGTTGAGGAATGCTACAGTAATTTTTGTGATTGTTAGTCATCAACTAACTATCAATGATGATTTGATGGTGTGAGATTGGTGTAAAATTTCATCCAATGATTCATTTTTTTTGTTAGTTACATGCTGGACAAAATTCAATAAAATTGCTGGTCCCTAGACTTTTCCTAAAAGGTTAGTAGGAATGATATTGGAACATTTCTCGCAAATTAAATCTTTTGTGATGATCCATTTATCAAATATCTCTTTAGATGCACGCTTCTCTGATAAAAATTTGGATGAAAAATGTTTGGCATCCTGAAGAATTATTTCCCCAGGAAAAAGCACTTGAGATGCTCTATAAAGATTGTATGTTGTTGATGGAGACGGATTTGTTTCTCCAGGAAAGCAAAAGAACTCACCATTTTTCTCAAAATGCTTCAGTGCATCTACCAAATTTAATAACTTTAATCATTTCTGGAACCATTATATAATCATATTTGTATTTAATTACAATATAATTTAATAAAATGTAGAAAATACTTTCTTGTTTTATTTTCTATATATGAATAATAATAAAATTTACCGGGTGAAATTTGGTGACCATGTAACCTTAGTAACCTAAATGCCATTACTGTATCGTCAATCTCTGGAACCTCCCAGTCTCTTGTCCAACCAAGACCCTTGTCGGTCCAATATCTGAAATTATACAGTTTTCCATATTTGAAGTCACTGAAAATCTAAATCAAATAATCCCATGAACTTACCTTGAGATATATTTCATAAAATCTTCAATCTCCGGCTCAAAATATCTTGAAATGCCGAGACGTTCCAAACGATCAACAGTCCAATTCCGCTCAAACAAATCTATAGGATACACGTTTGGAACTGGAAATTAACAAAAAAATGGTGTTAACTTTAACCTGCATCATACATTTGGAAAAATTCAATAAAAAAATATATATGTGCCTCATTCTAATTTGTCCGATGGTTACAATATTTTAAAAGATACTGCTAAAGAGTATCCGAAAGTTTATATTGCTGACAAGAATAACTCCAAAAGATATTAACGACCTCGAATAAACTTTCGAAAAATTAAAAAATACGATAAAAAGATTTAGATATTAAATATAGAGTAAACTACAATTTTTATTCACGAAAGTTTTAAACGCTGACAAATCTATCCATAAAAAAAAAAGAAAATTACAATTGTACTCATAAACATGGATTCTGTCTAATAAAATTATCCAAATACTAAAAAATCACCTAAAAATCTTAAATTAGCCTTCTCTCCACCACTACTACCATCATCTCTTATCTGTCTTTAAATCTTCAACATCAATCTATCCCCTTTTTCAACAACCACCAGCCTATCACCCTCATCTTCTCGGCGCCGCCAATCCCAACCACCACTCACTACTCACAGACTGTTTTGAACTACCACTACCGCATCACCGCCTCCTTCTCTTTACCACCACCATATCACATTATCGCATCTTTCTTGAATCATCTCCAACGAGCTCATCTTCTACCTCATTCTCAAGATGGAGAACCGCCACCGCCTCGGTCTTAATCGGCCTCAGCTCCAACACCGAGGCATCAAAATCCGGGCATAGACCGTAGAGTTGACGAAGTAGCTAGGTGGCTACTTTGTACATGGCTCTAACCTGAGACATTGTAAAAAATCCGATCTTCTTTATGAACACCTCCGCAAGAGGCAGGTTATTTTAGTGGACTGCCTCTTGATGGGAAATCGGCGATGGCGTTTCAGCAGGCGAGGGTTTCACGCGTTTGATGGGAAATCGGCGATGGTGATGGCGGCAGTGTATATTACATTGCATGCGATGGACTTGAGGTCGTAGTTGGAGGAGGAGCTGTCCTTAAAGGCCCTATCCACGGATGTTGTGATGATGGAGGATTCAGTTTGGGGGAGGAAGGCAGCGGAGGGGGGTGGTGACGATGACAACGGCGTCGGAAGCGAAGGGAACTAATCGAACTTGAGAGCTTCTTTGCCAGAGATCATAAGTCTGACGCTTCTGAGGGTTGCTGAGAACATTGAGAGAGAGAGAGAGAGAGAGAGAGAGAGAGAGAGAGAGAGAGAGAGAGAGAGAGAGAGAGAGAGAGAGAGAGAGAGAGAGAGAGAGAGAAAATTGACCGTGAAATATTATGATGCTAACCAATTTAACCATAGAAGAATTAAAAGATGGAGTTTTATAGACAAAACTATCTAAATCTTAAAAATCTATGAAAAAATTCTTAAATTGTCCATCTAATCTTACTTAATCACTCTCAACTTTAATCTTTAATCCCACCTCATTTCCATTTCCACCTCATCTCCATTCTCCAATCCCCTTCACCAACACTTTCAATCTTCGACAAATCCCGTTCTCTTCATATAATCTTCGCCATCTACTGTACCTCCTTTAAAAAGTCTCTGAACTCCGCTACAATGGCTCGAACTCCAACAACAGCCACAACAACAACAACCTAGCCACTATTCATTGTCTTCTGCTGAGTTACAACTCGCCAAATACGTCGGTGGTGCAGTAGCATTCTGTCACTTCCACTGCCGCTAGCAATATGAGAAAAGCATTAGGCTTGAAATCATCGGATTCGGGATCCAGAAAGCATTGTCTCTGGTCTGGGTTTGGATTCACCTTTAGGTTTGGAATAGGGGAAGATAAGCCAAAAAGGCTGTTAATAGAGTTTGATTCACCATGCTAGTCTTCATGTGTTTTATTGATGAGATTGAAGACCATAAATCTAAGAGAAGGAAAATTTTCATTCTTGTGTCGGAACTCACACTAAGCAACGTAGTTTTGTTTGTGTTTCAGTCTCCACAAATCCAAAATCCTTTATCTTTGCCTATCATGTCGAAACTTTGTTTTGTGGCTTCATGATTTAGATGACATTGACCCTGCTAACGAATCCATCAAGAATTTGTTTACTTCTCCTCGTAAGGAGCACCAAGTGACTCTTTCTCATTGTCCCAAATGTCCCTGTCACTTGTCACTGTAACAAATTCTGAAATTGATAGAAAATTGAGACCACAGTAATAGTGGAAAGAGAGGAAAGAGAGAAAATAAAGTAGGGATTACTTAGGAGATTTGGAATAGTGAAGAGAATTGAAAATAAAGATTAGATGGGATTAGAATTTGAAAGTGATTAGGAGTTAGTTGAATTTATTTTAACAATTTAATGACAATAAACGTTAAAATTTTTATCACATGGATAAATATTGTAATTTCACAAATTATTTAAAAGAATATACGATATTAACGAAGTGAGAATGAGAAGGGATAAGTATTGTTTTGATCCCTAACGTTGAGGGTCAGAATCGAAACAGTCCCAACGTAATTTTTTATTTAAAATCATCCTTAACGTTTTTTTCGTATTAAAATCATTTTTTTAATAAAATTTTTGATTTTATTCCTAAACTACCCCTACCTTAATAAAAAATTATAAATTAAAAAAAACAAAAGAGCGTGTGTTGGGGGGAGAAAGGAAAGGGAAATGACGCGGGTGTGTAAGGGGGAGAAAGGAAAGGGAAAGGACGCGGGTGTGTAAGGGGGAGAAAGGAAAGGGAAAGGACGTGGGGGTGGGGGTGGGGGGAAGGGGAGAGAGGGAGGGGACGGCGGCGGCGAAGCTTGGAGCCGCCATCGCCGTCGTCGTGGCTGTCGCCGTTGGGAATCGCGAGGGAGAGAGGAGACGCGAGCCATTGCCGCCGCTGACCTCGCTGCTACACCTCGCCGCCTCGCCATCTCGTCGTTTCATCTGCACCTCGCCCCCTCGCCGCCTCGCTGCTGCACCTTCCCATTTCTCCTTCTGCTTCTTGTTTCTTGGTTTTGCTTCTTGCTTTCTTGCTTCTGCTTCTTGGTTTTTGCTTCTGCTGCTTCTACTTCTTACTTCTTGCTTCCCGATTCCCGATTCTGCTTCTGTTTCTGCTTTCTTGCTTTTAATCAGAAATAAAATTAAGGAGCATTTGAGACATCCATTGCACAAGGAGCATGATAAGTTTTTTGATTCTGTGACTGCCACTGCTTCTACTTCTGTGACTGCCTCTGATTTTAATTTGTTATTTTCTGATTTTATTGTTGTTGTATGTTGATTTGATTGTAGAATTTGTGTTGATTGTTGAAGTTTTGATTTTTTGATTTGTTGAATTTGTGTTGATTTCATTGATGTTGTTTTTTGGTGGTGGAGGTAAAGGTGTTGGTGGTGGTGGAAGTTAAGGTGTTGATGGTGGTGGTAGAAGTAAAGGTGCTAATGGTAGTGGAGGGTATTTTTGTCCAGAAAAAATTAAAAGGACGATTTTAATACAAAAAAACCGTTAAGGATGATTCTAAATAAAAAATTACGTTGGGACGGTTTCGATTCTGACTCTTAACGTTAGGGACTAAAACAATACTTATCCCGAATGAGAACGATGTCATCTTAAAAAAAATCTGAGTCGAGTGAAACAAAAAAGGTAGATAGCGGCCACCAACAAAGAATCTCACTGGCAGAGTGTGTTCTGGTGGTGAAAACACAAAATAATCTTTTTAGAATCTGATCAAAATCATATTTTGTTAGAAGAAAAGAATTATTACAGTTACTTTTTTCTCATTAGTATTTTAAGTATTGTTTTATCATCATGAAACTCTCACAGAAAAATGAAAAAAAAAAGTAAAATTGGTTTTACGTGTCAATTTTCTAATATTCCAAAACACATTCACTAAAAGTCACAAAAAATAAAGTTATTAGAGACAACCACTACAAAAAACAGTGTAATTATCGACACCAAAAATCGACGGTTAAGTTTTCTATCGATATTTTTCGACGGCTTGTCGTCGATAAAATGAAAAAGAGATGATTAAAAATAAAATATTAAAATCGATGACAATGTCATCTATTATTTTGACAATTTTTTAGCACCTTACTAATATCGTCATATTACCGACGAAATAGGAGTCAATTTTTTTTAAATCGACGGACTGGTTGTCTATTTTCATAATTAAAATATTGACAGTTTTCGTCGTCGATAAATTTAAACGATAGATATCTCTTTTCTAAATTGAATGAACGGTATATATTTATTATATAAAATAGACGGATAGAGTGTTGATTTTTATTTTAACTAAAATCGACAAAATAGCCGTCAATTTTTATCAACAAAAAACTACTCCCACGTTTGCTTCCCGCATCCCTACTCATTTCACTCATTTCTCCAAAATTTAACCCCAGATCTTCAGAGAATCAGAGTCTAAAGTGATGCTTCTTCTTTTCCTCCAACGCCCGAGAGTAGAGGGCGGAACGGAGTCACGATCACAGAAAGATACAGAGAGCAGAGCTTCTTCTTCTCTGACTCCTGAGAAAACACGTCGTCCTCCGTCTGAGAGCAGAGCTTCTTTTTCTCGTCCGCTGAGCCCACCGCTGCGCCATCCTCTCCATGTAAGTTCCTCTCTCTCTCTCTCTCTCTCTCTCTCTCTCTCATTGTGATTTGTGAATCTGCATGTAAGTTCTTCTTCTTCCACAGACTTGTCATTACAACGTCTTTGCCGGTCGCCGTCGTTGTGATCCCGTCGCCATAACACGTCGTTGTCGCAGCTTCTTGTAAGTTCCTCTCCGTCTCTCTCTGATTATTATATTATTTTTGTAATTTTTATATCTACTATTTTCATCATGAAATTCTGAATTTGCTATTTGTTAAACCTAATTAGTATAATCAATTCATCACATTACTTCAGTTCAACTAGTCTGACACATTAGTTTTATAATGTGATTAGATAAAACAAAATTTAAAAGAAAGAAAGAAAAATCACTTGCTTGCTTAGTATTAGAAAAAGGTAGAGTACTAACTTCACATTCAGTTATAGATTTCAAGTAAGTAATTAAGGAAAGTACTGTGTATTATTTAATTAATCTCCATGAATATTGCTCATAATATTAATTGTTCTGTTTATTTTGATTTACTTATTGAATTTTCATTTTTTCTGCTAGTCATTGTAGTTTGGTAGGATTCCTATTTGATTTGACATTTGTTTTGGTGAATTTATGCTCTAGATTTACTAATTTGTTATTTATTTTACTTTTGTTAATGTGGAATTTAGCTTGGCATAAAAAATTCTGGAGTGCATTTTCAAATTTTTGTTTTCTAGTTTCCTTATAGAAAATTTAATCCGTTTTTAATAACCTTGTGCAGAATCTTCATATCATGTAATATGCTTGCTCCATATCTCATATTTTCTGATTCTTCCCTGCAGCTGCTTTGGTTTTACCTACTATATATCTTTAGCATGGTTCTAAGCACCATCTAGTAACATTCTCTCTCTAATCATCTTCTTATGTTAGAATCTTCATTGTTGATGAAGATTTACACTGCTATAAATTAAGTACATTGATAATGCCAGTATTTGGTTGGTTCCATAAAAAGGTGCTTCAAGTCATGTTTGAGTTTTTCTTAAAAATTAGACTTTCTAATAATGCTATCAGGTATAATAAAAAAAGAGTGACATGATTGCTACAAACAAAATACCGGGTTATCATGTTTTGTTCTAATTAATTCCTTGCCTCCTCGTACCATTTCATCGCAAGTCATTCCCTTGTATATGATGGGAAAAAAACTGCACACAGCCCTTGCTTCTAGCACTCAATGGTTGGAACTGTCGAAGCCTTAAATTATTACTATGCATATGGAGAGCAGAACCCTACTTTCCAGAGGCGGAGCTATTAAATGTTGGATTCGTGAGTAAATTTCAACTATTACTTCACCAATCAGCACTATGGTGGAAAAAAAATTCATACTGGGAATAACCAAATGTTGAAGAAGAACTTTTGAAATTAACCTTTCTTAATTTTGGAATAATAAATGTAATATATGCATAACTACTCTTTGAGATGTGTTTGTGCATATATTATTATAACAGTTGTTCAAAATAACTGATATTCTGTTGTTTCATGGCCGGACATATGAGCATATTGTTCTTGTGCATTATAGAGAAACAAGTGAGGTGACTCTTCATAACTTGATTCTCGATAAACACGATAATATTACTTTGTCCTATTGATATTTACCTTTATTAAAATGGCTCATGCTAGATCCTGAGCAGTTTATATTTCTTCTATAAGTTTGGTATGATGGTTTTTCTTTCCTTTGTTATTGGTATTAACATGACATTTATTATTTCTATTGATCCATATCTCTCTTCTCTCTTGTATTCTGAATCTGAAGTGAAATATGTAACAACCCTTCACCCTTTTTAGAAAATTTAATTTTTGAAATTTAAAAATCAATTAGGAGATAGGCTTAAGATTTTAAATTACGGATAGGAATCTAACAACCACCCTTCTTTTGAATTTAAAAATACCCTAACCACACCTATCACCAAAAGTATATAAATAGAGGTATACCGATAGATAGAAGATCACCCCTCTCAAATAATAATTCTCCTTCTTCTCTTCCCACAAAAATATTCTGTGTGCAAACATAAGATTCAACCTCATAGTGAGGCGTTAGAAAAATGTAGAGAATTATGCTTTTTACTTTTATATTTAGCATGTATTATGCTCTCTTTTTATTATTTTTCTTACCATCTATGTTGTCCTTATCATGTGATCATGGTTGTGTCTTATAGCATTATTCTTCTTTTTCCGTTCCTTTACACGTATACATCATGTTTGTCATTAAAGTTTTTTCCATACATAAATCCATCATTATTTAAAACTCTTTTGATCAAAAGTATATGCATATTTGTGTAGTTTCGTGATGAATGTTTTTCCTATAATTGTTACTACTATCTTACAAGCCATTTAAGTCAAGGGTACATGTCTTTTTATAAACCTTGTTCAATTATTTAATGTGCCATATTTTCATTATGTGCATTAAAAATATGATCCTTTAATTTATGCCATTATGTCATTAATATCCCATTAAAGTCAAGATTACATGCCTTTTTATAAGCTTTGTTCGATTATTTAATACACTCTATTTTCATTCTGTGCGTTAATATGATCCTTTGATTTATGCCATTATGTTATTGATATTTCTTTGGGTCAAGAGTACAAACCCTTCTATAAGCTTTGTTCAATTATTTAATATGCCCTATTTTATGTGCATTAATATAATCCTTTAATTTATGCTATTATGTTATTAATAGGTCAAGAGTACATACCTTTTTATAAATTTTGTTTAATTATTTAATATGCCCTATTTTATGTGCATTAAATATGATTCTTTAATTTATGCCATTATGTTATTAATATTTTTTTAGGTCAAGAGTGTACACCCTTTTATAAGCTTTGCTCGATTATTTAATATATCCTATTTTATGTGCATTAATATGATCTTTTAATTTATGTCATTATATTATTAATATCTCTTTAATTAGAGAGTACATGCCTATCCTGTGCACATAACTATGGTATCATTGTTTCACATGTCCCTCTTTTCATTATATTTGTCTATCTTCTTGCATGATTTTCTTCTTGCGTATGCCTAAATAACCATATTTGTAAATTGAACTGGGTAAGGGAAGGTGACCCCAAACTTTTGGGAACCTTCGTTAAGGAAAGGAGACTCCCATCAATTTTATATAATAATATATCTTTGTTGACATAATTCTTCCTGTATATGTTTAAATAACCTTGATTGTGAATGATCTTTCGGTAAGGGAGGGTGACCCCCAAAGACAAGATATCGTCGAGATGATCCTTTGGTAAGGGAAGGTGATCGACAAACTTTTGGGAACCTTCGGTAAGGAAAGGAGACTCCCATCAATTTTATATAATAATATATCTTTGTTGACATAATTCTTCCTGTACATGTTTAAATAACCTTGATTGTGAATGATCTTTTGGTAAGGGAGGGTGACCCCCAAAGACAAGATATCGTCGATATGATCCTTTGGTAATGGAAGGTGATTGATCGAGATGATTCTTCGGTAAGGGAAGGTGATTACTAAAATATTTGGGATAAGAACCTTCGGTAAAGGAAGGAAACTCCCACCTTTTATACAGCTCAATACCTTCCATAAAAGCTACAAGTTAAAAAAGAAAAAGTATAAAGGAAAGTTTAATTGTGATTATATTTTTTTAAGGTTATGTTTTTAAGTTATGATTATGTTGATTTTTCATAAGTTATTATCCTTTCTATTTGACTTGCCTATGTCAACGTTACATACTTTTCTTTTATGTATATTATGTTTTACATTTTTTAAGAAAAGTTCATAATATATGTCATGTTATATCATTTTTAAAATTTCATAAGTGGGTTGGGGATAGATATGGAGGTGTTACATAGCACTTTTATTGAGATCTTTTAAATTTTTACCCCTCTTTCTTTTCCATACTATCTCCAGAGGAGCATGGCACAACAGGTAGAGACAACGCAGCACTTCCGATGTGACTTCTGAGTACGGTCTCTCAAAACACGCGTGGATAGTTATGACTACTACTATCGTGCTCCAAACCATCTATTTAGGTTGAGATTTTGTAGGAGGAGACCCCAACTGCCTGTTATAACCTTCCTAGATGCGACTGCTTCAGCACCCAAGAAACGGTTATTCGAGGTGATCTACCTCGAATCGGATTTTGAGACAGAGGAAGAGGAGTCCAGCAGCCCTAGCCAGGATAAGGACCCAATGAAGGAGGACCCAGAGGAGAGGTTGACTTTTCGCGGGAGTTCAAAGGTGGAATACGTGTTTTATTCTCCCACTTCAGCGTCTTAGTTCACCCCATACAGCAGAATGGGATCTTCACCCAGTAGAAAAGTGTTGGAAGAGGATTGCTGGTACCCCAATTCGTGGGAGACTGAAGGGTCTTGATAAAAGATAGGATATGATACAAGGATGAGGGTTTCTTCGAAGAAATTAGTTAGGACACATCAGGTCTTTCGTCACATTTATTTTTAGGCATTTTCTTTTGATTAGAAAACCGTACTCATGGCAATCTAGTTGTTATTTTATTTGCTCAAACTTGCTTGTGTGTGTTCAATTCCGTCTTTTAGATCGCTTATTGATTTTTTCCAAAACTTCATGTGTATTTTCCTTCTTTCTTGCATAACGATTGAGTCAATTTGCTTCCTAAAAGAGTGACACCCTATCTAAAGACCTTCAAGAATAGAATTTAGTTTAGGATGTTACAAAATACATATCAATAATAAGGATGTTGATATAAGAGAAGATGACTATTGTTACTAAGATTTCTCATGTCCTGTGACTTTTCTGTAAGAATAGCATTTTGTAAGGGATTTGTTCAAATTGTCTAGATCAAACATTGATGAGAAGCTCAAGAACTTTGTAGGTTCAAGACAGAAAGGGAGTTGTAATCTTCACTTGTTAAGTTTAATGGATTGAATAACATTGAATATTTTGTATTATTAGTGGATTGCAATTTAAATTAATATAAGTCTAAGTTTAGTTATTTTTCTTGTCTTGAGTCTTTATGTTAGAGGATTATTTATTATTTTGATAAGTTTGTAAACTCATTATCTAATATTTAGTATAAATTTTATTTTTATATTTAAAAGTTTATTTGTCTTGTTATCTAATATTTTATATAAATTTTATTTTTATATTTAAAACTTTATTTGCATTAATTGTTTATTGTTTTTTAAATAGAAAAAATAATTAAAAAATATAGCTATTAAAATCGACGGTAACGTTGTCGCTTTTTAAATTTAAAATAGACAAATAAAACAAAATATAGACACAAAATTTGTCGGTATCTAGACAATTAAATCGACGGCCATTATGTCGATTTTATTGAATCAAATATTGACAAAAACGTTATCAATTTTATTAAGCAGGTAAAATTCACAAACTCACATTATAGACGGAAATATATATTGTCGATTTTATTAAATTATTATCGATTTTATTAAAATTTTAAAAAATCGACAAATTTAATAGCGACCACCGTCACCGTCCATTTTGCTGTCGATTTTTAATATTACCAACGGCTTAGCCATCGATTTGGCCGTCGATTTTAATAATGTTTGTTATATATATATATATATATATATATATATATATATATATATATATATATATATATATATATAGGAAAAGTCTAGGGGGCTAGCAATTTTATTGCATTTTGGCCAGCATGTAACCAGCAGAGAAAGGTAAGCTATTGGATGAAATCTCACACCAATCTCACACTATCAAATTATCATTGATGACTAGTTGATGGCTACTAATCACAAATGTTGCTGGCCCTAACATTGCTCATATATATATATATATATATATATATATATATATATATATATATATATATATTCAAACACAAATAGCTTCACTTTAAATAAAATCAATTCTTTCAACTATTTTTTTTTTGTGAAATCAATTCTACAAATATACACTTTGAAGTTAATTAGAAGAGAGAGTGTTATATGGGTATACTGTTGTTAATTACCTGCCCCATTACAAACATTAACAGTGTTGTGGAGATACTTGAGAGCATTTTCATCTTTGGTTTGCATGTAAGCGTAGGCTGTGGACGCCGGAGAGAATAAGAATGAACCATCTTTTGACTGCAACTTCAAAAGTTGTTTCCACTCCAAGTTTACCATTATTCCCTCCAAACTATGGAGTAGTGATGTGGGCACCTTATGCAGCATCTCTATTGGTATTCTAAACATTCAATTTAAGAAGTATAGATACATATATTATATTAGTTGAGTTTTCAATTTTTAAATTAATGATATTCCTTCTGGTAAAATATTAAAGAGTAGTACTATATATATATAATGAAAATATTATAGACTGTAAATAAAGATATATAATTAATAATATTTGTGTTTATAAGAGGTATATATTATTCTCCTAATTTAATTGACATAATTATTTTTTTATAATTATCTTTTCTTATTTAATTATACTAAAGTTAATTCCAAATTTAATGTGAATCAAATTTTAAAAAATTTTCCCTCATTATTACTAGGATAAGTTACTTAAATAAAATAATTAGAATAATTATTTACTTAAATGCAACAATTTAAACCTGATTATATATATGTCCTATTATAATCTATATAAACCATAGAAATCCAATCACTTTTTACAAATACATATAAATAGTAGAACTTCTACTACAATTTATGAACAAGCAAGTATGCACATAATCCGTGGAACTCTTTTCACTATTTCTGAGAAGTTAATTTATATATAAATCGTCTTACCCCAACCCTGATTTATGAAGAGTTAGTCTATATATACCAAATAAAGCCAATTATTTAGAAGAGTGTCATTTTCATAATGAGTAGTGAAGAGGAGAATTTCCTAATGCTAGTACATTATTCTAAAAAAATTTATAAAAATAAAAGAGAGGGTGTGAAATTCACCAACAAAAAACTCTTGAGTGTATTTATCCCTTCATCGAATACCTTATCACATCTAAAAATTAGTATATTGTAGAAACTTAGGGTATTTAGAATCAAGTGGGTGAAGAAGTTGTTTTATAAGATTCTTATCGCAGTTACGTCAACCGGTGTGAAGTACGATATATTTGTGATAGGGTGTGATGAAGATCTGTAGTTGTGTCAATGAATACGCTCCCACAGGCTCATCCACCCAAAACCAATGACTGTGTAGTCTAACCAAGTGATACAAATCTGCGGGTTCTAAATAAGATCTGATCCGATCATGTAAAGACATATTATATTGCTTTCTAACACTAGAAATATACCTACTTGACTGTACTATAAAAAAAATAATTTGGTTCTAATCAAATTTTAACATGTAAATCAGTAAACTCTTGATTATTTATAAATTGAATAATTGACAGATAAAAATCTAGCACATTAACTAACAAAATTAATTTGATATTAATCAAATTTTAACATACAAATCACTACCCTATAAATTATTTATAAATTAAATAAGGTCACAGATAAAAGTCTAACACATAAGTTAACAAAAAATTAATTCGTTTCTAATCAAATTTTAACAGATAAATCACTAAACTCTTAATTATTTCTAAATTAAATAATTAAAAGATAAAAATCTAACACATTAGTTAACAAAAAATTAATTCGATACTAATCAACTTTTAACATATAAATCACTACGCTATAAATTATTTATAAATTAAATAAGTTACAGATAAAAATCTAACACATAAATTAACCAAAAAAATAATAATTTGTTACTAATCAAATTTTAACATATAAATCTAATAACACCTAAATTTTTTATAACTAAATAATTAAAAAAAAGACTAACACATAAATTAACAAAAAAAATTAAACTAGTACCAATTAAATTTTAACATATAACTCACTAACATCTTCAAATTATTTATAATAATACCCTAACCACACATCAAAGTGACATAAAATATGAACAGAACAACAAATAACTAACACTTAAAGAGAACAACAAATAAAGAACTAACCTCTTCATGAATGCTTCCAGCCACGTGGACAATGCTATTTAATCGATACAAATGATCTTGATTTTTTATGATCTTACTTTGCTAGAGTATCATTGTCGGCTTTGTCGCCAAATTTTTTTCAAATTCTCTCAACTCTAACTACTCACACACTCAAGAATGTAATCCGTCTTTTGATCTCACGGTTTATGTATCAATTAACTCTTTATAAATTGTGGAAGGAGTTCCACAGATTATGTGTACATGCGCTTGTTTATAATCTATGATAGGAGTTTTATGATTTATGTGTATACTTATTTGTTCATAAACCGTGGTGGAAATTTCACAATTTATATAAAGTTGTAATAGGATACACATGTAATCAATTATGAATTATTATATTTACATAAATAGTTACTCCAATTGTTTTATTTAAATAACTTGCCCTTATTAATATATGAATTTATAATTCTATGATTTTTTTTTCAATAAAAATTTTAAATTTTTATATTTTTAATTGTAAAAAAATTTTAAACTACTTCAACACATTTTATAAAAAATAAAAAAATCTTAAATTTTATTGATCTCTATTTATTACAAATTGAAAACATCTAAAATTATTGATTTATGACCTGTAAAATAAAATAATAAATAATAATAAATTAACACTAATTCATTGATTATGGATATTATGTGTATAAAATTATAAATAGTAGAAGTATAAAAATATAAATGTTAAATTAAAAATTTAATGATTTTTATTATACAATTCATATTTTACCGATAGACTATTATAAATAAAAAATAGAACATAAAATATAAACAAAAATTAAGAAATAAAATTTTAAAAATAATTATTAACTCGTAATATTAAAATTAATAAATAAGCATACATATGAATAGTAAATGAAAATATTAAAATTATGATCATTTGGTATACATGTAAGATAATTTGAAATATATAACAAGACACAGTTTAAAATTTGATAATATTAGTTGTAAATATTTATTAATTTGGATATTATTATATGTATAAAATTATAAATATTATGAGTACAAAAGTATAGATGTTATTAATATAAAATTTTGAATGTTATATGTATTTTACCTAATTAAAAATATTATGTGTATAAACTTATGGATATTTTAAGTAAATTTGTCAATTAAATAAATCAAGTTAAATATTTGATTTTTTTTTTTCAAATTCAATTATAATAAAATTTGAACATATATGCGAATCAGAAAAAATCATTTCACTTTGAAAAACATTAAACAAATTTTCAAATTATCAAAGATGATGATTTAAAAACTTATATGTTGATTTAAATGTTTAATGTCTTTAAAAAGATATTAAAATAATTTAAATCATGATTTATTAGTGCACATGTGAAATAATTTAAAATATGTAATAAAATATAGTTTAAAATTAAATAATATTAATTACAAAAATATATTAATTATGAAAATTATGTGTATGAATATATAGATGTTACATAATAAATTAAAAATGTGTTTTTGGTACTATAATATAAATTAAATACCATAAATATAAATGATGTGTATTCATATAATAAAAATGTAAATTGATAAACATATGTGCTTATAATATACTATTTAATACATGTAATCAATGTTTTTATATACAATAACTATTGTAATAAAGAAAAAATGAGGCGCGTGAAAGAATAATAATTAAACTTTGCTCATCTCATTAAATAAAGTTAGAAATAAAAAAATTTGGCTGGTTTTAGTTTCTAAATTTGGTTCTCAAACTTTTTTCAATTCTAAAAATGAAATCGGTCACTAAACTAATAAAATTAGAGATTTAAAAATGTAAAGGTTCAATTGAGATTGAAAATAGTATATTTATATATAAAATAAATAATTTTTAAAAATAATTTTTATTTTATTATTTTAAATTAATTAACCACAAAAAAATTGGACCAATTAATCGATTTTTTTATTATCAATTTTTTGATTGATTCATTATCAATAAATTTTTGTTTAAACCGAATTAATTTAATAGTCAATTCTTGATTAATCTGATTGAACCGATAAATTCTCAAAATATTATTAAAATAATAATAAAAAGTGAAAAAAAAAAACTACTCAAAAAATTAACATTCGAGTAATGCTAGATAATCAATATTTTCTGTTAATTAATATCACTCAAACTTAGGTTCTAAACTATAAACTTAAACCCTAACAATGAATAATGTTAACTAACTCTTAGTTCCTGTAATTCTTCATAACCAAATATATGATACCCTTTGAGCTTGAGATCTCTCCTATTTTATTATTTTAAATTAATTAACGGTTAAAAATTGGATCAATTAATAGATTTTTTATTGATTTTTTCAATTTTTTTTACTAATTCGTTGTTAATCAAGTTATTGTTTGAATTAAACCAATGGGTAAAGTATATTTTTTGTCCTTGAAGTTTGATAAAAGTTTTAAAAATACCTCTAAGTTTTATTTTATTTCAATTTTGTCCTAAAAGTTTTCGATTTGCATCAAATATACATTTGACGGCTAAATTTTCAAAAAATCTAAAACCAATATAACAATAATGCTTGAAAATTATGCTTGATTTGCTTGTGTTGAAAGTTGTTCCTATAAAACTGTTGTTGAATCGATCTTAAATTTTTTGAAAAATTAGCTGTTAGGAGTATATTTGATGCAAATCAAAAACTTTTGGGACAAAATTAAAACAAAATAAAACTTAAGGATATTTTTAAAACTTTTATCAAACTTCAAGAATAAAAAATATACTTTACTCTAAACTAATAGTCGATCGATTTTCGATTAATATAATTGAATGGCAAATTCGATCCCATTCTCAAAATTTTGCTCTCAAGTAATAATAAAAGGTTGAAAAAAAACTACTCAAGACATTAATTAACAAAAGAATAACGTAACCAATTTTTTTTTCAGTCATCAACATTATCCAATTTTTTAAAATTATTTTATTTATTTTAAATTTAAATCTTAAATCATAAACTCTTAAACTTAAATTCTAAATTATAAACTTAAACTCAAATAATAAATAATGTTAGCTAACCAAATATTAGTTTTCTATATTTTTTTTATTAAATATATGATACCTTTTGAGCTTGAGATCTCTCATAGCTGATAATTCTTTCAAGACAGGAGAATCATCCGGCACTTCAATATTCATACTTCGTGCCAAGTCAAGAAGAGAAGGTAAAGTAAATTCAAAACCAACTAGAGCTTCTGCGGCACTCTCATCTTGAATCTTGCTTAGATTTTCCTTAAAGAATGTAAGCCCTGTACGTGATAATATGAGAATGTTATAGTAATGAAATTCATTGAATATAAAAAACATTATTGAATCACATAAATTATATGTAAGAATAAAGTTACCCTTGTGACACATTTGGGGGTGCAAATTCCATTGAGTGAAAGCAATAACACAGGCGAGGGTATTAAGAAGACGGTCACGGGGTGAAAAGTAATTAGCATCACCCCAAGAACCATCTGGAAGCTGATTGTTGGCTATCCATTCAAGACACGAAGGGAACTGAGGGGCATTTCCGTCATTAACATCTTTCACCAGACCAACCCATGCAGTGTCATATGCTGACACGCTTATTTCTCCATCTTCCATTGACCCCAACATACATTTCACCACTTTTATCTTCTCTCTTATCTCCTTTGTTTCCACCTCCTTTCACAAATCAAGCATTAATGTTAAGTAGTTAAAATATTATAGATAATAAATAAAGATGATATCAATAACATTTATGTTTATAAAAGAGTATAAATTACTCTTTTAATTTAATTGATGCAATTTTTTTTTATATTTGGATTTGAATTTTTTAAATTTTAAATTTTATTTAGGAGAGTAAAGTATGATTTTTTATTATTTATTTCATAGGTAGAATCAAGAAAAAATATGAGAGAGAAATTATTTAAGAGTGAGAGATCACACTTTATCCTCTAAAATGAAAATTCAAAATTTAGAGGATTCAAATTCTATTTAATTATACTAAAAATTAATTCTAAATTTATTTTGATTTATGAGTTGACCCATATACTTCTTCTTTTACTAAATAATTATTGTGATAAGATAGCCTTAGGTGGATGCTCATTTTTCATAAAGCTCAGGTTTTCAAGAGGAATCATATTTAATGAAGTTTGAAAACAATGACTCTGTGTGCCTATAAATAGAGAGTCTGATATGAAGCAATACACATCAATAAAAAATATTTTCTATCTCTCTACGTACAATAAAGCTCTTCTTTCTCTTTCTCTCTTCATATACTACAAATATAATATTAATATATAAATTATCGTTATTATGGTAGGATATTAATATTGGTGGATATTGATATTAGAGTCTTCTAATTATACTTCTTTATTTTATATTTATTATTTCTTCTTTATTTATTTATTTTACAACACGTTATCAGTACGATACTCTGATCATATTTTAGGAAGACTTAGGTAACAAACTTTCATTATGTAGAAGCTATCTCTCATCTTGAATTTAATGCTCTTGATATATCTGGAAATAACTATTTATCAAGGATATTAGATGCTGAAATCCGTCTTGATTCAATGGATCTTGGAGATACCATTAAGGTTGAAAATAATGTATCACAGAAGGATAAAGCCAAGGCCATGATTTTTCTTCGTCGTCATCTTGACGAATGATTAAAAAATGAATATCTCACATTAAAAGATCATGTAGATCTGTGGAAAGACCTTGAAAAAAGGTGTAATCATCAAAAGACGGTGATATTTCCTCAAACCTGATATGAATGGATGCGTGCGTCTACAGGATTTTAAGTCCATAATTGAACATAATTCAGCAATGTTTTGAATCATCTCACGAATGAAATTATGTGGGGAAAAGATAACTGATAATGATATGTTAGAGAAAACTTTCTTGACCTTTCATATCTCGAATGTGCTCCTGCAGCAGCAGTATTGAGAAAATGGATTTAAAAAATATTCTGAGTTAATTTCTTGCCTTCTTGTTGCTGAACGCCACAATGAATTACTTTAAAAAAATATGAAGTCCGCCCAACTGGCGCTGTCCCATTTTCTGAAGCAAATGCGGCAAATCATTACCCCAGAATAGGTAAATGACAAGGTTTTAGTAACAAGAAAAATTATGAAAAAAAAAGAATTATGTTCACAAGAAAGGATCTCACCAGAAGTGGGATAAAGAAAGAAACAATGGTCAAAATAAATCAATTGAGGATAAATATCTCTGTTGCGGTGGAAAAGGCCATTGGTCGCGTATTTGTTGTACACCAAGGCACCTATTCGATCTTTATCAAGTATCTTTGAAAAAGGATGACAAAGGAAAGGAAACAAATTTTGTTTCAAATTATGCTGAAAATTTCACCACTCATTATGATGTATTCGATTTCTTTGAGGATTCTGAAGAAAATATTGGTCATTTAATCAATGATGGAATAGTTTAATATGTGGCATTGTTAAGTATTCATGTAAATAAATATTGTAAGAAACTTATTGTTAAGTTTTATTTTCTATGTATTTAAGTTTCAAATATGATGTATATAAATAATGAAATATTAATGTTTATGTTTAAGAATTTTAGAAATCATTAAATGTGTCAAGTTTTAAAAATAATAATAATAGTGATAATAATAAAATTTTAGTATATGACATTATATACGATATTTCTTAGAAAAATAATTCCAATAAAAAATTTAATTTAACTGTGCATGTATTACTACTCATTTTATTATTATTATTTGTCTTTGATGAAAATGGTAAGGATATATAATGAAGATATATGCCTTGCGGATAGTGCAAGTTTGCACACTATTCTCAAAAGTGATATATATTTTACCCATCTTGTGTCAAAAGAAGAATATGTTAATACAATTATTGGCTTAGGCAATGTGATAGAAGACTCTAGAAGAGCTATAATTTTGTTTCCTGGAGGAACAAAATTCATAATAAATAATACACTATTGTCTACCAAGTCTTTAAGAAACTTGTTGAGTTTTAAAGATATTCGCTGAAATGGATATCATATTGAGACAATGAATGAGGGAAATCATGAGTATTTATGTATCACAACTCATGATTTAAATAAAAATGTTATATTAGAAAAGTTACCATCACTTTCATCTGGGTTATATTATACCAAAATTAGTGCAATTGAATCACATGTCATTGTAAACCAGAAGTTTACTAGCCCAAATGAATTTATAACTTGACATGACTGATTGGATCATCCGGGAACAACTATGATGCAGAGAATTATTGAAAACTCTCATGAACATTCACTAAAGAACCAGAAGATTCTTAAATCTAGTTAATTTTGTTGTGCTGTATGTTCTCAAGGGAAGTTAATTTTAAGGCCATCACCAGTAAAGATTGGATTTGAGTCTCCTGAATTCTTAAAAAGGATTCAAGGTGATATATGTGGACCTATTCATCCACCATGTGGATCTTTAGATATTTTATGGTTCTAATAGACACATCTTTAAGATGGTCACATATGTGCTTATTGTCTTCTCGCAACCTGGCATTTGCGAGATTACTTGCTCAAATTATTCTATTAAAAGCACAGTTTCTAGAAAATCCAATCAAAGCAATTTGTCTTGATAATGCTGGTGAATTTACTTCCCAAGCCTTTGATGCTTATTATATAGCTAATGGAATAAGTGTTGAACATCCTGTAGCTCATGTTCACACACAAAATGGGTTAGCAGAATCACTTATTAAACGCCTCTAGTTAATTGCTAGACCCTTACTTATGAGAACAAATCTCTCAATTTCGGCTTGGGGGCATGCTATTTTACATGCCGCAGCATTTATTTGTTTGAGGTCAACATGTTACCATTAGTTCTCTCCTATAAAATTAGCTTATGGCCAACAGGCAAATGTTTCCCATTTAAGAATATTTGGGTGTGCAATATATGTTCCCATTGCACTACCTTCTCGCACCAAAATAGGACCTCAAAGAAAATTGAAAATATATGTTGGATATGATTCTTCTTCTATAGTAAGGTATCTTGATAAACAAACTGGGGATGTATTTAAAGCCCGATTTGCCTATTGTCATTTTGATAAATCAAAATTTCCAACATTAAAGGGAGAGAATAAGCTTCCTGAAAAGGAACTTAATTGGAACCAGGGGCGAAGCTACATACATAAAAAGGGGGGCAATGGCCTCCTCCCTTAATTTTAATTTTTTACATGTAAATTATATATAAATTTCAGTTTAGCCCCCTTTAAAATTTTATTTTAGTCTTATTTTATTGTGTAAATATTTTTGACCCCCTTTAATATTTCATCTAGCTCCGCCCCTGATTGGAACGCATCATCCTTGATGCATTTGGATCCTCGATCAGGACAATGTGAACTAGAAGTTCAAAAGATTATACATTTGCAAAGAATCACAAATGAATTGACTGATGCATTTTTTGATACAAAGAGGATAACCAAATCTTATATACTAGCAAAAAATGCCCCAATTCGAATTGATGTCCCGACAAATAGCCACTGAAACAAATTCACGCCAGAAGCGTGACAGACCTATCGGTTCCAAAGACAAAAATTCTCGAAAGAAAAAAGAGGTAAATACTATTCCTGTTGAAAAAGGCATAGTAAATATACCTGTAGTTGTCCAAAATTCTGATATAATTTTAATGCTAGAAGACGTTCAGGTACCTAAAAATTGTGAAAATGACAAGATCTCGATAAATTATGTCTTTACAGAAGAAAAATGGGATAGAAATAAGACAATTATCAATGAAATATTTGCATATAATGTGACATTGAATATCATGCATGAAAGTAAGGATCTTTAACCAAGATCAGTCAAAGAATGTCGACAAAGGAATGATTAGCTAAAATGGGAAGAAGCCATGAAGGCTGAGTTAGATTCACTTGCGAAATGTGAAGTCTTTGGACCTGTAGTCCGTACACCAGAAGATGTAAAATCTGTTGGATACCGATGGGTATTTGTGAGAAAATAAAATGAGAAAAATAAAGTTGTGCGCTACAAAGCTCGACTTGTAGCACAAGATTTTTCACAAAGGCCCGG